>NC_141065.1:1360000-1630000 GCF_041138505.1 Cibotium barometz | reverse complement strand
AAAATCGGTGTGGGGAGAACCGTGAACGTTACATAGTATGTGGTACGCAGGTACCGCAGCTTGTCGCTGCTGTGCTATTATCGGTGTGTAAATAATTGGTTGCATAATATCATACCCACATACTCCTGACTCCTGTCTGCCCGCCCCCCGAGGCGCCGGCTTAAGCTTAAAGCGACTCACGTTGGAAAAGATTGGCCTAAGAAGACTGCTGTAGGATTCCTTTCTCTGGTTCACCTAACGAAAGAAACCCCTTTTTTGCCTCGCACAGAGAACAACTCTTCCTTCGCTCGAACGTTTTTCTTCCTTTCAGTGTAGATTGTAGAGAGAGAGAGAAAGACACACAGAGAGACACTAGTAGAAATGGGGGCTTGGAGCAGACACTTGGTCATGCAGCTGCTCTGCAGTACACTGCTTTTCGTAGTGGATGGAGGTACCCCACTTTAATAATTTCTGTGTCCTCTCTCTCACCTGCGCTTATAAGCACCCAAGCGATTTACGTATGCTAATAAGCAGCTCAATTTCAGCACTAGAAACCTCAATTAAACTATACTGCATTCGATCACGCGACGTATGCTAGATGAGCACTAGAAAGCGCAACTTCATATGTATGTTATATGCAGATAAGCAATGGGTACCATAGCAATGCTAGAAGAAAACGTTTATATTCAGTCTTTGTAGCTTTGTTGCGATATGCCGGAATGCCTGGCTGCTCTCATTTATGCGATTTTCCTTTAAAAAATCTATGTAGGGGTTGCTAGAATGCTGCCCCAATTTTTGATGCGGGATGTGGAGATGGTGGAGGTGGTGCACGTGGAGAGGAGGCTGCAGTCGGCGCAGTACTGCGTGGCGGTGCCGAACGCGGACCAGACGAAGCTGCAGGACGCGCTGGACTGGGCGTGCGGATCTGGCAGCACGTTGGGCAACGTGGACTGCTCCGCCATCCAACAAGGGGGTTCTTGCTACAGCCCCAACACACTGCAAGCCCACGCGTCCTACGCCTTCGACTACTACTACGTCAAGGAGAGCGCGGCCTCCGGCTCCTGCGACTTCAGTGGCCTCGCTACCACCACCACCACCGACCCTAGTATCTCTCTCTCTCTCTCTCTCCCCCTCTCTTTCCCTCTCTTCTCAACAATGCTGAGTACCCCTTTCTCTCTTTCTCTCAGGTGCCGCTTATAACACTTTCTGCTCTTTATTACAGGTAGCGGAAGCTGCGTTTACCCTTCCACTGCATCAGGGTACGTTTTGGAGTGTTGCACTCTCCATCTCTGTTAATATATATACTGTCTGTTTTTCTGTGTAAGCCAGCCATTTCCTTTGACGTGCACCTGACTTGCCACCGAAAGCTAAATGGCATGTGCTCACATGGTGTTTTGCAGTGTATCATCCCCTTCATCCAACACGACCACCACCTCTTCTTCATCATCAGGCGGCAGCAACCCCACCTTTGGAAGCCCTACCCCAGCATCGTCGGCCACCACCAGCTCTGCAGTATTAACTCTCTCTCGGGTCCACACGATGTGGTGCGCTGTGGTGGCCAGCTTGATTCTCGGATCCAGATTATTATGAATCGACGTGTGATAATACGAATCCCTTGCCGCGCATCGTTGTCCACGAAACCGTGTGCAATGAGACCCCCTCTTTTTTTTGTTGTGGCGGATAACCCTGCATATCATCGTTCTTAATGGATTTTTTTTTTCACAATAATCTGATGACTTGGTCTCTTTCCCCCCCCCCCCCCCCCCCCCCCCCCCTCCCCTTTAACGCCAATCCATGAAGTTCATTGTTTAACGTTGCTTCTCTTAGGCCGTTTTCGCACGGCCATAGCCAGAAGCCGAATGTTCTCCCACGCCCCATCTCTAAAGGTGCCCTTTGCAAAGGAAAGGGCTATGTTTTTTTGTGAACTTTGCCCGTTGTAAAGATCATCTAAGAGTCATGTCCCACCAAACAGGCTATTGGAGGGGCAAGAGTGTTGGGCTACCCTCCTATGAGGAATTTGAGCAAGTAGTCACCCTAAAAATCACGAACCCCACTACTCTCTGCACTACCAAGATACTAAACAATACTTTACGAAGGATTAGTGAAAGAACCAGCAGGTACTAGTTAATAGTCTCTGCTTGCTTTTTTGGGTAGTACAAGGATTAGTGAAAGAACACATGGGTAATAATTAATAGTTATCGTTCGCTTTTTTGGGTGGTATACCTCAGACTCCTTTCCATGTCTATATTTGTGGTATATCCTACATAGTCCCTGTATTTGTGTGGTAATTTTTAATAGTTAGTGCTTGCTTTTTAGGTGGTACACCTCAGACTCCTTTCAATCCGGTACACCCGCGGTACACCCCATCCCTATGTGGAAATGGGTTCTAAGGCTCGCGATGGGTCATGAGAGCAAACTTCTATGAGCCATGGGGGCAGTCCCGCATGGCTGTGCACCTGGTTACCACTCCTTGGGTGCAAGTGGTAAATATTGTGAGGATTCAAAAATTGGGGAAAGCACTCTACCCTCTTAAGGGAGGGTGAACAAAAGTTGCATTAGCATAAACAGGTGCTAATAGAAAAGCTAAATTTAGGTTTCTTTGGTGGTGTAGGCAATTGAGTCGTTGGTTGTGGTCGAAGGAACCTATACACAGCAGCGGCAGTATCATGATTCCCTACACAAATACAATGAGCACAGTAAAGCATTTTGTCTCGGTCAAGGGAACCTACACATAGCAGCAGTATCATGATTCTTCGAGCATTTGTCACGGTCGTCACATAGATGCGGGCACTCAGTAGTGCTCATACGATTCTGTCTACATATCGGGAATACCATAGTAGCTCTCTTCATGGGTAGAGATGTGCATTACCCTTACTGCTCTTTTAGCTGGCCGTGCGACGGGTCATGCTGAATAGTTTTTTTTTTCCATATTCGTCTAGCTAGGGTAAACCCCCGAACAGATTATCCTCAAATTCTTTGGGCATTTTTTTGTAACGTGTATCGAGAGAAATTAGTATGGATAAGAGAAGATAATCATTCATCTTTGGGTCGCCTTTTCCCTTACAAAAACGAGATGAAAACATGAAAAAATTGATCATCTATCAATCTCTCCGGAACTTATGGCAAACATAGCATTAATTGATCAACGATCAACCTCTCCCAAAGTTTACACCAAGAAGGTAGAGACATAATCTCTCACTGACTTGTGCACTTATTTCTTAGTATTATGGAGTTGTGCCACTAGGCTCCACTTATCATCACATTGTTGCAAAACTTGGCATGAACATGTTTTAAAGCCAAGTCCTCAAGCTTCAAGTTTTCCTTCCTCTTAGATGTTAGATTTGGATAATATAAAAAAAAATGTATACAAATTAGACTTTAGAAATTTGACTCGAAAAAAAGCTAGAAAAATTCCTAACCGCACCATAGGAAGATATGTTGGAAGCTTCTTTTTCATAAAATGAACTAAGAAAAGATAATTAATTAGATTATCATCATGCATAATGATTAGAGTATTATGAGAAATGGGATTTTGTGGGAAATCTAGGCCATTATAATATCAATCCCTTGGTGATGTTAGATTGCTTGTGGGAGTTCTTCCCTCGGAGATTTTTTCCTTTTCTTGTGATTTCCTAATTAATAAGTATTTTAAGCATCTCTCTAATTATCTCTTTAGTGGTTTCCATCATGGAAAGATTAGAGATTAATCTAGTTCTCCCCTTCCTCACAAGAAATAGTGTTAATGCCTTTTATGTTGTTGAATTTATGGTATAGTATCATCAATTGGAGTGTAGATCCTCCTTCTTTCAATAGAGAAAGGATCTGGATTAAGCAAGGCCAATTTATCCTTATATCAGGTGTAGCGAAAGCTATGGTTTCCCGATTATTAGAATTATGAGAGAAGAAGAGATTTATAAGCGTGATGAAGATTTTTTCTTGTGGGAGGTGATGTTGGGCGGCGTGTGGGAATTCTTCCCTTGGAGATTTTTTCCTTTACTTGTGATTTCCTAATTCATAAGTATCCTAAGCATCTCTCTAATTATCTCTTTAATGCTTTTTATCATGAAAAGATTAGAGGTTAATGTAGTTCCTCCTTCCTCGAAAGAATAGAGTATTTAATGTTTTTTATGTTGTTGAATTTGTTAATCTAGTTCTCCCCTTCCTCAAAAGAATAGAGTAGAGTGTTTAATGTTTTTTATGTTGTTGAATTTATGGGATAGTATTGTTAATTAGAATTTAAATCCTTCTTTTAATAGAGAAAGGATATAGATTTAGCAAGGCCAATTTATCCTTGGTTTCCCTATTACTGTAATTATGAGAGAAGAAGAGATTTGTAAGAGTGAAGAAGATTAAAATATAGATTTTTATTCTTTATCCAGTGAAAGGATTGGTGTGCATGGTGAATTTTGTGTGGGTGGGTTGAAGTGGAAAAATGATTTTGTCGAGACACTATGAGAATCTCTCATTCACTTATTGGAATAATTATGGTTTCATAATATAGTAATTACATCTTTGCGCAATTGCTATCACAAAGAAAGGAGTCACTTGCATTCTTTGCATAGATTCAAAAAAGCATCAACCAAGTTGGACGGTGGCATCTTGCCAACAAATGCATTTGCCTTCAATTCTTGCGAATTTATAATGAAAGTCTTTAAACATATATATAGCTATTTTTTTAATGAAGACACAATTTTTAGAAAAGCAAAAAACTTACTAGCCGACAAGTCAATGGTTGATGGGATCTCTTCCAACTATGTTAGTTTAATCCCATGCTTCCCTACAAATGATTGTTATGGCTCACCTTAACCCTCCTTGAAACACATACAAAAAGAGATTACCTGGTGAACCGCAACTATCGTGAGGATTTTTCCAATGGCCGAGCTCGTAACCCTTGAGCTCTCAAGCTCTACAACTCCTTGAGAAGCAATTCCACTGCGTCTCCCGCGAGCGTTGTCACACCGTCGCGTTGCACTACGGTTCCTCGTCTCTCCTCTCACCTCACTTCACTCACACACACTCACTAGCATGAGCAAGAGGATTAGCAAGAGCAAGACTCAATTGCACAATGGGAGAGTATCTTGTATTATGAGAGAAATTCATTTATATACATGGCCATAAGTGTTCACACTCATTTAAACTATGGTCGGCCGGGCACTTTAGGCTTATAAGAGGCCTAATGCTATTACAATGACTACTCTCATAATACATCCATGAAGTACATCACTTAGGACTTCATCCTAACTTGCTACCACACGCTCTTGAAGCGAGAATCGCCATAAATACTCCGTCATACCATTACTGGTGTCCGTCCAAGTTATAGCTTTGGACACTATTACTTTATATCTTGAATGTACGATCCTTTGGTGTATCTATCATGACTCCTTGATGTAAGATAATGGCGATAACTCTTGTTAATCCTATAATTGGATTAACATTCCCCCCTTCCTGCTACAAAGAAGATGGTGTCTGCTTTTCAAATGTGGTGCCCAATGCACACAGGATGCTTGGTAACGTGTGAATGGAGTCTTAGGTAAGTATCTATGTAAGTGAATGTGTCCTTACAAGGTGAAAAGATAAGATGGCGATAATGTTCACTTGTATGGTTAAGTAGGATGATGATGTGGCTGAATGGGAGCCTAGTTCATGTATGATGTTTAGCCTATATTATGAGGCTCATTCTAATGGAATGGTAGTAGTGTGTTTCATCTTATCTTGGGTGCTTGCAAGTTATCCAAAAATGTAGCCCCACACGCGTTTAGTAGGTTTAGGTCTTCCTTTTTCTATCTCTCCAAAATATCAACTTCGTATCATCAGAGCTAGATAGATCCGAGAGAGGAAGCGGGTGAATTCACACACAGGAACTGGCAAGTACTCTATGCATCACACGATCACCAACAACAGTAAGCAAAGTAGTGGCTACATCAAGGGCTAGCATGCTAGCACCACATTAAGGCAGGCAGGCGCCCGTTAAGCAGATTTTTAAATAGTTCTTCTCCATTCAAAAACCAGTGTAGCACATCGACATCTAAAAAACTCCATCTTGAAGCATTAAAGTAGCAAAGTGGTGCATAGTAGAGAAGTTGGGTGTGGCACAGACGCTCGGTAGCAAGAAATAGCAAGCAGCATAAGCAAACACTTAGGCAAACAAGCATTGAAGCCAAGCAACACAAGAACACGCTTAAGGATGCAGCAACACAAGCAAGCAGCATTGACTCAGGTGATAGCATTCAAGGAAGAGAGAAGCGGGTTTGTGTGAAGAAGAGAGGAGACGGCAGCTCACAAAACTTGCAAGCAAACCTGGAGAGCAGCACGGCGACAACACACGTCTTCCCTCGTGCGCTTTCCAAGCTCGCCATTGCCAGGAAGGTTTTCTTCTATGGAACCACAGACTACATACATTCCAAATAGATTTACGGGCAAAAGCTTGCCATGGAGAAGAAGGTTATCTCCAAAGGCTTCAAGGCACTCTCATCACCAATCCTTTCAGTAAGTCCTCAGAGATTGCTGCAATAGGAATCTTGCATAGTGGAGTGAGGAGTAGTGATGTTCGTGAGTCATCTCCACAAACGACAATATAATATTTTGTGGTGATTAAAGAAAAAGCAAGAAGATAAGGTTATGAGCCTTACAAGGCTTCGTGTGAAGGGTCTTTACCAAGAGCTTGTTCACATGGGTTGCATTGATTATCTTCTATGGGCATTGGCTTAATGAGCCTCAACGAAATCATCGACAACCAACATCTTCATTCAGCTTGGGATGCACCGACATGGACATCACCACGACATCATTTCTTTTCTCCAATTGGACATAAACCTTTTGTAATTTCTTACACGGCCAAATGAGCACGCAATCAAAAACCTCTCACTATCAATTTTTTAAACAAACATTTGTTGTTTTAAAAAAAATCTACTTCGTACAAAATGTGTTTGTCATACCCTCTAGCATCGATGATGTAGCCAAGGTAGAAGAAATAGCCAAAATTTTGTAACCCTACTCTTAGAAGAGATCTCTAGACCTAAAAGATAAGTCAAGTTTTTATCGGGGGGACCTCACTCTTAAAGATGACCTCTAGGCCTCAAAGATAGGTCAATTCACCATCAAGGAAGGGAAGTGCTAAAGTAGCACATAGGCCAAAGTTGCTCATAGCACATAGAGGAATGTAGAACGTAAAAAGTCAAACAACATCTTGTAACCGACATCCAACCACCTTGAGTAGCCCAAAGATTTGAAATACGGTGCCCAATGCACGACGCAAGAGGATTGCTAAAGTGTAACTAGAGTCTTAGTAGATAAGTATCTATGTAAGTGAATGTGTCCTTATAAGGTGAAAAGATAAGATGGAGATAATGTTCACTTGTATGGTTGAGTAGGTTGATAATGTGGCTCAATGGAAGCCTAGTTCATGTATGATGTCTAGCCTATATTACGAGGCTCATTCTAATGGAATGGTAATTGTGTGTTTCATCTTATCTTGGATACTTGCAAGTTATCCAAAAATGTAGTCCCACAGGCTCTCTCGCATGTACTAGGTTGGGATTAGGTTTAGGTCTTCCTTCTTCTCTCTCCAAAATCTCAACTCTGTGAGGGTTTGCACGGATTTGGCCCCAACTGGTGCAAAAGGGCATGCTTGTCTTCTTGCCCCTTGCTCTTTATTTAGTGATACAATATTTACTTATATAAGGACATCTAGCACCTTGGTACAACACTTGTACATAGAATGAAAGGTAAGTACGGGATCACTTCCCACAAGTAGTTGGTTGTGCTCTATAGCATGAGCCACTACTCCAAAAGTAGGTCATATTGCATTAAAGCATTGCCATCAAAATTTATGCTTGCAATGTATATATACATGAAAACCAAAAATTTGAAGCTATAATGGGCTTAAAGCAGACTTCAAGCTTCAAAGCAAAGGACCACTTTAAATCGTTTACAGTTTCAAAGCCTTAAAATATTAGCACTTACTTTATGAGCTTTGAAGCAGTGGCACTTGCTTAAAGCTTTACAGTTGCATGTGCTTAAAATTATCGTATAGCTTTAAAGCACATGGCATGATGCTTTATCAGCTTTGAAGCAGTGGCACTTTCTTTCAAGTTGTATAGTTACATGTGCTTTAAAGTTGTAAAGGTACATGTAGCTTTAAATCAAGTTGCTTGCATCTACTTTATAGCTTAACATTGTGCCAAAGTTTAAAGTTTGCAAGTAGGATATGAGCTATAGATTTTAAGCAACGTCAATGTGCCAAACTTGTAAACATTTAATCATGTGTGATCATTGTTAATCCAATTCTAGGATTAACAAGAGCTACCGTCATTATCTTACATCAAGGAGTCATGGTAAATACACCAAAGGGTCATACATTCAAGATATAAAGCAATAGTGTCCAAAGCTACAACTTGGACGGGCGTCCGTAATAGTATGACGGAGTATTTATGGCGATTCCCGCTTCAAGAGCGTGTGGTAGCAAGTTAGGATGAAGTCCTAAGTGATGTACTTCATGGATATATTATGAGAGTAGTCATTATAATAGCATTAGGCCTCTTATGAGCCTAAAGTGTCCGGCGGGCCATAGTTTAAGTGAGTGTGAACACTTATGGCCATGTTTATAAGTGAATTTCTCTCATAATACAAGATACTCTCCCATTGTGCAATTGAGTCTTGCTCTTGCTAATCCTCTTGCTAATCTCTCTCCCTAAAGCATGCTAGTGAGTGTGTGTGAGTGAAGTGAGGTGAGAGGAGGGACGAGGACCCGTAGTGCAACGCGGTGGTGTGACAAAGACGCGGTGGAATTGCTTCTCAAGGAGTTGTAGAGCTTGGAGACCTCAAGGGTTGCGACGAGCGCAGCCATTGAAAATATCCTCATGACAATTGCGGTTCACCAGGTAATCTCTTTTTGGATGTGTTTCAAGGAGGGTCAGGGTAAGCCATAACATTTTTAGCATCGCTAAACAGGGGAGCCATCCCTTGGCTTTTTCCATCGTTTTGTCTCTAATCTACACATAACCCATTGCCTATTATCTTGATTAGTGGTTTTCCATGAAAAAGATGTGGATTTGATGGTGATTTGTGTGAGATTTGGTGTAGAATAGCTCTCTTTTTGTTTTTGAAAAGAATGCTTTTTGCTTAATTTTTAGATTAATTTGTTATTTTTGTTGTTATTTTTTGTGGTTTTCATGTTCTTAGGACTTGTACATAGTTTGTATTAAGCTTAGTTTGCATCCATTGCATCAAAGAATGTAAGAGAATGCATTTCTTAGTGAATGTTAGCTCTCTTTAGTTTAAACATAGATCTAAGATCATTAATTCTAGTTTAATTGTGTGTTTTTTGTTGAAATTGTTTGGATTAGAGTGTTAGCAAGCAATAGGAGTAGCTTAATCTTTTTAAAAATTTCTTAAAACCATCAAAAAATCCTTGAATTTGACTAATTTCTCTTAATGGACTGGTTTTTATCATTAAGGGTGATTAATCTTATTCAAGAGGCTAAAAATTTAGAAAATGTGTTAATTGGGGTCTAAATTGATCATATGAATAGACAAAATTGGGGTTTTTGAGTGTTTTGAGAGCATCTGGATGCATCAAAACACCTAATCACATCAATTTTTTGATCAATTGGAGAAATTTGACTCTCTTTGCTTAATTTTGCCTTAAAGAGGAGACTATAATTAAGAGTCTAATTAATCCCATAATTTAGATTAATTTACACAATAGTTGATGCACGAAGATTAGTTTTTCCTTGCTCTATCCAATGGTGTGTCCAATTGTGTGAATTAATTAGAGATTAGTGGTTAATTAGAGTCCTTGATTAGTGTAAAAGAGGGAAAGATTAGTGAAAGAATTAATCCTTAATCACTTTTTTTACATCTCATTAAGGCTAATGAGCACTCAATGAGAAGATGCTCATGAGTTGTCAATTTGTCCATTTTGGGAGTCATTTATGAAGGGGGTAAGGTGTGTCATTAAAAGGTTGACTTTTTTGATTCCACTTACCTTTTTGATTCCACTTACCTTTTTGGAAAAATGTCCATATCCCTTTCATTTTAAATTCAAAAAATATTCCTCCCAAAAATAGAAATTCGTATTTCCCACTAGACTCCAAAAAACAAAAGAAATTTAATTTCCACATGAAGTTTGGTTCATGGCGTGAAACACCAATTCACGTGGAAATTTAATTTCCACGTGAAATCCGGTTCACGGCATGAAACACCAATTCATGTGGCAAAAAAAATTTGAAATTTAATTTCCACGCGAAGTCTAACCGGTTCACGGTGTGAAAACCCTTTCACAGCGTGAAACACTAGTTCACGTGGCAGAAAAAAAAAGAAATTTAATTTCCACGTGAAGTCCGGTTCATGGCGTGAAACACCAGTTCATGTGGCAAAAAAAAATAAAAATCCACATGAAGTCCAGAGTTCACACCGTGAAACACCAGTTCACATGGCAAAAAAAAAAATCCACGTGAAGTTTGGTTCACGGCGTGAAACACCAGTTCACATGGCAAAAAAAAAACTCTGGAAACACCCCTATTTGGAGGCGCGTATCTCCTAAATCGTATATCCGATGAAGGCACGTGCTCTAGGGCTCATCGGAAAGCTAACATCGAGCTCTTCGACTTTGGACTCGGTCGTCCGAAGTCAAAATCAACCATTTTGGCCTTCAACTAGCAGCCTCAAAATTCGACCCGAAAATCGAGGCAAAAAACAGCCCAAAAACCACGAAAAATCGTAAAAAACAGCGCGAAAAGGACGACGAGCCATATTCGGGCTACTTTTTGAGGGTCTAGACAATAAAATCACAGATGACTCATAGAAACAAAGTTGTAGTACTCCAAAAAAACTACGACTCCCGCATTCAGAGTTTTTCAAAATTCCTTTTGGAACACCCTCAAAAACGTGCTACAAAACAGGAAAAAAATTCTCAAAAAAAAACGTCTTGAGACAGTGATGGAAAATAGGTTTTATGACCTCCTCTTCCATCTGGGAAGTTCCTAGCATATGCTTTTAAATATCTCAGGTCGTTCATGTGCGTATAGCACCTAAGCTAATATGAACATACAATGTATATTGAAACTAACCAACACTATATTCATGAGTTTGGGAATTTTCCAACTCCCATTTTTTGAATACTAAAAAGGTGGGACCTGGATAACATGCCTATAAGTTTTTCAAAACCATATCATGTGACCTATTGTTGGAAAGCGCTTGGAAAATGGAATCTTGTGAGCTATAGAGCGCTCAATTTGGAGTAACGGTGTTCAAGTTATGATTAATCCAAAGATTTGACCACGTGTCCCAAACTTATGGGAAATTCCCATATTCCCCAATATGGTGTTAACCCCCTTACTTGCAAGTTTTTTGTGGTTGAGTATGTGTTGGAAGCAGATTTAATATTGGGCCATAAATGGACTATTGCTGCCCAAGCACCACTATGCTTTGCTTAGCGATAGAGTCATCATGATGGTCAACGACAAGAAGTTGACAATACCATACTACGAGAAAGAGGATCCAACTTTAATGGATATCTATGATGCTGAATGCAGAAGGATACAAGCCTCTTCCACAAAAGCCCCTCTACACAATAACCTACCATCTGCGTCAACAACCAACTCCGATAAAGCCTCTACTCCTTCAACCCCATTCTCACCTATGAAGCTCGATGCCAAAACCTCGCAATCAGCAGCAGCTATTCCTGAAAAAATTCCCAGAGCCCAACCATCTAACTTGAACAGGGAACTCAAAGGAAAGGCCCCGGCTCCTATGCATCTTCATCGACAAACCTCATCAAAGGAGACAAACACATGCCCAAAGGCCTCGTCATCGATAGCCACTCCACAAGAGACTCTAACCTCATCATCATCAACAATGCCCATGAGTCTCAAACCTGCATCCTCAGCACCAACCAAAGTCAAGGAGGGTCCCAAACCTTTCACATCACCCCAAAAGAAAACTCCACCACACGACAACCACAATCAAGATATCTTAATAGTATCATAATATGGGTGGAGAAGCAGCTACTTGTAGCTCAAGGCTACTATAAAGGTGCCAATCAAATTTGGGTGCCTCGACAGTCAAAAACTCTTCCTCAACGAAGCACTCGAAAGCCAAGGAAGAAGAAGAGTACTCGAAGGTGCCAATCAAATTTGGGTGCCTCGACAGTAAAAAACTCTTCCTCAACGAAGCACTCAAAAGCCAAGGAAGAAGAAGAGTACTCCACAAAACCATCCATAAGAGCCTATGCGAGTTCCTCAAAGAACACCAATGCAACAAGTGTGGGTACCAAAAACATTGCTGCAAGCACAAGGGTACTACCAAAGAAATACCAAAGCTTGTGTCCCCAAGCGCATCACAAAGTCCCCTAAGCTTGCACAAAGAAGAAAGCCTCAACACCAAGCACATCGGCAACCAAATTACAGTGTTCATCAAAGATGGGTGCCTGTGCATGTACCTTAACAACAAGGATACTATGATGGTAATTCCATCATATGGTTGCTAAAATCGAACAATGTGAAGAAAACCTCACCACCGACTTCAACCCCAACAACTTCACCTATAGTTCGACAAGAATGAATCCCAAGCAACAGCAAGCAAATCCCTCCACCACTCTCGTGCATTCAGCACCAACATAAGAGCTTGTCTGTTCAAGCAAACAATCAGCAATCTTCCCTACTGCCTCAACATCATTTTAGCAACAAATTCTAGATCAAATACGAAGACTTAGGAGCACATCAAGAACAAAATAACAATGCTCTTGTCACCCCTCTGGTAGTGAGAAATGAGCACATAAGAAGCTGTTGCTTGTTGCAAGTCATGACCTAGAAGACCAAAAGAAAAATGCCTCCAGGTCAAAACCTACAAATTCATGGAGTTCCATCTCACGGCTTAAGAACTTGCACTTTCATATTTAAGCCTCATCATGGATTAAGCCATATCACACAATAGCCACTATATATTTGTTAAGCTTATTGCTTACTATTCTTTTGGCTAATGTAGCAGCTGCTCCATGAGTACATATCCATACTCATGCACTGGAGAACATTTGCACCAAAGCCTCACCATCGACAACTTCCAGGTACATCTCTGGATGGGGGGGCCATGGTGGGCAAAAGCTTGGTCAATGGTACAATCCATCACCTGGAATTTTCCTTCAAATTACAAACCTCTGCAAACGACGCCACCATCTTCACAAATCAATGATCTTCAATCCTAGTGAAGATATCTATATTAGCCTCGCGCAAGTCGACGTAATTCTTTCAATCCTCACCAACAAGTGGCTACTTCAACACCACAGAGCAGTTCAATAAGAGTCTATATGACTCAATTCTTGTACTTCATGAAAATCTGCTTCTAAGAGCACTTAATTATGCATAAAAACATAAAAAGCACATGGGCAGAAGAAGACAGGATCAGGTCCTAATCAACAACATTTGACAAGAATCCTGCCACAAAAAGGGACATCATCAGAAGCCAATTACTTCAAATGACGAATGTTGTTTCAATGAATCAAATGAGAAAATGAGAATCACCATCTCGTTGTTTTGATGATTAAGTCTACGTTCGTTCAGATCCTTCTCTCTCTTCTCTCCCATTATTAACATCTCTTAGTGTCCCCACCACTAACAAAAATCACATGTAACTTTGCCGATGATTGCCAAAAACTAAGTGGGCCAAAAAAAAGGACTCACACAAATATAAAAATGTAATCATTCGCAAACCCCCCACCCCATTAGGAATTCCCAATACATAACTAACCTCTTCATTCATTAACTAGCTTTTCTTATTTCCTCCGAAGGAAAGAAAACACTGCTTTGGCTTATTCTTTGAGACACTTCTTGTACTTACTTTCAATGTTGCCTTTCTAGTCCATGTTTTTTTTTAGCACACTCTCTGCAAAGACTACCCACTACACTGTGTAATTCTCCTTGTCCTTAGATTGCTTTGCCCCGCTTTACATTGCTCAAGCGCAAATCTACGTGCAAATGCCACACTCACCTCATGGTTTGACGAAATTTCTTGGTACACATAGTAGTGCGAAGGGTAGCACTCTTCAAAAAACTCCCACCGCAAAGTTTTTAAGTGCACCTTTTCACCCTCTGTGTGTCTCTCTGTGAACACAAAAAGCCATTGCTTTTCTAGAACATGATCCTCTCTCAAGCTACGTGGGTTTTTCCCAACCAAACTAAGGCCATACAATGTATGGAAGTCTTCTCTACTCCTACAAAACTTTATTAAAATGGGTAGTTCATGCCATCGAGGAAATTTGGCTACAATCAAAGATACAAGATACAAGATACAAGAATAGACATGCATGTCATTATAGAATATGAAACATTTTTAGGTCACCATGCAACTTATTCATTAACATAAGAACTTAAATGTACATAGGAAAATGAATTCAAAAGATTTTAAGGAGGTGAAAACATGCCTTTCTTGCTTGATTTTACAGGTTTCAACGATGATTTCTTAAAGCTGGTCTGTTGTGTTGATAATTTCATTGACTTGGGGGATTTGGGGGACTTGGGGTTCTTTTTAGAATCAGGGGAGTGTTGGGTCTTTGCTGCGCATGTGTGTTTTAGAGTCTTCATCATTGGTTGAGATAAAATGGAGCACTCAATGTCTGTTTTCAAAACATAGAGGTTCAATGCAAATATGTGCATAAGAGATGTATGCATTAGAGGGATGGAGGAAGAGAGAAGACCTTTGGGGGGGGGGGAATGAAATGATGAAATGATATATTAACGTCTCTAAGAGGCCATAGTGGCCTATGAGACCAAAACTGAGAGTACATATGAAGTTGGTGTCTCATCGAAGAGAACAACTAAATGAGACTAAAAAGTACAATAAACTGATTGTCCTACAGTTATAAGAACAGAACTGTAAGACTCCGAGATGATACTGAGTAGAAAATACTAGAAAATGTATATCAGGTAGATCCATGTATATGCTGATCAGTTGAAGTGTTTCCCTCTCCTTAGATATCAAGTATCTCCACCATGGGGCTGTCTAGAATGAAGAGAGAGAGAGAGAGAGAGAGAGAGAGAGAGAGAGAGAGGGTTCTTACTCCTTGAGCTAGCTTTCAAGCCACACATTTAGAAGCTCTTGCTGCATTCACTTGGGAGCCATAGCCATGCGTCTGGAAGCCACAGTGCTTTTACACGAGGTCCAAAAAGCCTTATGAGCCAATTTGAAATTCTAAAATCAGTTTTCATTTGAATTTTAAAATGTATTTGAATTTTGATATTTTTTCATTTTTAAAACATTCCTACCTAGAATTCCCACCCATCTAGCCTTTCAAGCTCCCCCAAAATATTGCTTCCATTTAACTTATAAAGTGTACCAAGTTTTACAGCAGAAAGTGTACCACCCCTTCTTGATTTCACCCAAACACCATTTAGCTTTCCCATGCACTATATTGACCACATTAAGATCACTTATGGGGCATCATGATGATGCATATGCTTGCATGGATTATCTAAGTCATGTACACATCCCACTGCCACTTTCTAGGTACCATACATACCATACAGACCATCTAAGTTCAATATTGAGCATATTAAGATCAGATAAAGGCCATCCTAATCATAAATGTATTATAAGCACCATGTAAATGATGAGGGAACAATACCAACCATATAAAGATTATTTGAAGGCCATTCCAATCATAAACGTACCATAAGCGCCATGTAAATGATGAGGGAACAATACCAGCTATATAAGATCATATGCAACCTATTTAAATGGACCATATAGACCATATGGACCACACAAGAGCCATAGTAAGCACACAACAAGGATCATGTATAACGCATTTTAAGAATACTCGCACAAATGGACCGCAACCAAATCAATAGGGATAATTTGCAAATTACATGTGTAACATATAAATCGCTAGAAACCCCCATTCACAACATGCACAATGATCAAATACAAATCACAAATATACAGGGCCACACATACATACCAGATAGTCGATTGAGATGATATAAACCATATAAGAAATATAGCGACCAAATAAATGTCACATGTATCCTAACCATATATGCCCCATTGAAAAAATACTAAGCATTGAAGATCTTGAGCAATCCATCCCAACCATGTACAACACATAAACACCACATATGCAATATGTAGATAACACCAAGATGACACCGAGTATATAGAGATCACAAAGAGCCCATTCGAAAGAAACGTCACATGTATCCTAACCATATATGCCCCATTGAAACAATACTAAGCATTTGAAGATCTTGAGCAACCCATCCCAACCATGTACAACATATACGCACCACATATGCAATACGTAGATAACACCACCGAGATGACACCGAGTATATAGAGATCACAAAGAGCCCATTCCAATTATTTGCAAGACATATAGACCATATAAACCACACCAAGATAACATTGACATGAGCATATAGAGATCACATGGATCCCATTCTGGTTGTATGGACCATCCAAGGTCATGATCTATGATATTATGTATGGCCATCATGTGGATGATTCATGTGCATCCATGGTGCACATGATATGATAGCATTTAGTCCACATTAGCATGTATGCCCAACACATGTATGTCCATGCCATGTCACTTGCTTACATGGACTCATCACATATTGACATGGACACCACATCATTAGAGTACTTCACATAAGCAAAACCAATGGAACCAAAGCTCACCAAAAAGAAAAAAGCTCGCCTCGCTAAATAAATTAACCCAATTTCTAGTTGGGTGCAAAGTTGTAGAAATGGTTTACAAGATAGTTTGGGCGGAGAATCTAAGATTTGCAAGTTGTTTGGTGGAATGCATTTTTGTGTGACTATGCTCCATATATAGTTATAGAGTTATAGTACTATTGTGTTGAAGATTGTGAGTCTATGATAAGTGCATAAGCTTTTGCAAGTGCTATAATTGTAATAATATAAATTCCCCTTGCTTAACATCATGCATTAGGTTGAATTCTTCCCTTGGTTTTTCCCATTGAGGCCCATAGTAATGATCATTGTGCTCTTCTTAACCTAAGAATCTTTCTACATCCATTTGATAATCCACATCATCTAGGTGTTGAGTAGATTTTGGACAAAAAATTGTGTACAATCTAGCTTTTGATGCTATTGGTTTCTCAAGCTCTTGGATTACATTTGTCCAATAATCTATCACAAGCCTATAATATCTTGAAACACATGAACCATTTCTAATATTCTGCCAAAATTTTATGTAAGATTTTATTCATGATATCACATCTTCATGCCCCTTTACTTACTCTCTACCATTGGAAATAGAGGTGGATTCCTTGGTGGTATCGTCACTTTACCTTCACTGTCTTTCTTCCAGAGTGAGATACCTCCATCACTAGGGCTCTAATCAACTAGGTCTCCAATCAACTATCGCTAGATACAAAATTATTGGTGTTTCCCCTCCATGAGGAACCAAAATTAAAGTGGTTTTGAGTGGCCTATAAGTGATTATTTCTCGTCAAAAAGGTATCCATCACAATAACTCTTGAAATCGAGGACTTCTTCAAGCAAGAAGGGTGCTAGAGAGGAAGTTGACCTAGTCCTTATGGTATTAATCAAATGTGGTAAATCTAAGGTCTGGCCAACTCTTCATTTCTTAGAAAACCTACTAAACATTGCATATTTTTCCTCATGTGTGTGCCCAATCATTAAAAATCCAAATTGGACAACCTTGAAAACACCCCTTGTGCAAGAAGGGACAAGTATGCAAACAAGTACCAATTTTTATTTTCATATCTTGTTGTAGGAGCAAGTTCCCTGGAAACTTACGAAATGATGAAGCCCCACTGGCACCCTCATTTGTAGATGGTTGGTCAGCTTGGTGCTCTTGATACTATGGGCACTGCATTTGAAGTAGAATAACTTGCTTAATCTGCTGGTAAGATAGTAGTTGCTTCAAAAGGTGGTGTGGGATTCTTAGTTGTGAAAGTGTCATGTGCATTATTACTTGATACTTGTTTAACAATAGACGCTTTACCATTGCTGATATTGTGGTAGTCTAAAGCTTACCTTGAGTTCAAAGCACCAAGAAGTGAAACATTGCTTCTCGGAAGCCCATTTGTTTCTAGATCACCAAGAGGGTGCTGCTTTGAAGGGAGATGGATTTTTTCCACCATCGATTCATATATGAACATTTTTTGCTTTGAAGGGAGATGGATTTTTTCATCTACTTAGCCTAAAATTCTTTCTTGTTGTTATTTTGGGAATAGATGATGACTTGGCCTAAAATTTCTTCTTGTTATTTTTTGTCTATGTGAAGTATTTTGCCAGAGTATGCTGATGCAATTGCTGGATGAATGGTAGGTGATCCTCGATATGATCAGGGATGTCGAGAGTGCCAACACAAATGCAACTTGTTTGTTGATGATGAGTGTGACTCGATGTAGTCTTGTCGTAGTTGGTTTGTGGCTTCTTGTGCCATCTATAAACGGAATGTTGCTCTAATTAGTAAATGAAATCTCATGATTTTTGTGCCAAGGTGACATGATCTCATGATCCATACTCTCTAAGTTATGTAAACAGAATGCAATGGATCCAACTGTGAGATTAGGGTCAGAAAGCAATAAACCATTTAGCGCAAAGTGCCTATAATGACCCTCCCCATGCCCATGAGTGATCATATCAATGCCACTTGTAGTTGCTATGCTGAATCTATATCCTTTGGTATTGTCCGTAGTCCAGGAATGTCTATCTTCTTTTGATCCCTATTATCGTTGGATGATGCACAAAGTATTTGTTTGGTTGTGTTTTTGAAAGTACATTTTATTCGTAGTACAAGATTCTACAACTTTGTTGTTGATTCATGTAAATGTTCCTTTCCTCCCTGATCCTTACTCTTTCTTGTAGACTTGGCTTGGCTCTCACATTCTAGCCTTGAGTGAACTATACAAGCTACACTTGGAGAACTCACTTGTCTTTGTAAAGGCTACGTGTGGGAACTATTTATTCCAAATTCTCCCAAAATAATACTTGGATAGATTTTTGTTATATCCCAATTGCTCAAGTGTTTTGTTTATTTCATCTAATATGTCCACTTGCTTATATGTTTTTGGTATCTTTAACTGAGTCTCCTTTTGAACCATCTAGCATAGTTCTACTCTTATTAGGCATCTCCTCTGAGTTCTTGTCCACAAATATTTGAACTAGTTCTCTAGCCATACCATTATGCTCAAGGCTTCTTATCATCAGTCATGTGTTTCCATGCACATGTTGATGCACACCAGCCTTAAACTTTTCTTTGTATAGTAGTAGAAGGATGTATTTGGGATTCCATGCACTTCATACCATGCGCTCAACAACATACAATCATCCCATTTAGCTTAAATTTATATTTAATATTTTGAGTTTTTGAGTCTTGAAGCCAAGCTACGGAGAGCACATCATATACATAGTTTATATGGGTTACTTGAGACTGCCCCCAAAACTCCGAGTGTATGTTCATTACCATGTCACGGTCCACAAGCTGACAACATTGACTTTGACAACAATCAATAGTGGAAACCCTTTGTAGTGATTCAATTTACATATAAAAATTACAAGTTGGTGGGCTCTCTCCTTTGGAATTCTATTTGTGAAAGTGAATATCTTTTAAAAAAAAAATTGTTGGGCATCATTAACCACTACTAGAAACTCATTTAGTGGTCTATTGTCCATCAACTTGCATGACCTCAATGGCTACATAGCATTGTATTGGGCTATTGTCTAGCATTGTAGTCTATTTAATGGCCACTTAACTAAGTTGATGCTATCCACATTGGGTATAGCTCTACTTGATGTACTCGCATGTTCCCTTTCAATAGCCACACCCACACAATCCTCACCAAGTTGACACAATTGTTTGGAAAAAAATACAAGATCAACCCCTTGTACATGATCTAAGTCTTGCTCTCATTTAAACAGTTGCTCGACAAATTGGTAAGCCAATTCCACCGCTTTAACTGTTGTCTTTGTGGGTAAAAACCTAGCCATCTTTGTCAATCTATCCATGGCTACGCAAATGGCATCATGACCCCTGCTGGTACGTGGAAGTCCCGTAATGAAATCCATGGAAATACTTTCCCACTTTTGAGATGGAATATCCAAAGGATGTAATAAGCTAGCAGATTATTTAAGGCGCTCTGCCCTATTAATCTGACATTGATGACACTTGAACACATAATTCTGAACAAAATCCTTCATTTTTGGCCAATAAAAAGTCCTAACCAAACTAAGGTATGTTGTATGCTCGGATGTCTTGCCGATGGTGCATCATGGCACTTAAATAGGATCCTCAGTTTAATTTTTGGCACATCCGGTACACAAATCTTATCATTTTGAAATAAAAGAACATAAAAAATTGGTTGGCTTTTCCTTCATTAACCAGGTTTTGATCTACCTCAGAGTTGGACCCTAATTTTGCCAAATTCTAATATTTTCCAAAATAAAATATCTATACCGCATTTTCCCCTGAGTGAATCGTACAAGTTAGAAGTAATTTTCATGAAGCTAAGTTCATTAACTTCACCAATTTGAATCAAATCATTCGCAATTCTATTCAAGCTACCTTTTTTGTATTTAATCATGAAATCAAAGTCCTACATCAACTCAGCCCATCTAGCCTTTTTACCTTTTAAGTCCGATTAATCACAAATGAACTACAAAGACAGGTGATCTGTCAAGACCATAAACTGAGACTCGTAGAGAGATATTGTCTCCATGCCTTTAAAGCATAAATGATTGCATACAACTCTTTCTCCTGAACTGGGTACCTTGTCTGTGCATCATTGAGTTTCTTACTCTTGAAGGCCACAGGCTTCCTATCGCGTGGATCAAAGCTATACCTACTGCAAAATCACTAGCATCAGTCTCAACAATGTAGGGCTTGCTAGGATTTGGTAAGGATAACATAGGAGCATCTTGAACTTTATATTTCAAAGTATCGAAAGTTTCGTGTAGCTTCTCATTCCACTCAATTGGAGAATTAGAATTCTTATTTTTATCCTTAAGAAGGTTGGTAAAATGCACTATTAACTTCAAATAATCCTTGATAAATTTTCACAGAAATACCACAAAACCTAAGAAAGATCTTAACTTCTTGACCGTACGGCCATTCCAGAACCTTTTGGATTTGATCCAAATCTATATTTAAGCCATCTCGAGAGATCTTATGACCCAAGTATAACAATTCCTTTTTAAAAGAAATCACACTTAGATAATTTACAATACGATTTCTCCTTCCTGAGCCTTCTTAGAACCGCTTTAAGATGATCCTCATGCTCAGCCAAAGTTTTACTGTATATCAAAATATCATCTAAGAAAACCACCATGCATTTTCCTAATAGATCCCAAAATATATCATTCATCATCTGCTGAAAATTTGCTGGGTGAATTAGTGAGACCAAAGGGTAACACTAAAAATTCATAATGGCCATAACGTGTCCTAAAAGCAGTTTTAGTAGAAACATCTTTCTCTGCAATACGAATTTGATGATAATTAGTTAGCAAATCAAGCTTTGTGAAATACTTAGCTCCTTGCAACCTATTAGTAAGATCATCTGATCTAGGCAATGGGTATTTGTTCTTAATTATAACCTTGTTAGGATGTTTGTAATCAATATATATCCGCTAGGTATCTTGATCTTTTTTCTTAACTAGGAGAACTGGTGCACCCCAAGGAGACTCACTTGGTCTAATTTGACCCATCCTCAAATATTCATCTAGTTACTTTGCTACCTCGTCTTTCTCAGTCTGGCTAGGCCAATATATGGAGGAATACTAATAGGTTTTGCACTCGACACTAGCTCAATTTTAAGTTCCACCTCTTATTTAGGAGGTAATGTGTGAGGTAACTCAAAGAAACAGTGTTTACATCAAAATGAACACATGAAAACACTGGATCCATAACCAATTGGAAAAGTTCATAGTTAAAAATATTTTCCATTAACTCAAGCTCATTAATAAAAGTTTCCTTGGGTACAATAATGTTTCCCCCTTAAGAGTAACAAGGTTTCCATTGTGATGGAAAGACATTAAATGTTTGACCCAATCAACAAAAAAATCCTTTTTTTAATGAAACCATTCCATCCCTACTAAAATGATGTCTACATGACCCAAGCTCATGACATGAAAATTAAGTCTATCTGAGTACAACTAGATGTCTAACGGTAGTTTTGACACTTTCTTGTCCTAGAATTAAACTTGTCCTCCAGCCATTCTGACCTTGTACATGTGATCATTCTATGGTGGTTTCTAGCTTCATCCTCTGTACCACAATGTTGTCAATAAAATTGTGAGTATTACCAAGATCAAACAAAATATGAACCTAATGTCCATTTATTGATCCATAAACACGAAATAATTCGTTTTGACCAAGAACGTCTTTACCTAAAAGTACAATTCAAACATTAGCTTCCTTCAAGATTCGTAATATTGACTTCAAAAAATTTACCTTGAAGTTCTATAATGTGCACAAATTTCTTTGGTCTAAACTTCTTCGGTGTCATCTTTTGTCCAAGAACCAAAGGTATTGTAGCTCCATTCAAAGGACATAATTTCTTCATGTGTCCCTTTTCCTTGCATTTAAAACATGTGATATTATCCTTTCTCACAAATATTTGCTTCCTTCTGGCGTTGTCACATTTTTTTGGTTTGGGTGTGAAAAGCAACTTTTTTTTTTGGTCCACTATTTGAAAAAGTGAGCATGGATTTTATTTCATTAGACGATGGTTTTGAAGTGTTGGCGTCGACCATAGTCTTATGAAAAATCTGAGCTGCTTGCATAGCATCCTCAACCGTTTTGACCTTGTATTTTTTTACCTCTTACCTGATAGTCACGAGCTAGACCATTGATGAAAATCCCACACAAGGTATGATCATTAGACTTGGCTTTTTCCCACTCTTGACCAAAATAATCTAGCAAATCAATTCACTAGAACTGATTGCACAAAAGGAAAAATGCTTTAATTAGCATTTGGTGGCTAAACAACGATAAAAAATCATGAAAACACTGTCTAGAATTAATCTAAACGAAAATAACTACAAATACGAGGCACACGCACATTAATTATATGTGAATAACCCACATCTATCTAATGTTAGCATGTAAAAAACGTACCTCAACACTAAATAATCCTCAAAAATATTAAATTCTTCAGAGAAAAAAATTATCATGATTTTTTTCTAATTTTCTCTATTTTTTTAGGGCCACAAAATTTACTAATTTTGAAATCCACCAAATTCTATCTTATGGCACTCCAAATCTATTTTTTTCTAGAAATGTTTAGCAATAAAATTTACTAAAATACAATTGATATTTCAAAAATACCAATTTCTAGGATTTTTAAAATAATTTTTAGAATTTTCTTAAGTTTGGTAATTATTTAAAAAATTACCCCGAGAATCCCATCGATCACAAAATTTTTCAATTCCACTCGACATTTTTCAAATCCAATCAAAATCTCTAATTTTAATGGAATTACTAATTTTATGGGTAAAAAATAGATTTGTTAAGGAATTCGAACAGTCAACGGGCACCCGAATTACTAATTTTATGGGTAAAAAATAGATTTGTTAAGGAATTCGAACAGTCAACGGGCACCCGAACAGACACGTCACATGCCAATCGATGAACCCAGATATTACAAAAATTAAAAATAACCTTTTTCTAATTTTCCACAAATTTTTAGATTTTTTTAGAATTTTTATTGTACCCTGAACGCATTACCCTGAACGCATTAGAATACTAACAGTCAAAAAATTTTGAAACCCGAATGGTCACCCCAAAATGCGGACAACCAGGGGCTGCGGAAAATGAAGGGACAAAAACTCCGAAATTTGAAAGGTAAAAAAAAATTGGACGTCGAAGGCCAAAAGGCTCAACATGAATTTTTTTCAAAAAAAATCATGAATTTGAAGAATTTTTTCCTCTTTTTTTTAAAAGCTTTAATCAAAAGCTAATATAACTTTAATTAAAAGCTTTAACAAAGCTTCTTTTTTTTTGAAGAAAACATGGGGGGATGCAGACAGCTGCCGGTTGAAAAAAATCCCCCCCCTGCATGTGATTCCATGAGGGGAGAGAGAGGACTCCTTCTCTTCCTCATCTCCACCTCAATATCCTCAATCACCAACTCCTTCTCAACTCCTTCCTCTTCTCTGATTAATAGATTAACAAAGAGCTTATGGCTTAAGTTTGATTATATACTAATCATGATGATTCACTAATCATGAATTTTAATTAATCAAATCCACCCATATAAGGGATGTTCACAAGTGGGAGACAGAAAATGAAGGAAAATTGAGATTTGAGAGATTGAACTTATGCCGCACACATGAGAGAGAACCCGATGCATTAGCATGCTGCCCCTACTTTTTTTCAACAAAAATTTATAGCATGTCCACGAAACCTACAAAAATGCATTAAAAATACCTTTTTTACCATAAAAATACGCTTAAAAACTCCTAAATAATTAGATAAAATTCCTTAAAATTATAGGAATTTAGGGAATCCTTTCTACCAAAAAATACCAACAATAGCATGTGTGGTATTTCGGTAAAAAATACATAAAATGCTTATTTTAACCATAAAAATAGCATTTTCACTCACGGAATTCTCGTGCAACATCAATATGCCCATCTAAGTCGAGAAGCACCACGTTCCAAACTACCATATTGACGTTCCCAATGCATAGGCCACCAAAATAAACCAAAAAAATAACCTTTTTTGCTTAGTAAATTTTAAAGTTTACTTAAAAAATCCTAAAAATTTAGAATAATGAGAGAAAATCAAGAGGAGAAAAAAACATCAAAAATTAACTAGAGACCACTCTAATATCACTGTTAAAACCCTAAAGATCTCTCTAGCTAATTACTATGCATAAACATGTATAAAACAGGCATATACTTATCCACTCGACCACCCCTAAGCCCAAGGGTGCACACATAAATACAATGAAGTACCATATACCTTACCTTAGTCCAAGAGATATGACCTCACTCCAACAGCACATAACTCTAGCATGAAATGACAAGAGGGTAGATAAAAATGCTCTACAACCCAAGAGAACATCCCTTGAGAGTGAGTGCCCCATGCCCCTATTATATAGGAGGGCCACTCTTGACTCTCCATTTCCATTTGTGATCCTTGGTTTCTTGAGCCTAACCTCAACCCAAGGTTAGACCTAACCCTTGCCGCACTAGAGCATCTTCCCATGCTCCCATGCTCACATGCCTAGGGTGGATGAGCCTCCTAGTATATGCACATAACACTTGGGCTACCTTGGAGCAAGGTGCCGATAGGGATTTAAACCTGAGAAGAAAAGAAAGAAGAGAGACCTAGGATGTCTCTTGGAACGGAGGCTGTCCTTTAAGGAAGGTAAGCCCGGCAGAATGTAATTTCAACTGGGAACCTCTCCACTCAGTAGCTAATTCAGGCACCTTCCCATGGTTTTTTGATGTTTCTATTTTTTACAAGGAGCTAGAGCTAGTCTCTAGCTACTTATTGCTACCTACAATGCATGGTTTAAGCTAATGGATTGAGCTTCATTTAATGATTAAATACAAATACAAATGCAAATACAAAGAAAAAACACAGAAATTAAAAATTTCTTAAATGTTGAGGGCAAAAAGGGGCACTTACTTGCTTCACCCTGCTCTCTTAGTGAAGGCTCGAATGCCCCGATGCTCAATCAACGATCCAAACTCCAAGTAATCTCTGACAAAACACAAAACAAACAATGTTAATAAACCTATTGGTGGATTTACATGCCAGTCGGGGGCTACATCAAACTCTAGCTAATGAATCAACTAGAGAACCCTAACCAAATGCCTTTCCCTGGAAGTGGTGCCAAAGATGTTAATGGAACAAGCACAAGAGAGGAGAAGAATAAGGAAGTACATGCAAAGGTCGAATCCGCTGATTAGCACTTGGCCAACCCTATTATTAGGGTTAACTCCCCGATGTGAGGCCACTAGGGACGCACTCCAAACTCTCTTTGTGTCACCCAAAGAGAGATCCACTACTCAACCATGATATGCATGAACTGCCAAGAAAAAAACAATTCCCACTGGTGGATTGCCTGGTATCATAATCACCAGCCCAATCTGAATCACTGTATGCATAAAGCTGCAAGCTGCCCCTCGGGATAGAACAAACCAAGATCCAGGATACCCTTAAGATAACGAAAAATGCGTTTGACTGCTTGCCAATGATTTGTGCCTGGGCTGTGCATGAATTTGCTCAACAAAGACACCCCAAAAGATATGTCTGGCCTCGTGTTACACAAGTCCCTTTGAGGCGTGGCTGGCTGTATGGTAAGTGGGCGTGTGAGTAAGAGGGAAGGAGCTATGGAGAGCTCAACTTATACCTCATGCTAATCATATGCAAACAAGACAAGGTGGAGAGCAATGAGAAGGGAGTGAAGGACAGAAGGGAGAGCAACACCATTGTAAGGTTCCTCCTCAGCCCTAAAATATGTATAAGCTCTCATCTTAGTCCCTTGTAATCATCCCCTATTTCAGAATGCAAGAAAACATTATTTTTCCTTGTTTTTGGCCTAGAGAGAGAAAATATTCTAGAGAGAGATAATACAAATTTGAGATATTTTTGGATACAAAGTTTCTCCTAATATCTAAGATAAAATTTTCCAATGTGCATTAGAAATTAATTGAATATGTGTATTAAAGACCTTAGCCTAAGGGTCCACATTTTTAGAAATTTTTGACTAAGGTTCAAATAAGGTTCTAAAGGGCCAATAGGATTAATCCAAGTTTTGGGATGATAAAAATATAAAGAATAAAAGAAAATACCCCAAAATGAGTAAATGCTCACATAAGATGAAGAGTTGACCAAGTACTGGGTTTATTAGTTAAAAATTAAGGTTTATTAGTAAACAAATCAATTTCTGACACCTCAGTAAAGAGGGAAAGGACTCATGAGGTAGGAGTCTTTTTCTCATCACAACCTTGCATTTTTAATTCAAAAAATTGAGATATTTCATCTCTCCTCTCTCCTCCTACAAAAACTAGATCATAAAGTGAGCTGAAGTGGTCCAAAACTTATCCAAAATGGATCAAACTGAAGCTAGAAGCCTCTAGATCCCAGTTGGACTTGGTTAGTGGCCTCCCTCCCCTATAAATAGACCCTCATTCCTTTGTATTTTCATCTTTGAGTAATTACATGTCAGTATTATTTTCATTTTAGTGTAATTCTATTATCCCTCTATTTTGCCTCTACTTTTGGAAGCTTTTGAGCTTCACAATTCTCCATCCTCTTGGAGATTACCTTCCCATCTTGGTGGGCAAAGCTTGCTTTGTGGGCTTCCACTTCTTTCTTTAAAGAATCAAGCCAAAATCAAAGGTAAGCCTTAATCCAATTGTTTTTCAACCTTTCTCAATGGTTCTCCTTCCCAACCCCAGTAATGCTTGGGAAGCTTTCAATTAAATGAAATCAAGATTTCTAATGATTCATAATGTTTAAATGGTTTAATACTAATCTTTATGCTTAATTATAGTATTTTTAATAGTAAATCTCTCTTTTTGGAAAGATTAATCATCTTTATGGTTAGATCCTTATTAGAAGGATGGTTCTTAATGATAAACTCATTATCTTAAACAAAACTCTAGGTTTGACAAGCTAGAGAAAAAGATTAGGTATTTTTATGATTTTAATCTAGTTAAAAATGATGATTAATTTCTTTAAGATTGTATATGATTAAGAAAAATCATATTAATTCATTTTAAGTTGAAAGAGGATTATGCTAATATTTTTGGAAATGAGGAATGGATATTTAAGAATAATCAAGAGATTTAATCGTAATTATGCTTATAATCATGATTATAATTATGTTATGTATGCAAAAATAAATTTTAGTTTAAAAGAGATGTTCTTATCATATTTCAATTATGAATATTCATTTAAAGTTATAAAATTGAACATTCTCTGAAGTTGTAGTGAAGCTATGGTAAAATTTTCCAGAAAAAAGATGAATCTTATTTTTACGCAAATAAATTTAATAATACAAAAAGAGGAATTCCCATCATATTCTAGGCACATATATTTTTATGCTAGAAGAATGATTTTTGTCATATTTATAGAAAAGACTTTTATAGTATTTATGCATAATTATTTAAATAATGAAAAGAGGAAATTTTGTTATATTTATTTTTACATACATAAAAATTTAGCTGCAAAAAGAGGAATTCCCATGATATTCTAGGTACAAATATTTTAAATCTTAAAAGAGGAATTCTTGGTATAATTCAAAACATGGGTATTTGTATTTATTTAAGAGAGGAATTTTAATAGTACTTTAATACATAAATTAAATTCGATGTTAAAAGAGAAGGTTTCACCATAATTTGATGTAGAAAATTATAGTATATTAATGTTGAGGATCAAAATGGAGAAAAGAATATTTTAAAATATTTCTATACGAATAAATCAATAAAATGATGTATGCATATTCACATATGGATTATTGGAAGGAGAGTTATCTTTATAAAAAAACTTTATTCTCGAATAGAGCTATTTATAATTCTATGATGACCAAGAAAGAATAAAATTTTATAATTTTGGATTTTAAACTTTTCGATTGAAAATCGTTTATTTATCAGATAAATAGAAGAAAAATCCTTAGGAATCAAAGCTAGGATTAAATCTGAGTAATTTATGGTTCGACCACGACCACAACCACGAATAAATCAATAAAATGATGTATGCATATTCACATATGGATTATTGGAAGGAGAGTTATCTTTATAAAAATACATTATTCTCGAATAGAGCTATTTATAATTCTATGATGACCAAGAAAGAATAAAATTTCATAATTTTGGATTTTAACCTTTTCGATTGGAAATCATCGTTAATTTATCAGATAAATAGAAGAAAAATCCTTAGGAATCAAAGCTAGGATTAAATCTGAGTAATTTATGGTTTGACCACAACCACAATCATCGTTAATTTATCAGATAAATAGAAGAAAAATCCTTAGGAATCAGAGCTAGGATTAAATCTGAGTAATTTATGGTTCGACCACGACCACAACCACAACCACGTGAGAATGGTGGGCCAGTAAGATGCTTGCCCATCTCTCGAATCAAAAATTAAGTAAAACCTTGTGACCATTCCCATTTCTTCAGTACGAAGAATGGATTACCGGTGATTTAGAGAAGTTTTCCTTAGATCGGAATCATCAAGAAATAAGTCAAAAATTCATTGTAATTAATGGGTGGGCTAGCAAGATACTGGAATTGTGATTTTCATTAAGAAAGTTTGGATACTGAGAAAAAGGGTCTTGTGGGATCAAACTCAATGGGAAATTATTACTTGCATAGAAACTCTGTTTTTTCTATAGGACTGTCTTATGCCAGAATGCTAGAGGAAGCATTTGGCTTATGGTTTAATCTAAGGAGAATTATGTTGTAACAGCTGGCGGGGAGTCATCGAAGGATGTCTCCCGTCGTCGCGGCAAAGCCTGCCAAGGTCTTGACCAGCCTCAGTATGGTTAAAATGGTGCGCTTCCAGTACGATGGGTGAGGGCCGACGAAGAGGTCCCTGAGTGAAGTGCCAAGACACCCATGTGTATGTCGAGGAAGATATGGATGGACTGATAAGGAATTATTTATGTGAACTGGAACTTGAAATTGGATCTCGTTGGTTGACTAGCTGGTATTCAATGGAGAGTCCGGATGATATTTTGATTGTAAAATAATGGACTGGATATTTTGGAGGATTATGATTCGAAATACTATGGTTTCATTTCAATTCTACTTTAAAGACAGCTGAATCTGTAAAAGGCAATTTCACAGCTGAATCTGTAAAAGGTAATTTTCATATTGGATGCGTAAGTGGTGTGTCTAAATTGTATTTTGCATGAGCGTTGGCTAGGGGGCCTGGGAACTCTTTTCCCTGGTACCCGAGACAAAACTCAACCAAATTTTTATATAAAGGGATCCCACCAATACAGTGGCTAGGCAGTTGGTTAAACCCATGGGCCGGTTGGGTAGTTAGGCTGGATCGGTGGATTCCTATGATACAATTTAGATACGTTCAAGTTGTGTCGGTTAGAATAAGTCCCAAGAAATTTTTTGTTGTGTGGGAAAGAATCAGCGCGAGTGTGCCTCGCTTAAGGGGGAAAAAAGTGATGATTTCTATGAACCAAGTGCAAGTCTCTTCCTTGATCTGGCCATGTGACCTACGCGTTTGGTCGGATTAGAAAGGATATATTAAAAGACTAAGGTCATGTAAAAGGGTAGGAGAAGGGTGTGTGTGTGAATGGACTTATGGTCCACTAGCTCACCTATTTAAAGGTGAAGCTAGAAGGCATTATATAGTGTGCAAAGAAGGCCAAGTTGTATGCATAATAAGCAACTTAATAAACAAGATTTGTTCTTGTATTTTTTGGGTCTCTCTCCTCCACTCATCTTGATCTAGCATAAGCACCACGAATTTCAACATGGTATCTAGAGCTAGGCAACTTGCAAGGTGTAGACTAGGTCAAAAAAGTTTTTTTTTGAGTGCATCTCATCTACCCCCCAGCCAATGGAGGCCTTCCAGCTGCTTGTGGAGGCCGTATCTTCGCGTGCTTTCAACTAGGAAGTTGAAGAATGTTGAGAAAATTTGGTGCTCATGCTAGATCAAGTGTGTGGAGAGGAGAGACTCAAAAAGTACAAGAATAAACTCTTGCTTATTAAGTTGTTTATGAATACAACTAGGCCTTGCTCTCATACCTTCTCTCACCCTTCTACATAACCTTAGTCTCTTAATACCCCCCCTCAATACCAACTATGGAAGGATGGAATAGGTGGTATTGGACATAAGATGCCTTTATAACATTAGGCGTACAAGGCTTGGAATATAGGTGTGATTATCTAGGATTTACAAATGTGTTCCTAGAGCCTTAGAGGCTAATTCATTGTTGCCATCTAAGTCTTTATTTGTTGTCGATGAAGATGCACACCTCAATGATGGTGCACCCCACTCTTTGTATTTGCTTGGCTTCTTGTAGATGACATGGTTGAGACATACATGCCATTGCTTCCACCATATGCTTTCCACCTTGACCATTCTCACACAATGATCATAAGCAGGCTGCCACCATTGCTTAAGTGGTTTGCTTTTAGATGGTCCTCCAACATGCTTTATGCTTCCTTGAATAATATATCTCCTCCATGAGTAATGAGGTAGATTTAAATGGGCAAGGGAAAGGGAGGGTCTTACCACTTGCCTTATGGGTCGGTCAAGGGCAGTGTCTTCTCCACAATTACAATAGCTTTTATGCATGTTGGTTAAATGATACCCTTTGGGATTTGAAGTTACAAGCTTAATGAGTAATTGGTTGAGGTAAATACTCAAACAAGTAAGGTTTATCATCTGTGGCTCAAGAAGGAGAGGACATGGCTCATAATGTTGCAAATGCCTCTTACAAAAGTAATGCCAAAAGATGCTTAAAATCATGACAACCAATAAGGTAGAGCACTTAGGGATTCTATGCTCAACCTTACAACTCATCTTATACGATGAAAATGCAGAATATGCAGCGGAATGAATCACCTTGGGCTTGGGAAATGAGAACATATGGCTTATGGCATGCCTATGCCTCTTACAAATAAGAGCCTCAAGGGTAATACACATAAACATTGAAGATGAGCACTTAATGTACATGTGCCCAACTTTAAGAACACTAAAAAATCTGAGTTTTATGATAAAAAACCAGAATTCTTCAACATCTTTAGCTTATGAGATGAAGACAATTGGTTCATGGTTGCACCATTTCTTTTTGGAAGAAGCGGTTTGTCTCGATGAAGACTTGAATGTAGCACTTATAGTGTGTGCCCGGCCTCCATGTTGATGAAGAAGAGCCTCCTTAATGTAGATGACCTCCTCCTTTGATGGTTAAGACCACCTTAGTGTTAAGCAACACTTTGGTTGATGATTAATATCACCATTAGTGTGTATAAAACACAATTAGTGCTAAAAAGCACATTTTTAGTGTCAAATGACACTTCTTTTGGTGATTAACTCACCATTAGTGTTTAATAACACTATTAGTGTTTAAGAATACTTTTTCTTTGCTGGATTAATAGAGTAATTAGTGTTAAACAACACAATTAGTGCTTAGAAGCACACTTAATCACTTTCAAAGCTTAAAAATTGATGTTGATGTTGAAGCTTGACGGGCATGAGGCTTATGGCTACCTCATGTGGATGGGAGCTCTTCAAAATCAAGAGAGAACTCAGCAACAAACATTCACACCACAACTTGAGTGATTAGAGCAAGGGAGAAGATGATTGAGCAAGAAAAAACCAAAAAACTCAAGCTTTAATGGAAGCTTGAGGGAAGACAGAAAGTGGCGCCTGGTCTTTTGCTGATTGCCGGCGCTACAGAGGATGGTTGAAGCTCAAAGTTGAGCTGTGAGTCCTCCACTCATTGGGCTACAATAGCCATAAGACCCCTTCTCTTATGGTGGTCTACAGCCGGGCTATGGCTGTATGACCACAGCTGCGTAGGAGACTGGCCGCCGACCTGCTTCTGCAGACGAAATGCCGCGGCGCAGCGTGGAGTTTTCCAACAATTTCTAGTACGACCTGATGCGCCCACGAGTCCTTTACACCTTCCTTGAAGAAAGCTTTGAAAGATATTGCCTCTACAGCCTGCTGGAAGGCCTCCACCATGAGAGGGTTGAGTTCCACACAAGGAAGATAAGGGAAAATTAGATATTTTTGACCTAATCTACACCACAAGTGGTTCAAATCACCTAGGCTCTAGATACCATGTTGAGAAAACGTGGTGCTCATGCTAGATCAAGTGTGTGGAGAGGAGAGACTCAAAAAGTACAAGAATAAACTCTTGCTTATTAAGTTGTTTATGAATACAACTAGGCCTTGCTCTCATACAAAATGCCTCATGGCCTCACCTTTAAATAGGTGAACAAGTGGACCTCAAGTCCATTCACACTCACACCCTTCTCTCACCCTTCTACATAACCTTAGTCTCTTAATAAAGAATACCTCCAGGCGCTCAGATTTGTATAGGCAATTGCTGGTTTTCATCGATCAAGCCATGTACAACATGGAAATCTTTTGCAAACCTATAGAAACAACCTTGGAGTGGTGGCTCAAAGCCCACCTTGCCCTTACCCTTGTGCTCAGGGGGTGCACTACCAGAAAGCCCTAGGTATCACGTGCGTTCAAGAGGTATTTAAAAAACCCCTTAACTAAAATTTTTCCCCCAATAAAACAACCCCTCTTTACTTATGAACTAACAAATTTTTTTCTAAAGTTGAATTAAAAAACCCCTCCTGTTAATGTAATCCTATTAATTTTTGTCAATGTATCTAGTTAAAAAACCCCTCCTACTGAACTCACATGGTACTCTAACATTTTTTGAGGTGAACCCTCCGAGCCCTTGTGAGGTGGTGTCTTTTGGCATGGCAGTTGGTTGCTTGTTACTACCTAGGAAGGGTATGAAGTAAATACAAGCTTATTACTATAGAAAGGGGATGAAGTAGATGGAAGCTGCACAACTGGGCATACAACTAATCCAACAAAGGGGAGCCATTACAGAGTGCTTCTAAGCACTAAGAGTGTTCTTAAACACTAATGGTGCATCTAATTACCAATGTAAGTGTCATTAGACACTAAAAATGTGCTCTTAAGCACTAATAGTGTTGTTAAACACTAATCTGGTGATCTTAATCACCAAAGAAAGTGTTCTTTGACACTAATGAAGCTCATCTCCATCAGAATTAGTGGTTGGGCACAAACCCTAAGTGCTAAACTATTAGAATTAGTGGTTGGGCACAAACCCTAAGTGCTAAACCATAAGCTTCATCAACTTAATCTCTTTTTATGTAACATCCTTGGCTTGATTAAGGGTTGTTGCACTCTCATAAGCCATTCTCTTTCTACTTAAGCCAAAACATCACAAATTTTTTGGTTTTCTTCTTCATAAACCAGCCCATTAACACTCTTGTAATCTCCCTTCAATTCCCAATGTCAAAGGAAAACAACCAAATTAAGAAGTTCTTAAGAGAAGGCTTCCACACTGGGCAAGTTCTTGTCAAGTATAAAATGATGTCCAAAGGTTTTTTGGCCATTCATCACTGGCACTAAGGTTATTGATCGAGCTAAGGCTGAAGATATTGAAGATGATGAGAGGGCACAAGCCATCATCATGCTCCATCTTGATGAGGCTCTTATTCACCATGTGGACTAGCTTCCAACTGCAAAGGAGAAATGGGATGAGTTTGACAAGCTTTATGGAGCTCATGGTGGTAAGAATTCCAAGATCTCACTTAAAATTGAATTTTTCAGCTCAAAGCTCAAAGAGGGGAGATGGCATTGGAGCCTTTATCTCTCACTTGAAGGGCCTTATGGCTCAACTTGCATCAGTGAATGCGAGAATGGATGAAGATGATGCAGTGGCTATTTTGTTAAAAGCAGTCAAGAAGGTGTACCCTACCTTAGTCATCACCCTGAAGAACATACCTAATCCCACCCTTGAAGGAGTCATTTAATCTTGTCTTGAGATGAAGAAAAGAGGCCAAAGGGAGGAGTTAAATCTTCAAATGCATCGACTCCATTGAATATCGAACAAGCTTTGTCACATCAAGTGAGCAAAGTAAGGTGTGCCCATTGCAAAAAGGTGGGTCATTTGGCAAATAATTATTGGATCAAATATCCCAACAAGATGAAATGTAACAAGTGTAAACAAATGGAGCATATCACTTCTAAATGTCCTAACAAAGAGTCATAGGCTAACTTTGCATCAGCCTCTAACTCCACTGAGAGTCGGAGGCTAACTTTGCATCAGCCTCTAACTCCATTGAGAAATTGTTTTAAATCTGAATGTAACAACACCTATATTCCTAACCTTGTACGCCTAATGTTATAAAGGCAACATATGTCCAATACCACCTATTCCAATTTTTTTCATAGTTGGTATTGAGGGAGGGTATTAAAAGACTGAGGTCATGTAAAAGGGTAGGAGAAGGGTATGTGTGTGAATGGACTTATGGTCCACTAGCTCATCTATTTAAAGGTGAAGCTAGAAGGCATTATGTAGTGTGCAAAGGCCAAGTTGTATGCATAAGCAAATTAATAAACAAGATTTGTTCTTGTATTTTTTGGGTCTCTCTCCTCCACTCATCTTGATCTAGCATAAGCACCATGAATTTCAACAAGATAGTTAAGGCCTTTACCTGTTAGATAAATCTTCCCTTAAATGATTTTCCTGGTGGAATCGCCAGTGCCTTTCGAGCGAGGAAAGTTTTTCCGGTCTAGGTTTTAGAGGGACCGCCGGACTAGTCCCTTGCGCGGACATTTGTGGGCGAGGCCCCGAGTGGAAATCCCTGCCCTGCATGAAAGGCTGCTTCAGGGTTTTGTGAGTGTGTGTGTGCTTACAAGAGCTGAAGCTCTCTTCTCCCCTGCATCTTTTCATGGTATGAGAGCCTGGTTCATGCTAAGGGCTGAGTTGCAAGCAAGAGAAGCACAGGAAGCGGTACGAGGGTAAGAGCTTCATCTACTCTTCCCTATTTGTGTTGGCGACTACACCCTTGTCAGGAGCTCTACGGGAGGCACCGGCAAACGATCTTTGATTGAGGAGATTTCTTCACAGGAGTAAAGCTATAGGGCAATTATAGAGTCTTATTGGACAAATTTTTTCAGGCCAAAAACGCGTTTCGGGCATGTTACGACCTCCATTTCTCGAAAAGCAGGCAATTTTGAGCACGCACTGCAACAGGTAAGTCATCGATTCTATGCAGAACTCTGTTTTAAGAACTGCAGGAAGACAGATTGGGGTTGTGCAGACATTGTGTGTGCTGCAAGGAGGTCAAACAGTTGCCATTGGGTGTATGTATGCACATTGAGGTCACTGGTTGTGACATTTGAGTGTAGTACGGTACCGCTACAGAAAATACAAAAGTTTGTGTAGGACAAACCAGAGTGCTGTTTCTGGTAAATTTGTGTGTCTGGCAAGATGTCAAATGATGGCATAAACCAGATTGTTGCTGAGAAGCTTGACAAGAATAACTTCCATGCTTGGAGGTTCAGGTTGATAAATTTCCTGATGGGAAAGGGTTACTGGGACTACATAGAAGGTGAGCATGAAGAGACACCGGAGATACCGGAGATCAATCCGATTGCTGCAGATGTGAAAGAGTTCAAGGATTGGAACCAAGGAGCTAGAAAAGTTATATATTGGCTCTTTATCAGTATACAGGACACCATGATTGGGTACATACAGGATGCTAAGTCCCCCAAAGGAGGCGTGGGACACCTTGGTAAAACTCTATGAAACGAATACCAAGGCACGAAAGATACAGTTGAAGAATGAACTTCATACTGTGGAGAAAAAGAGTATGTCTGTGAATGACTATGCATTGAAGATCAAGGGTATCGTGGAATCCCTTGCATCTATTGGTGTTTCAGTAGATGATGATGATAAGGTGGAAGTCTATCTATGTGGTCTCGGACCACAATACAAGGCGTTCAAGACATCTATTCAAACTCGGGAAAACATTCCCAATTTCACAGATTTGGTGTCTATGTTGATTATAGAAGAGAAGAGCTTGGGTGAAGACCAACAGTCTTCTGGAGTTGCTGAGCGAAAAAACAGGCACATTGCTAAGATTGCGTGAGCATTGATAGGAGAGAAGAATATGCCGCATAGCTATTGGACTGAGGTTGTTTCTACAATAGTTTACATCATAAACAGGACTCCAACTACAGCCATACATGATGTAACTCCAGAGGAGAGGTTTACTGGCAGAAAACCTGATTTGTCTCATCATCTGAAAGTCTTTGGATGCATTGCATATGTGCACGTGCCAGATGAGCTGAGAACTAAGTTGGATCCAAAAGCTGAAAAATGTGTGTTTATTGGGTATTTCCTTGAGCAAAAGGGATACAGGTGTTATAACCCTACTACATGTGAGTTGAGGGTAAGCAGGGATGTTGTTTTTGATGAGATGAGTAGCTGGTATGCTGCTGAAAAAGAAGCTGTTGGGGCTGATGTGAGTGGAAATGTGGTTGCACAGAATGCAAGTCAGCAATCACAGTCTTTGAGTGGACCAGGAGAGTCCTCATCTAGTGGTTCAGTTGTTGATAGACCATGGAGTGGTAGGCTATGTCATAATATCAGTCGTGCAAATGTGATTAGTACATCACATAAAGGCAAAGAGAAAGTGGTTGAGCCCCTTAGTATGCCTAACATTTCTGCAGGGCATTCTCATGTTGATGGAGAGTCTAGTGGCTCAGAGATGAGCCTTGATGAGGATCTTGGGATACCAGCTATGAGAACACATGGTGTAAAGAAGGCTATGGAAGCCATGAATGTAAAGCTGCAAAGATCTGGGAGAGTGAAGAATCCTGTGTAGAGGTTTACCTATGATGGTTATGTGGCACATCACTATGCATACATGGAAAAAGTTGTGCAGATTGTAGAGTCCACATGCATTGATGAGGCTGTTGTGGAAATGTGTGTTGAGAGAAAGTTATGGATGAGGAGATGAATGCACTATATGGAAATGAGACTTGGGATTTAGTGCAATTGCCTGAAGGCAAGAAAGCCATTGGATGCAAGTGGGTGTACAAAGTAAAACATAACAGTGATGGAAGCATAAGCAGGTAGTACAAGGCTAGATTGGTAGCCAAAGGATATGCGTAGACATATGGCATTGATTATGAGGAAACTTTCAGCCCAGTTGCCAAGATGGCAATAGTGAGAGTTGTGATAGCAGTGGCTACGTCAAAGTAATGGTCTTTATATCAGATGGATGTAAAGAATGCATTCTTGCATGGGGATTTGCAGGAAGAGGTGTATATGTTGCAGCCACCTGGTTATGAGGATGTGAGTCACCCCGAGCATGTTTGCAATCTTGCCTCAAGACTAAGAAACTTTATCCGAGGAAACGCGCAATTGAAAGAGCCTCATTCCAGAGATAGGCATGGAACGGCTAGAGAGAATTGTACCACCACCATTGCTAGACCCTTAACCAGAGGTGGGATAAAGTTCCAGTAGCCTAATCTAGACTAATCCAGTAGCTTGAGGATCCATGTCGACTATTGTAATGATAGATTTGTACCTCGGGGGGGGGGGGGGGGGGGGGTCACTCATAAATATGTAAGCGTAGCACGTGGGTTCAACAAAAGGGGGTTTTAAAGTCTCTTTTTTACACATTTTTTACATATAGAAGGGTACCATTTAAAGGTACAGATTGAATAGAAAAAAGGTGTGTTTTATTTATAAAAAATTTACAAATAAGGGATTTTTAAATTAGGCCTTGAACGCACATGATATAGAGAGTTTATATATAGTGAACCCTAAGATTTGTACCCTGATCGTAGGCCAACATCCAACTTAGGTCAGGATCCAACTCACCGAGGCCCAGAGACATCTCGTCAAAGGGAAAGAGCCTACTTGGAACATTTCAGCCACCAGCACACGACGACACCTCTGTACAACCACTACCCGCCTCGTTGAAGTTATCCCAGATACCATGTGGATCCCTATGAAGAACACGTTGGCCCACCACTTAGGCAAGGACCACAGATGGGATACTATAATCTAGGCCTAGCTCCCCCACCCATCATACCCCAACTTGCACCAGCTCTAACCATGGCAAGACTGACACCAAAAATGTTGAGGATAGCCATGGAAATAGGAGGGGGATAGCTTCAAGAATTGCACCATTGGCACCTGCTTAGCTAGTGCAAGGGCCAAGATAGGAGAGAAATAAAACTACACACATTTCTAAACTTATCACTAAGTTCGATGGGGCTGGAGATCCCATACCTCATTTGGAAATGTTCAACTAGACTTGTGAGGCATTCAGCCATGTGGACAATCAAGTTAAGGTGAGTTCCTTTGGCCTCATCTTGGATGGAAAAGCAGGACAATCATTTTGATCATGAAGGTGGAAGATAAGGCTACCTTTGACACCTTCAAAGAGGCTTTCAAAGTGGGATATTCAAGACAAGGAACTCGATGGAGTCCAATTGAACGATTACACAACATAAGACAGAGGGATGGAGAATAAATCCGTGACATCAATCGGGTGAGATATCTCCATTATTGCTACTATAATGATAGAGACAATTTCTCTAATAACAACGAGTCATGAAAAATGTTCACGAGTCATGAGATGTCGTTTGTAATAGGCTATCTTGATTTTTCACAAGTGTTAAATATTGATCAATTTTACAATCTTTTGGAGACATTAAAGAGAACTCTTTTCATAACTTTTGCAAAATAAGCATAGTTTTAAACTTCTTTTAAAAAATGTACATATTGCTAATTTAAAGGTGAAAAAAATTCCACTTTTTATGTCAAATAACAAAATGGAAAAAACAAAGTCAATACAAGATCTAATATTCTTTAAAACTACTAATAATTCACGCATGTCTATGTAATGTATAATACATTCTTTTTCTTCTCCAAAAATTTAACTAACTTCATCCCAATAATTGTGCTTTATCTTAATCATTGAATTAGAGCATATATTTGATGTTAAGATAAGTAGGTATATGGAGTCCATGGCCATAGAAAAAGGCTTATTGAAAGAAACAATTTCTCTAAATTAAGATAGAAAACCAATGATCCAAACTGTCAAATTTTAGACGGTAGTGAGTACTACAATTTAACAATTTACTTTATTTTGATCTAACAATTTGATTTAGAGTTATAGTCTTTGCAAAAACACGATTTTTAGTTTATAACAGTTAGATTTTGAGCCATGAAACTGACAATAGCTCTCGTTTTGAAAAATTGATGAAAATGTGGATTCCAAAATCCACTTTGTTGACAAAGTGGATTCTAGAATCCAAAATTTTGAACATACTAATATTTCTATCTCATGATAGTAGTGAAATTTTCGTCCGCAAAAAGAGAAATTTTGGTCCATAATGAACGAAAATTTCAATATTATTGGATAAAAAAATTAGTACGTCGACGAAAAAAATTTCTGTCAAAAATTTTCATCGACGGAAAAAAATTTCATCAATTAAAAAAAATGATGAAAAAAAAATTCGTCGACCGGAAAAATATCCGTCGTCGATGAGAATTTGGATTACAGAATCCACTTGGATTCTGGAATCCAAATTTTCATCGACGGATTAAAATTTTCCTTGATGAGAATCTGGATTATAGAATCCACTTGGATTCCAGAATCCAAGTGGACTTGGATTTTGGAATCCAAATTTTCATTAACGAAATTTTTTCCCATAAAAAACAGACTAAATTTTTTGTCCAATAAAAGTGAAATTTGCATTCATTATGGACCAAAATTTCTCTTTTTTTGGACGAAAATTTTTTGTCACGATAGAAACGTCAGCCTCAATGGAATTTTGGATTTCAGAATCCACTTTGTCGAGAAAGTGGGTTATGGAATCCAAATTTTCATCAATTTTTCAAAATGACAACTGTTGTCATTTTCATGGCTCAAAATCTAATTGTTATAAACTGAAAAATTATGTTTTTACAAAGAATATAACTCTAAATCGAACTATCAGATCAAAATAAAGTAAACTGATAAATTATAGTACTCACTACTGTCTAAAATTTGACCATTTGGATTGTTGGATTTCTATCTAAATCTAGAGACATCTTTGCTTTCAATAAACCTCTTCTATGGCCATGGACTCCATATACCTACATGTCTTAATATCAAAATATGCTTAGATTCAACCATTGGATCAACTTTGTATACAAAGAAATTTTATTTTCTTAGACAATGCACTAGTCCATGAAAGAGAGTTTCATCAAAATATATTGGGTCTAAAGTAACATCAATTTTATCACCTATCAGTTTGTTTATAACATTCTACGTACAACACGTAGTGTAGAAATGTGTATTGGTACAAAACTTATCTGTGCTCAAGGGAAAGTATGATCTAGAGACACTTAAAAAAAGCAAAAAAGGAAAGAAAAGTGGAATTAGTCGACGTGTGGACATGCTTAATTTGCATGATATAGAAATTCTTGTGTATGGATTTGAGTTTAAAAACTTTTAGACACTTGTGCCAGAAAATAATTGATATTTTTAAGAAAGGTCCAATGACTCTCTTAGTAGTTGATTGGAAGAGTTTCTTCTCCTTTGTAATTCTTTTTTTAATTGGATGTTTTTGAGTTTAGAGTAAAATGTAAGTAATGTTGTATGTATTCTTTTTTCACAAAAGTAGTGTTTTTTTTAAATGTTTGACATGAAAGTGTGTTTTTTGTCTCCATAAACTGGAAAAAAAGTACATTTTTAGGTTTTTTTTTCTTCTAAAAATGGTGTTGAGTTATCATTTGCATGATTTTGTTGTCGTTTTTCATGACTCGTTGTTACTTCCTTTAAGCAATGCTATAGGAGTGCCATTGATTTTGAGGACAATTTCAAGGGATTGCATGAGGGCAATTTCAAGGGATTGCATGAGGGCAATTTCAAGGGATTGCATGAGGGCACTTCTAAAGTTTCCTTCAAAACTACTAGCATGAAATTGGAAGGAAAAATAAAAGAGCCCTCTTTGGCACAACAAGTGCAGCAATTAGCAGCTGCACTAATGTAGCAAATGATCCAATATTGGAGAACATACTAAGGCTATGACCAAGTCGGGAAACCCCATCTTTACCCAAAGAGAGGACTAGTATGGTGACCGATTTGTCAAGCTAACCGCACTAGTATGGAGTGTCCACATTTGAGACCCTCACCCACTCTCTACTGTGTCTATTTCCAAAGGTGGGGCAATCATGCCAACAAAGAGCTGCTCAAGCACGCGCTCTACCCCAGGCCTTGCCTTCAAACCCTAGACAACCGTTGACCTTTCTAGCCCTAGTGCAACATAATGCACCTCCACTAGGCCATGAAGTGGCCCCGAGAGGAATTATTAGGGTGCCTGAAGTACCCTTATCACCCTCAATCCTGCCACTACAACCACCATTACCTCAAATTACCCCTGTTCTCACTAGCTGAACTTGACAAAGATATTTGAAGAAGGTGAGAAGGGAGAAGCCATTAATAATACCACCTTTGAACCCATTGAGTCAAGTCATCCACACACCACCATCAAAAATCGTAAGTCACTATGTGATGGAGGGGGGTGAGAACATGTGCCCCATCCCATATACCTAGCATCCCCAACCCCACGACGGGTACGATACTTAAATAATATGGCTAAACTACCCTCTTCGCTTTCATACCTTGGCTTATGGAAGGCTATTTCCATTCTCTTAGTGAGAGATTAACTCATTGATGCATCATGGCTATTATATGAGATTATCTTCTTAATCTTCTATTAATCCCCATATCTCACCTTAATGATCACTCCATTTCATTCCTATTCATTCTTAGGCTTCTTAGAGTGTATGATATAGGGACATGAACATCAGTGTTAGATGTTCTTGGGCGGTCATCCCTCAGATTCTTAAGAGAAGCAAAAACGAGATCCACATGATGTGAAACTATTATTGGTTCTGGTTACACATCTTGAGGGAGACCTATGATGAAGAGTATTTGATGGTTAAGCCCTATGTTTGGCTCATGGATTTCATCAATTAGTTTCATTCTAGCCATTAAAGGACTTCCTATGGCATGAACGGTTCCTCCTCCAACTGAGCAAGGCATTCTTTGGCAAGCTCTTAAGTAGCCTTTAGCCTACTCCTCTCCTCAATTGGGTGGTTGAGGTATTCAATCAAATTTTTAGGTAGATGATCACGATCTATATGCTCCCTTTTTTAAGGGGTGAGTGGTAACAAGCCCTTCTCCTCATCGGATGAGAAAGATGACATATTTGTAGTTGTCCCCTCATCGCATCCACTTTGACACGACTGTCTTCCTTGCCAATCTTTGTGGCCTTTTTGTTTCAAGTGCACATAGTCACTCATGCTTGCTCGAGAACATCTTTAGAAGGTAAGAACTTTGCTTGTCTTGGGGTTCCCTGCTTCTATGAATTAGGGTTGGTAAAGCTAGCGGTTGCCTAGGATTTGGCAGTAAGTCTTGTGGTAAAGGACTGGCTTGTGCAGCACTTTGGTAGTTGCACTTTGATGTTTCATGGTTTCCCCATCTCTGGCAGTAAGTACACATGAGGATTAGGTTTGATGGTATGCTCACCAAGTACAGTAGAATTCATTGTAACAACTTTTTCAATTATTTTTTCTGCCTTCTTTGAGATGCCATGTCTCCATTTCTTCCTCCTCTTGTGAGATGAAACTGCTGGTATAGAGTGTAGTTTGAAACTTGCTTCAAGAATATTTCCTAATTCAGATGTGCTGAGATTTGTGCCTCTTTGCAATGAAAAATACGCTGGGAGATGTGGAACATGCTTCACACACGGATCTACATGCAAAGTGTTACTAACATTAGGACAGAACCACATCCATTGAGCTTTAGGTCTTGTTGAGCCTGGATATTCTCTTTGCTGACCAAAAACTAGGGGCACCTAGTCTAGGTGAATGGCTTTGTAAGATATTGTTGCACTTCTTACCTTTAATAACCCCAAAGCACTTCCTAGAAGTGATATGGATCCAAGTATTTCCTTGTCCAATGGATCCAAGTCAATATGTATATGACCTCCCATATCAAAGTCAAATACTTCATTTTTAAATCTAATTTTACGTGGGTGCCCTCGTTCCTTGCATTGTCTTGACTCCATAACATAGCTTGGCCTATGTGAAGAGTTTGCAATGTTTTATTTCCTCTTTCTTTGCACTGTCTCCTTATCACCATGAAGAATAGGTTCCTCAATCATCATTGGAGTGCCTACAATAGCCCCATGCATAGCACGTGGCAACTATAGAGCCGGTGATGTAGTATTTCCAGCTGAAACCTTATTTAAAAAGGACTCCATGTCATGCCCACTTTCTTTGTACCATCCTGTCAAGTACCCAAGTTGTTTGGTGCATTGCATGTACGAATTTACAATGTCTGTCACACAAGCATCATAGATGGATATCTTTCTTTTGTACCCTTGACTAGCCAACCAACTTGCATGCACACTCTCAGAATAATTTGGCGGAGCCGGTGGAGGCGGAGAAAACCTAAGCTAATTTCTACGCCATTTTGAGGAGGTAGCATTGATGTTTTGTCTGATTAAGAGTATACTTAGGAAGCTTATCACATTGTTTAAGTTGAGCCCCGTTGTTTAGTTGGCCGTTTTTTGTCATTGTCTTCCCTAGATTAAGCATTGAATCACGCATGAATTGTTCTAGTAGTGAGCCGCGTAGCTGCGTTTTCCATAGCCATGGTTGTAAGCTTAAACTTACTTAAGTTTGGCTGAAGCATTGCAAAGCTTAAGTTTAGCTACAAGGGACTTCAAAGGCTACAGATTTTGTAGCGTTCTTTTTATATTTCATGCTACACCTAGTCGTGGGAAGATTACATGAAGAGAGACGCCTTACAAGCTACGAATGGGCATGATTGTAAAATGTTTTCCTATAGACATGAAGTAGGGTTTATGTGTGAGGTTGATCATCTCTATCTGTCATTTACCTCAAACTTTTTGCTACTCATATTCAGGGCAAAAGAGAGAGAGATGGCTCCAAGAAAAGTAGGAAAACAACAGGCAAAGACTAAGAAAGGTATATGATGTGAATAGCCAAGATTCTTCTGAGATTGTGTTTTAATGTTTTAGATATGCTTACTTGTGCTTGGTGTGTGTGTCTTACAGACAACAGGGGATACTCACTTAGATCTGGGCGTGTTTGTTTGACTCTTAGCGAGGAAGCTCAATCACGGACACCTGTGTCCTCACATGTATCTCTTGTCAGAGAGAAAACAGAAGCGCATAATTCTCTTGTTCATGAGGAAGAAGCGCTTGTGTTAGAGAACGAAATGAGCTCACCTCCTCCAACTCACACGGAGATTCCTGAATCTAGTACTGGTCAAGGGGAGACCCATAGAAGGCTTCTTGGAAAATCTATTGAATTGGGATTACTTGGTGATGTATTCACTAAGTTTTTTGTGCAACGCAATTCCTCTACCCCATTAGTCCCTTTATGCAGGCTGATTCCAAATGAAGCCATCCATACAGTTTCTAGCCAACTTGAGGTGTTTCGTGATTCCTTTGACTGCCATGGTTATGTCGAAGCATCTCCTCCTTTTTTAGTTTCACTTACACGTCCTGGAAGCTCTATGTATTTCGCGGTCACACAAATAGACTTGCAAGAATGGGGACCAAACTGGGTGGTACAACATGACAGATTTGAGGATGAAATCAAAGGAACTGAGTGGGAGGATCTTAGTGGTGGTAAGAAGTTTCTTGTTTGGGATGGCAATCATCGTGTGAAGGCATGGATGTCTCGAGTGCGTGAAGGTATGTTCTTTTGAATGCCATAGAGTGATTTCATGCAACATTAAAAGTAATATATTGTAATATCTTTATTTTGTTTTCTCTAGCTTGGTCTCATAGCCCCTCATGCCATGTCCAGGTCAAATGTCAATTTTTGGTTGTGGACAAGAAGCAAGAAGGAGAATTGCTATTGGCTTTGCGATCTCAAAATGAGTAAGTGATCTCTCTCTACTTAATTACGGACATTGTGAAGTCATTGTTAAGTTCTTGGCTCATTGTGACTCTTTACAACAGATTGGTGCGCACTAGTGTTACACCCACATTGTCACATGAGATCTTCATGTTTCAACGATTTGGAATGGCGGACAAATCATCCATATTGGACTACCTTGGTGAAGACGTAAGGAGGTGGGCTTTATGGAGCTTAGTTTGGAGCGACGAAGTGGAGAGCAAAATGGTACAATGCTCCAGGTACAATCTTGGCACAACTTGTGTGGAAGGTAGTGTTTGCATTTCCCATCTTTTATTAATAAACGGATTATCAATGTTTTTTAATCGTGTGAGTGATAATGAGTCCTTTTCGTTATACGTAGACATCGTTTGAAAATGCGGTGAAGCAAGCTATATTATGCATTGATAGACATGGGATTGCAAGAATATGAGACAAAATGTGAGAAAGCCAGACGTGGTGTAGAGCAAACATTTCGAGATAGAGTGTACAAGATGCTCATAATTGCAAACCCATCCAATGGTGATGCATTCTTTCAACTCGTATATAACTATGATTGGTCTAAGAAGGGATTGGTTGCTCTGACCAAAGAAAAGCTCTACACAGTCGCCATATCTCGGATTTCAACTCAAAGGTATGTCACATGTCAATAAAACCTCCCTTAACACAAACTAACCTTAACATCTAATCTCTTATGGTTTTGGTATGATGCTGAAATAGGAAGACGGAATTGCTTCAAATGCTTATGATCGGGAGGGCAAAGGACAAGGTAATTTCGGAGATGTTTGGGGATAACAAGAAGATGTTGCTGCATATGAAGAAAGAGTTATATTGGGAAGAGCTAATAGGGGAGGCGGACTCTATTTTGGAGGGTTTATTGGTATATGATGATGTTATGTAAGTCCCACCATTTATGCAATGGTGGGTGCAAGAGGAGCGATCGAAACACATACCATGGGCCTTCCATGAGGTGTGGGCAAAGATTGAAAAAGTGAAGGAAGGCCAAAAGCAACCTGAGGTGGAGAATGCCGCAAAGAGGGTTGTCTACAGGTATATATCTTCTAATGCCATTACATTTTTGCAGAAAATACATATACGCATTAAAAAAAATATTTTAGTGCTGTTTGTTTTATTTTGGATATGTAGGTGGGTGCAGCTACTCATTGGCCAAGGTCTAATGGACGAAGAGACAGAAGCAATCAAAGAATGGGTAGATCCAAATTCCTCGAAAACAATGTACCCGAAGGAATGGGTTGAGAGAGGGATTTCTGATTGGGAATATAAGAGATGTCCTTGGTGGCTGGACTATCCTCTAAATCATGTGCCTCCAAGTGAGGAGCTCCTAGAAAAAGGTACTTTTTTGCTTTCTACTGAATTATATGCATGTAAATGTATATGTATATGTATATGTATATGTAAACCTTCCTACCTATACAAATACATACCTATACATACATATAAATATATATAAACTATCCATATGCATATATATATTAGATACATATACATACAGATATATACATATACAAATACATATGTAAACATATATGTACATATACATATGCATACATAAATACATACCTACATACATACACTAAATTATATACTAAATTCCTACATACATACAAAGTTCATGTTACATTTTTGGCATGTTAGATTTTAAAGAAACATTGTTAAGTTTTGAAGTTTATTTTGGGATATTTTAGAAAATGCAAAGGAGATGCTGTCCAAATTTTTTACAAATTTGTACATACATACATACATACGTACATACATAGTTCATGTTACATTTAAGGTTTGGCATATCAGATTTTAAAGAAACGTTAAGTTTTGATATATACATGCATACATATACATATAAATAGATACATATACCTACATATATATACATACACATACATATACATATACATATGTAAGGTCCCTCCCAAGCCATGTATGTATGTGTCTCTTTTAATATAGATTTCAATAAGGAAAGAGAGTGTAATTAGAGAAGAGTGAGACAACAAGACTAGGAACATTAGGAAAGTGTTAGAATAAAAATATTAGCTCCAAAAATCCTAAAAGAAATAAGAACATAAGAATAGTTCTATTAAGAGATAAGTATCCCCAAAAATAGAATTTCGATTTTAGGTGATAAGAGGTCATATTTAGAGTACTTTTACACATTTAGAGTCCATGCATACTAAAAATGTGAAAAAACAATGTGTTTCCAAAGATGGCGCGTTTATGGCTATATACATACGTTTTTGCCTATTCTGCCCGCACTAGCTTGTAGACCAGATGTCTTCCCGTTCTTTTGACTGGTTATATGACCATATTCTGAGTTTTTATCAGAGAGTTGTGGCTGAAACAATTTGCTGTTTCTGTTAGGGTCTCTACATAGAGAAATCTGTGAGAAGGCAGCAAGTAGCCTCAAGGTAATCCTAGAGTTTGAGATGCATATATCCCTTTATTCTTATCTAATATCTCAGAAAATAAGCTTAGATTTCTATGGTCTTTCGGAGGAAGAGACCAAAACTCCATAGCTTTTCTTTTAGAGAAAGAATACTATGCTGTAGACCTGTAGAAGAAGGCTATTTTGCCATAGATCTTAGAAAGAGAGAAGAGTCAAAGTATGAGTAAGAGGAGATAAAGCTTGGAGGTTATTGGATGATTTCAATCAAAGGACAAGGTATTAGAAGACTCTATTCTCATATGTCAAGTTCTAAAGCTCTTGTTAACGACGAGCAAAGGCAATGATAAACGACAAATTTCTATAAGGTATATACATATTTTTTTTTTCAATTATATATCATTCTTAGGGGTTGAGGTATGGCCCCGGCTTCTATATTAATTGTTAATAGTGATCTATTTGATTGATTTACTATTTAAAGTTTGTATTCTTTTAAGCAATAGCATATGCCTTAATAAAGAATGTCTTATCGCAATCTCAAGTTGAAATGCTAAAATCTTTGTGAAAAAGATTGTTTTCTTAAAGAAGGTGACATGGATCCTAGTCATATGGTTTAGTGAGTAAATGGATTGTTATCTTGGTTAAATTAAGGTACAGGTATAACTTCTCCCTGCCTTGACGCTGCCCCGTTCTTGTGCTTGTGTAGCCGGACGACAGAGACGTTAGTAAGGCCCGGAGTTGGCCCATGGTATCCCTCATACCATTGGGAGAATGAGGTTTGCCGATTGAGGCGAGTGATTGTGATGCTGCCTAGTTCTGAGGGCCCAGGCTAGTGCGGTGAATTAGCCCACCCTAGTGCGCAGACATCCCTCTGAGAGGCAGGAGGATCGAGCGATGGAGCCTGAGAGGGCGACAGGCCGGCTTGAGTCCTCTCCAGCGGCCGACGATGAGGTGTATGGTCCCGTAGGGTTTTGCCCAGCATGTAGAGGTTGGAAGGCCGAATTCTAGATCATCGGCGGTATAAAGGAAAAGAATAAGAGAGCCGGTTTGGCTTATGAAATTGATTCATGTTTAAACTTTGTTTTTATAAATCTTGTCTTTGGTATGACTGTATTGTAGAAAAAGGCTGTTTTAACAAACCTTGTGAAAAGGGTCTTAATTAAGGAACATGTTTTTTTATGTCAAACAGTGTGGTAGGATTAATTAGAAAACAAATTGACGCGTGAGTAGGGTGGAAAGTGGGAGGATGGAATGCCCCGACGGCACCATCCTACGGACAGGTGGACCCGATTAGTCGGGTAGCTTTCCAACAGATTAAGTGAAAGCCCTACGCTAGATAAATAGGTTCTCGAGCAACTCTATTCTAGAAGACTAGGCCAGCGACTGTGCCTTGTATGGATGAGGAAAAAAGCGTTGCCTCTAGAAATCAAGTACACACACACACACACAATTTCAATAACATAAATAATAGAAAAGTTTTAAAAAAGTATGCCACACATATTGAACCATTGAAAAACAATTTCAATAACTTAAATAATAGAAACGTTTTAAAAAAGTATGCCACACATATTGAACCATTGAAAAACAATTTCAATAACTTAAATAATAGAAACGTTTTAAAAAAGTATGCCACACATATTGAACCATTGAAAAATGTGTGTGTGTGTGTGTGTGTGTGGGAGAGAGAGAGAGAGAGAGAGAGAGAGAGAGAGAGAGAGAATATGTGATTTACAAAAAAGATAAAACTCATGCTCTTTTAAAACTTTTTTAAACATTTAGGCTCAAAAGAGAGAGAGAATATAGTTTAGGGTATGTATATATGTACATATATATATATTGATGTATATATATATATATATTAGTCTAGGTATTTATTAGGTTACACACACACACACACACATATTAAGCTATATGTATTTTAATAAATGTGTGTGGTGTGTGTGTGTGTAGCCTAATAGATATATAGTCTAATATATCTATAGATCCTAAAATAGATAAAAGGCTAGTCTCTTTGTAAATACACACACACACACACTAAAATACAAAATGATATTGTGAAGGATATGCTACTTTCCTCCATGATGAATCAAAATGATGAGCTACCTACAAGTATTGGGGATCATGAGCTCTGTAATTTTTTGGAGGAGTTGAGTTCTCTTGTGGAAAACCAGAGGTGAGTATTCATTCTGCAACTTAATTATATTTGGATGTATTTTTCTACATTCGGTCCTCTCTTTATTGTGAAATTTCGGTCCTCTCTTTATTGTGAAATTATGTTTTTTAGGTTTAGACGCATTGTATCCCAGGAGAAAAGAAAATTGATACCGGCAGGAGAGGGCTTTGATAGCATCCTTCTTATACAGAGAAGATCTCGCTATTCATTTAAACAAGGTAGCCGTTTCCCAGGACAAGGTGGCCCTGATGACAAATGTTATGTCTTTAAGATATCTTTGCGAGGACCAGCATCAGGCGTGGACTTGGTGAATCGCATGTGGTGTGATAGTGAGGTGACTTGTCAAAGTCTTGGGTTTTGTTTGATCACACTCATCGAGTTTTTGGTTGGTCAACAATGGCTTGTCATGTTTACGACCCAAGGTGAGACTACTCATCAAGTTTTTGGTTGGTCAACAATGGCTTGTCATGTTTACGACCCAAGGTGAGACTACTTACTTCAATTTTTTCCTTTCTTTCATTTACCTTGATTTACCTTGAATGATAGCTAATTGAAAAAAATTCTCTCCAAAATCCTATAGTGTTCAAGAGCTGTTGATAATTGCCACATGCAAAATGAAGGAGGAGGATACAAAAAGCCAAGTACTATTTTGGGAAATGCTGAATAGCACAATGGAGCAATGCGGTTATGCACCTGCACACTTCTATGGGTTTATGGCTGATGAAGTAGGGTCCAATTGGTGTGCAGTTAGGACCGTTTTCAATGGGAGTCCGCACAACATTATGGAGGACAGGGAGCGAACGTGCTTATTCCATTGGAAACAAAGTTTGATGAAGCATGCTAAACAATGCGTGAAGGCAGAAAGTCGATAACACCATATTGACTTGTGTGAAGAATGGAGATTGGCAACCAATAAGGAGTCAGCTTTCTTAAAAAGTAAAGAGGTTCGTGAGTGGTGGAGAAATGGACATGTTCATGAGGGAAAACTATCAGTGATGGATACGTGGATGAGTTCGTGGGAAGTACGAATAGCATATTGGGGCAACCTCATGTCAAGGGTGAGAAATTTTATGGAGAAATGATATGTTGTATGGATGTATTTGCATTGGAGTCAATTTTGTGAATTCATGTATGAAACCTCTTGTGTGCAGGTGGTCTTAAGCTCGGTGGATTTAGCACAAACCCCTCGAACAAACTTATCTAAAAGTGTACATGGGAGTTGGCTTGCTGGTGAAGGATACAAGGAAAAGGTTAGCTTGTATGATGCGTGCATTTCAGATATGGCAAACACTTTACTACAAAGTGCAAAAGCAATATGCATATCAGATGGGGAAGCACAAAGGTGAGGGACCATGCTTGAGCAAGTTATTGGACAGGGTGGCAGCAAGGTCAAGATCGACACCGCCACAAGTGGCTCGCATGGTCCATGAAACAGTAGCTAATACTCCTATGTATGAGGAATCAAGGCCTCTACATGGAGATAAGGAGACTATTCAACGGAAGAGGGTAAGGACAACGGAAGTAGACCAATGCTCACATCGTCCAGGTTATGTCATGCAGAGCAGACATCGTCAAAACCGGGGAACAGCAAGAAGAGTAAGTTTTGGAGATAGATCTAGAACAAACAGGCAAGTCACGCTTCAAGGGGAGGACCAAAAAGTCCAATGACTGGAGGAAACAAAGATGTCAGACATGAAGAGCCTAAACAACATTATGGCACAATGAACGGAGGACAAATGCATGTAAAGGAAGAGGCCGTTGGACGCACAATGTGGGCCATTAGACAAACCCCATTGAACTCAAAAGTCAAATGTTTGGGAGGTATTGATGGAAGACTTAAGTGCAACTCATACATACAGGGAAGCTCTATTGGAGTTGTTGCCCCTAGCTCAGAGCGACGACATCCTGGTCCGGGAGGGCCAAAGGCTCAAATGATGTGGTTTTGTCCTTCAGATGTTTCACACACATAGCATGTAGATCCAGACATAATATACAAGCCATCATACCCAGATATGTGGAAAGTGGATGTTGGGACCAACATAACCAGCCAAGAGGTAGAGAAATTAGTAAAGGCAGGGTTCAAGTTAGATGTTACTCATGAAGAACCTTTTGTGTCAGGGGTGGGAGAAACGTCCACACAAGCAGCGGGCCACAAAGAAAGTGACAAGAGGCCACATGATGCTACACAGAATACAAAGAGATCAACCAAGTGGAGGCATTGGATTTCCAAAGAAGCTGAAAAGAGGATTGGTAGTGCCAAGGCCATGACAGCGACAGTCCTTAATGAGAGTGCAATGCAGTCGTCTCCCTACTCTATTTTTCATTTGGCATGTGAGAGTGGAGAGGACTATTTTATACACATCAAGGTACAACCTTGGTGTACATGTCCTGATTTCATGCAAAGAGAATCTAGAGGAAAGTCTTACGTTGCATGTAAGCATATCTATTTTGTCTTCTTGCAAGTTTTGGGATTACATAAGAATGAGGATATGGTAATGCATCAACTGACACTATCACCAGAGGAAGTGGGCAATATACTATCACGTCCTCGAAGCAAGGATGTTTGTGCCTATACTTAAGCTTTAATCAAGCCTCTCATGTTTGTGCCTACTTAAGCTTTAATCAAGCCTCTCATGTTTGTGCCTACTTAAGCTTGTAAGGAAATGTGAAGTCAATCTTTTTATAAGAAAATTTGAACCAATATTATTTTTGTTTTGCTTTGGGATGGAGTATACTGTCATGTACTCTAAAGTCTTATTGTAGATAGCTTGCGACGCTATGGTAAAGGAGTTGTACCAACCATATATCTTCTTAAGGAAATGTGAACTCAATCTTTTTGTAAGAAAATATGAGCCGGGTATACTTGTTTTTACTTGTGTTGAAATAAACATTAGAAGAAAGGTACATAGATAGGTATGTTTGTGCCTATATTTAAGTTTCTTGGACATAAAATGTGTGTTTATATGTAGGAAGGTAGGTAGGTAGGTATGTATGTATGCATGCATGTATATGTTTGGGAGTATGTATGCATGTATGTATGTATGTATTGTATAAATGTGTGTATATATGTATGTATATATGTAGGAAGGTAGGTAGGTAGGTAGGTAGGTAGGTAGGTGTGTTTGAGAATATACATGTATATATGTATGTATGTATGTGAATGTATTTATTTCTCTTTCATAAATACTTACTATATAAAAGCTCACCAAAATGTATCATTTTTCTTACAAGCTCGCATAAAACTATCTTATCTCCAAAAAGCTCGCCAAATAAAGCTCGCAAAAAAATCAAACCCACTGAGTCCAACTAAGTTCTAGAATTTATAAGTGAGGGAGGCCACTAACTGAGTCCAACTAAGTTCTAGAATTTTCCAGGTTCAGCTTGGCTGAATTTGGACAAGATTTGGACCAAATTAGCTCCCATTTTGATCTACTTTGATTGAGTAGAGAGGAGAGATAAATTTTTTTTAATATTTTTGAATTGAAAACTCATCCACATGTGTGAAATAGGTGCCTACCTCAAAGTCTCCCCTCTCCTTACCAAGGTGTCAAAAATGTATCATTATTCCAAAATATCTCATTTTTTTAGTAATATCTCATAATTTTTAACTAATATACCTTGTACTCAGTCAACTCTTCATCTTATGTGAGCATTTACTCATTTTTGGGTATTTTCTTTTATTCATTAGATTTATCTCATCCCAACACTTGGATTAATCTTATTGGCCCATAGGAACCTTAATTGGACCATAATCCAAAAATTTTAGAAAATCTTGACCCTTAGGCTAAGGTCTTTTAATTCATTTTTAATTGATTCCTAATGCACCTTAGAGAATTTATTTTGAACTTCTGTTTTAGGGAAATATATTTTGGATATTAGGAGAATTTGTTTATCCAAAAATATCTCAATATTAAATTACCTCTCTCTAGAATTTTTCCTCTCTAGACAAAAGCAAGGAAAAATAATATTTTCTTGTATTTAGAAATAGGGAATGATTATAGGGGATTGAAGTAAAGCTTATTCATTATTCAGGCTGAGGAGGACTCTTACATCCTCTCCCACTTGAAAAACGCGAGATGTCCTCATCTCGCAAAGTGGGGGTAATGCCAACTCTTCTTCTTTCTCCCAGGTGGCGTCTTCTAGAGGGAAGAACTTCCACTTTACTAAAAATTCTCTGAGGACTCTGCTCCTAAGAATCTTCTCCCAAACATCAAGGATTTCTTCAGGTTAGAGTACCATCTGGCCTTTAGTCGGAGAAATCAATTGTTCATCATCAAGCACGTGACTCGGGCTGGGTACATATTTCTTAAGCAAACTGATGTGGAATACATTATGTACCTTGAGATGGGAAGGCAAAAGAAGTTTATAGGCTAGATTGCCCACTTTCTTTATAACAACATATGGCCCATAGTATCTGGGAGAGAGCTTCTTGTACTTCCCTAAAGATAAGGAACTTCTTTTTGGTCTTACTCGAATGAAGACCATATCTGATTCTTCAAATTCTCTCTCTGATCTCTTTTTATCTGCATACTGCTTTTTCCTATCTTGGGCTGCCTTTATATCTTTACGGATTGCATTTGCTGGTCCCATCAAGCATTTGTTTGGACATCTCGACTTTGATCAATGGGTCGGCCAAGTCAACGATGTAAGGCAATCTTGTCCATACAAAGCTTTGAAAGGACTCATCCCAATGCTTCGATGATAAGAAGCGTTGTAAGCAAATTCAACTAGATGTAAATGGCTTAACCACTGCTTGGGTTCCCTGCCAGCATGACTAAAGGATATCTTCTATTACGTGGTTCACTCTTTCAGTCTGGCCATCTGTTTTGGGGTGATAGGCTGTGCTAAGATCCAAGAAAGTTCCTACTGCTTTGAAGAATGCAGTCCAGAATTTCGATGTGAATTTGGGATCTATGTCACTTAGTATTCTCCTGGGTAAGCCATGCAATCTAAAGATTTCTTTAAAAGGAAAACTCTGGCAACATCCACTGCAGTATATGTTTCTTTCACTGGAATTAGATGGGCAACTTTGGTTAGTCTGTCAACTACCACAAAAATGGAGTTGTAACCTGATTGCACTGAAGGTAATCCAGTGACAAAGTCCATACTGATACATTCCCACTTCATCTGTGGAATGTCTAGAGGCTGCAGTTTCCCTGGCATCTTGACTCTTTCTGCCTTGACTCTCTAACACATTAAGCATTTCCGCACATGATCAAGTACATCCTTTTTGAGTCCTGGCTAGAAGAAGCTTTTCTTCACAGACATATAGGTTTTTATAAACCTTGGATGTCCAGCTATCAAGCTATCATGGGCTTCTCTCGAAATTCTTACCTTTATTCCCTCATCATTTTGGGAATACATAGCCGATTATTATAATACATGCATCCTTCATCCAATTTGTACCCAAGAACTCGACTCATTTCCTGAGGAGTCTTGCTTTCCTACATCAGAAGGGTAGCAATAGGGGCAAAGAATTTGTCCTGCATGATTTTCTCCTTTGCTTCACTGTGATCAATGGATTTGACACCACTGTAATTGCAAGCAAGGAGGCTTTTCTGCTGAGCGCATCTGCCACCACATTTTCTTTCCCCGACCGATACTTAATTTCAAAATCGAATTCCTGCAGGGTCTACACCCATCTCCTTTGACGCATGTTGAGATCCCTTTGGGTGAAGATCCACTTCAGACTTTGGTGATCTATCATCAAGGTGAACCTCTGTCCCAAAAGATAATATCTCCACAACTTCAGAGCATAAACTACTGAGAGTAACTCCAAGTCATGGATGGCATAAGTTCTCTCATGTGTTCTGAGTTTTCTGGATTCATAGGCCACTACATGACCTTCTTGCATAAGAGCACCACCTAAGGCAACAGTAACTACCTCAAAGGGTTTGGTAAAATCTGGCAACTTAAGGACAGGGTTGGTTACTAAGGCTATCTTCAGTTTATCAAAGGCACTTTGACACATTACAGTCCACTAAAAAAGGGTGCTCTTCTTGAGAAGGTTAGTTAAAGGGGATGCTATCTGAGCATACCTAGGTATAAAGATCGTATACCATCCGGTTAATCCTAGGAATCCTCTGACTTCCTTTACCATCTTGGGTTCTGGCCATTCTACGACTGCTTGGATCTTTGCGGGGTTAGGAGAAATCCTATCCTTTGACACTATGAATCCCAAGTATTCTACCTAGTCAACAGAGAAAGAACACTTGCTCTTTTTTGCAAAGAGTTCGTGTTTCCTTTAGGATTTCCAAGACCTTGCGCACATGATCTTCATGATCTGCAGCATTCTTTGAGTATACCAAGATATCATCAAAGAAGACAAGAACAAAATCATCCAAGTATTCTCTGAGAATATCATAAGATGATTAAATGTCGCCAGGGCATTAGTCAATCCAAACGGCATGACTGTGAACTCATAATGCCCATAGCGAGTATTGAATGCTATCTTCGGGATGTCCTGTTCCTTGATTCTGATCTGGTAGTACCCAGATTTGAGATCTATCTTTGTGAACATTTGGGTCCCACTTAATCGATCCAGAAGTTCATCAATCCTAGGAATAGGATACTTATTTTTAATTGTTAATTGATTCAATCCTCTGTAGTCAATATACAGAGTCTTAACGTTCCATCTTTCTTCTTTTGAAAGAGAACGGGCGCAACCCAAGGTGAGACACTGGATCTGACGAATCCCTGCTCTAACTGTTGTCTTAACTGCTCCTTAAGTTCTATGGCTTCAAGGACTGGCAATTTGTATGCACGCTGGGCTACTGGGCTGAACTCTGGGGGTTAACGTGATTTCATGATCTACTTCGCGAGACGGAGACATCTCAGTCAGCTCTTCAAGGAACACATCTGCATACTCACTTAACCACTATGGTTCTTTAGCCTTGCATCTTATGTCTACTGGATTCATCTTAACGACATAAACAACTTGCCTCTTTCTGAACACTTTTGACAATTTAGAAGCCTTGACTAATTACAGCACTGGGGATCCGGAAATTCCAATTCCTTGAACTTTATCCCGTGAAGGTCAAGGAAAGAGATGGCTCCTTTGTGACAATGAATATCAGCTTGATTCTTATGGAGCCAATCTATTCCAAGGATTCCATCATAGACTCCTAAGGGCAGGACTCTGAACTGGCACTCTGTTATGTTCCCATCTAGACTAAACTGAATAAGGTCTGTCTCAAGGTGTGTGAAAAGAATCTTTCCATTGGCCAATTCCACTTGCATAGGTTTCCCTGATTTTTCATTTAGGACTAACTTACGTAGACATCCTAGGGAAATAAAAGAATGAGTATTGCCTGAATCAATCAAAAGCTTGAATTGCTTACCCTGGTACTCTGCTAGAGTTTGGAGGACTGAAAATTGACGGTTATTCCCCTGATGCTCTATTGCGGCATAGATATGTCCTTTCTCTTCCTCCACTTCCTCAGCTATAGTGACGGCTCTAGTTACTGCAGTCTGAGGTGGAACTCTCTCTCTTTGGTTTCCCCAATTCTAGGAGGGAGTTCGGAGACTGCTTTGCACACGGAGGCTACAGGCAGAGCTGGCACTCTTCTGGGGTTGCCCTGATTTTGGTGCGGGGGACCCTGATTGGACTATTATGAGAAGGAGTCGGTCTCTGAATTCTAGGACCCTGGCTTCCTTGGCCCATAGAAGGATATGGGCAATCCTTGAGCTGGTGCCCAAATCCCTGACATCCGAAGCACCTGTTCTCGCTTCGAAGCTCTTCCCTCTACATTCTTGAAAGAGCCGGAGTTCCTGAGAAAGTACTTCGAGGGACAGGTCTTCCTTCATTCCTGAAGTTTCCTGACTCCAGATTCTGGTTGGGACCTTGGTGTCTCTTTGGAGGCGAAAGCTTGGAAGAACTTCCTGGTGTCTGGAATCTCTTGAAGGATGAGGGAGTTGGCTTTGGTGGGACTTTCACGATGAAGGCTTTGGCGAAGTCCTTCGCCATTTTGACAACTTCTCCCATGGATACTAGCTTGGCATTCTTGACCAGTGTGTCTAAGGGTTCGTTCATTCCCCAAATGAACCTAGCCATGAGTTGCTCTTCGTCTAGAGGTGGTGAATACTTGAGGAGAAGAGCAAATGCCTGGTGATATTCTTTGATGGTTTTGCTCCCCTGGTTTAGCTCTAAAAATTCATTCATCTAGGTTTGTAAAAACCCGGGGAGACAAAATCTCTTCCTTAAATAGGCTTTAAGATCATTCCAAGATTGGGTATTTCTGTCCAGATGGTTGGTGTCACAATGGTTTCTCCATGCTACCCTAGCTGTTTCCACAATTTTCAGCCTGGCAAGAGCCATTTTGCTCCTCTCATTGGAACCGGTAACATCAAAATACTCCTCCATTGCTTCATCTTGTGACTGGGTGAGGTCGGGAACTCCAGATAAGTGTGGAACTTCCATCTATAAAACCAAATTATTTGATTAAAATTCTTCGTTTTTAATGAAGCTTAAGGAATGAAAATACAATACTTAAATGCTCTTTCTGAGTTCTTCTTATAAATTTCTGATAAGAATTCATTTTTCCTTTATTAGCTTTCAACAAAGCTCTGATACCAGCTGTGAGACCCCCGCTCCCTTCGAGGGCGCTGACGACGGAAGCAGCGTTGGCCTCCCGCAGGGGGTAGGGATCCACACTCGGGGCCTCGCCCACGGATGTCTGGACAAGAAACTAGTTCGGCAGTTCCTCCGAACCCGAACCCGAATCCGGAAAAACTTTCCTCGCCCGGAAGGCACAGGCGATTCCTCCAGGGAAAATCTTTGAACGGGAGAATTAATCTAACGAGTCAAAGTCTTAACTATTCAAACTGATCCGACCGAACCTGAAGTCACATGGTCAGATCAAAGAAGAGACTTGCACTTGGTCCATAGAATCACCGCTTTTTTCCTCCTTTAACAAGGCACAGCCTTGCTGATTCCTTCCCAAAGAACAAGGGTCTTCCTAGGACTTAATCTAACTAACGTAACTAATCATAACTTATTTGTATCACAGGAATCCCCCGATTCAGCCTAACCCCAACCGCCCCATGGGCCGACCACTGTATTGGTGGGATTCCTTTATAAGGATTTGGTTATGTTTTGCCCGGGTACCGAGGAAAAGAGTTCTCGAGCCCCCTAACCGGTGTTTCATGCAAAATTAAGGTAGGCATACCACGTACACACCCAATATGAAATTGCCATTATAACAGAATCGGTTGTCTTTAAAACAATCCTTTAATGAAAATCATAATATTACTGATCATCATCCTCCAAAATTCTGGGTCCATTGTATTACAAAATATGTCATCTGGACTCTCCGTTGAAGACCAGCTAGCCAACCAACAAGATCCAATATCAAAATTTGGTTCACAAAAGTCATTCTTTTTAGTCCATCTGAATCTTAATCGATCGACGCACGCATGGGTGTCCTAGCAACCGCAAGCCTGTGCATCACCTGGTCAAAACCCTCTAGGATCCTACTTAGGTGTCCTAGCACTTCACTTAGGGACCACTTCGTTGGTCCTCGCCCATTGTACCGGAAGCGCACCATTTTAACCGTACCGAGGCTGGTCAAGACCTCGGCAAGCTTTGCCCGCGAGAGCGACGTCCCTCGACGACTTCGCGCTAGCTGCTGCAACCTCCTCTTAGCAAAACACATGCCAAATGCTTCCTCCAACATTCTAGCATAAAAGAGTCCTTTAAATGAAAACAGAGGTTCTATGCAAGTAAAATTCCCAGTTTGAGTTTGGTTCCACAAATGTGAAAATTCCTATGTTGTCACCAAAAATTAATTCATTTCTTTCTCTACTTAAATATCATAAAAATTCTTCTTTTAACTAAATATAATTATCCATTTTTTTGAATAAGCTTAAAATTTCTCATTTTCTCATTTAATGATTGGATTCCAATTGTCATGGGAATTCATCTTTTATCATAAAATGAATTTACCTAAAATTTCTCTTTAAATTAAATAAAAATATGCATTATTCCAAATATACCAAGAATTCCACTTTTAAATGATTGAATTCCAAATATGATGGGAATTCATCTTTTATCATTTAAGTTTTCTCTGCATAAAACTAAATTTAACTAAAATTTCTCTTAAAATTAAATAAAAATATCCATTAATTTAAATATGATAAGAATTCCCTTTTTACCATTTAAATGATTGAATTCCAAATATGATGGGAATTTCTCTTTCATCATTTAAATTTATCCATGCATAAAATAATTTATCTAAAATTCCTCTTTAATTTTAAATAAAAATATTCATTATTTTAATATACCAAATTTTCTCTTTCTCAATTGAGATACATGGATCTCCATTATCATGGGAATTCTCTTTTTGCATAAAAATGAAATTACTAAAAATTTCTCACTAAAAATTAATCTTTTTCTCTAATTAATTATTTATGCATAAACATTAAAAATTAATTTTCCATGGATGTGATGAAAATTATTCTTTTAGAATAGGATGACTAATCCTAGAATATGGTAGGAAGTCCTCTTTTCACATTATGCATAAAAATGATTTATGTATTAATTTATAAAAATTTTGCCATAGCTCCGCTTGCTATTACTGATAATTTTCAATAAATTTTGAAAGAATAAGACTTTGTAATACTTTTATCATAGAATAACTATCATTTGGATCTAAATCCAATTTATGAAATTAATCTTAGGTTTATTATAATTTTATTAGCATATAAGCATTAAAAATCCATTTTCTAACCTCTAGCCTAACTAGCATAGAGTTTGATCTTTAAATTGAGAATTTATCAATGAGAAGCATCATTTGAATAAGAATTGGTCATAGGAATGACCATTCTTTTGGGGAGAGAGAGATATACATAAAAAGCATCATAAATGTTAACTTTTTGTGATTAATCATTAGAATTCTTTAGAAAGCTTAATTTGCATTGAGAAACCATTCATTTGAAACTTCTCAAGCCTGAGAGGGGTTGAGAAGTGAAAACATTGAGAATATTAGAGAAAAAACCATGAAATTATATCTTACCTCTTGATTTGCTTGCTTCTCTATCTTAGAAGGAAGCCCCCAACCAATTAATTGGTTAGTGTGTTGAGAGGAAAGCTTCAAGGATGGTTGAAGAGAGAGAGAAGCTCCAATCTCTCCAAAATGTAGCTCTAGGATTTTTAAGGGATAATAGAAAATATGCTTATTTTAATGTAATACTGGCATGGTCTAGTTCATAGATGAGAATACAAAATAATGAGGGTCTATTTATAAGTGAGGGAGGCCACTAGTCGAGTCCAACTAAGTTCTAGATTTTTCCAAGTTCAGTTTGGTTGAATTTGGACAAGATTTGGACCAGTTTAGCTCCCATTTTGATCTAGTTTGATTTAAGAGAGGAGAGAAAAATATCTTAATATTTTTGAATTAAAAACTCATCCACATGTGTGAAATAGGCACCTACCTCAAAGTCTGCCCCCTCCTTACCAAGGTGTCAAAAATGTATCATTATTCCAAATATCTCATTTTTTTAGTAATATCTCATAATTTTTAACTAATATACTCAGTCAACTCTTTATCTTATGTGAGCATTTACTCATTTTTGGGTATTTTCTTTTATTCATTGGATTTATCTCATCCCAACACTTGGATTAATCTTATTGGCCCATAGGAACCTTAATTGGTCCAAAATCCAAAAATTTCTAAAAATCTTGACCCTTAGGCTAAGGTCTCTTAATTCATTTTTAATTGATTCCTAATGCACCTTAGAGAATTTATTTTGAACTTTTGTTTCAGGAAAATATATTTTTGATATTAGGAGAATTTATTTATCCAAAAATATCTCAATACTGAATTACCTCTCTCTAGAATTTTTCTTCTCTCTAGACAAAACAAGGAAAAATAATATTTTCTTGTATTCAGAAATAGGGAATGATTACAGGGGATTGAAGTAAAGCTTATTCATTATTCAGGTTGAGGAGGAATCTTACACAAAGAAGGGTCCTACTTGGCAAGAGAAGGAGAGATCTTTCACATAAAGGAAAAAGGAGAAATTTTTTAATTTTTATACGTATTTTTTACACATGCCTAAATGCATTGGGACTCACAATTATTTGTCACCATCAAGTCATTTGCTCATTGAATAAGTATATATATATATATATAAGTATGTATGTACGTATAGGAGGGTTTCACATTTTTGAACTTTTGAGAAGGAACTTTCTTTTCCACAAGCCTAGATGCATTAGGGCTCACAGTTAGTTATCACCATAAAGTCATTTGCTCATTGAATGAGTTATATATATATATATATAAACACACACACACACACATATATATACACATACCCACACACACACATTAGAGAGTTTCTCATTTTCTCATTTGTTTTCTCTAGCACACATAGATGCACACACACACACAATATTATATTATGTGCACGTATGTGAGAGAGAACACACACACACACATATGTATTTATAGGTATGTATACATAAATAGATCTATATGTGTGCCAACATAAACACATGCATGTGCATGCACACAACACACCGCCGCACACACACACACATGCACACAAAAAACACACACACGCACACAAAAAAGCACATGCACACACACTCGCATGCACATGCACATACACAAATATGCACAATTACACGTACACACTTACTTAACCTCACACATACACATACATGCACAATTACACGTACACACTTACTTAACCTCACACGTGCACATACACAAATATGCACAATTACACGTACACACTTACTTAACCTCACACATACACATACATGCATATAAACTTACATATATATACATGCATACACAGACTGAAATACACAAATACACATGCATACACATCAATAGGCACACATGTATACATAGATACACATGCACACACACATTTTCACGTGTACATGCACATAATCTCACAGACATATGCACACGCACGTGCACACAGACACAAAATGTCCACATAAAAAATATACATGCTTGCACACACATACATACATCACTTTTACATAAAGCTTAATGCAAAAGTTTTATGCATAAGCATAAATAACATAAGTCACATGCATAAAGCTTAAACCTTTACACAAAAACCTTAATGCATAAAGCATGAGCCTTATAATTTATAAAAATGAATCTAATGCATAATTAAACAAAATACTCCCGAGCACTTGGGGGTGCACCATAAACAAGTAAAGAAAGGGATTATAAAAGATAAGTACTGTTACCTTGAAGAAGAGAAGTAGAGTTTGAGTTGCGAAGTTGAGCTTAGGTATTGAGCATAAATCTACAAGTTGAAGAAAATGTATATGTTAGTAAACTAATACGCATAACCTTATGCATAAACCATGTTACCAAAAGCTTTATGCATAATCCATTTGCATTACGCTTATCCACAAGCTTTTTGACTACAGTTTATATATAAACTATCAACCAGTTTACCAAAAGCTTTATGCATTAATGCATATGGCTCGACACATGCATATTAGAGCTATGCACTCTAATTTGCATGCATAGAAGCCTGCATATTAGAGCATACATAGAGCATGCATAGAACATACATAGCTCTACATATTAGAGTTATATATGCTCTAATTTGCATACATAGAGCCTCTATGCATACATATTAGAGCATACATAGGCTCTATACATGCATATTAGAGTTATGCATGCTCTAATATGCATGTATAGAGCCTATGTATGCTCTAATATGTATGCATAGAGGCTCTATGCACCTCTATGCATGCAAATTAGAGCTATGCATACTCTATGTATGCTCTAATATGCATATATGCATAGAGAATTCACAGGCATATCAGAGAGAAAAAGAGCGTTTAACACTAAGAAAAAGAGAGAGGAAAGAAGTATACATAAAACTTGTATCAAAAATTAGGAGGAAAAGAGGGTTTACCTTCTTGTCAAACAAAGCTGAATGAGCAAGCATCAAAAACCCTAAACCTACAAAACAAGCATACACAATAAAGTTAATTAACAAAACAAATAGAAAAGTGAGAAGAAGAAGTAGAAGAAGACAAGAATCAAGACATGAGTATGCACATAGACATTGGAACAAATATGTGAAAATTGAGAGAACAAACCCTTACCTTCAACCATAAAACTTATGCTTTTGGAGATGAAAGCACATAAATGAAAGCACATAAATGAAGGAGAATATGAGTTTCATGATTGAGGTGCTTGAGGTATGGGAGATGAAGGGAGAGGAAACTATGGAACAAATATGTGAAAATTGAGAGAACAAACCCTTACCTTCACCATAAAACTTATGCTTTTGGAGATGAAAGCACATAAATGAAGGAGAATATGAGTTTCATGATTGAGGTGCTTGAGGTATGGGAGATGAAGGGAGAGGAAACAATTTTAGTGTAGGTTTTGGGAAAGGTAGGAAAGAAAAGAGTGGTAAAGAAAGGGCATGCGGCATCAAAGATTCCAACATTTTTTAACAGTACGTGTAGCTATACACGCGGCTATTGACACGGCTATAGCCACTCAAGAGTTGCGTGTATAACCATGGCAGTAACTGCATGTATAGCCACGATAGTAGCCACATATTGGAAAAAAATCCTCTTGTATGCAGCCGTGATGCTCTCACGACTTTCTCTCACTACGTCACACGACTATGCCATCATCATCTTGTAGTGTAACCACATTTAGTTTCTAAGTAGTCTCATGACCTTGTGATTACGATGGCTCTTCAAGTCATTCCACAGAAGATAGATGGAATTCCAATCCACGTCCATTGGGTTTTTGGAGCCATTGTAGAAAAGGAACACAAGCATATTCGACAGTCAAGCTTCACATTTGATCCGGTTCATCTTTCAAAAACCATCTCACAATCCACCGTGCTTGCAACAATGACTAGACGTGCACGCCAAAGCTTCTTCATTTCACCATAGGTTTGAACCCACTCCTCATTATGACTATGAAATTGCCATGCTACATGAATACTCATTAATCCTGGGCATGCTCGCTCTTCAATCCGATCATAAAGTCTTCAAATTGTATCGCATATGCTTTCCCATATCTTACCCATGGCAAAGCAAGATTTGTGATCCTGTTGATAGTCCTGTTTGCCCACTGCTATGCAACATTCCCAAGAGTTTAGATTGCTACATGTGGATCCTTCTCTCCCAACATGCGAGCTCTATGTAGATGACATACTCCATGTGCATGAGTATCAACTTGATAATGAAGACATCTATCCTTAGCTTTTGTAGCAAAGTTTTAAAAATTCTTTGTTCCTTGCCCGAAATCGTCTCAGAAGAATCTAGCCTCTAAGGATTCCATGGTTTGGACTCCAAAGAGTCTAGACGGTTTAGCTGACCAGCCTGTAGGTGGCAAGAAGCTATAACAAACATGATTTTATATCTATTAATAAAGAATATCAAAAAAGCTACCCTTCCATAGAAAGGCCAATTTCTTTTTTGCCTTTCTTTGAGAAGGGTTGTTTTTCCACTTCAACCTTCTATTGAGAGCTCAAAATTTTTCTTCAATTCTCTAGAAGGCTGCCTGCAGAAATAAACCCTAAATGGAGGTTATCATAAGCCCTTCAAATGAAATTCTGGGATAGCCTTGTTAATTTGAGAGATGCTGCCATTCCTGTGGGCAGGCCATTGTTAGAAAAAAAACCGTCTTTTACTTTACTGTATTTTTCAGGAATCGATTTGGAAAAAAAAAACAGCATTTGCCATTGAAATTAACGGTGATCTCTACCAAGGTAAGAATTTCTCCTGGTATTTATTGATGGGTAGCACTGGATCGAGCCTGGATCCGAAATTGTATTGTAATTAGAAAAATATGCGCATTGGTACTGTTTTTGGGCCTTTGGATATTGAAGTTTGGAGTCTGCAAAAGGCTGAACCGATCAGCCAACTAAGAGACTCCCTTAGCCTTTTGACAAGATGTATTCTGTGAAAAGACTGAACACGTTTTCAGCTTTCTATCCGCGGTGCGATTTAAGCCTGGCCCTGCATGTGCATTTTTTTAAAGTGTGGGCAATCTAGCAGCACATTTTGTAATTCAACCTTATATATCGATACAAATCTAACCTTTCCTGCGGGAAAAAAATAAAATCAAACCTCACCAAATCACGAAAAACTTGGGTTATTAAAAGACACACCCTGTATTCTTTACTGATGTACTAAGATTTACAGAATAACTTGTCTCCTGCACTCTGATTTACTTAAATTTTACCGTGTACAATGGCATGCTCTAATTTAATTGGACCGTTTGCAAAGAAGGGGCGCTATTATATTAGATTGGTTTCAGTATAATCTGCAAACCATACTGGGGCCTAAGAGTGATCATGCGCGCTGGTGCATGCCTGTACGATGACGCCACGTAGAATGTGAAACGCTGTAGCATGGCGGCCACGATCAGCTTGGCTTCAAGCAGAGAGAAGCTCTGGCCGACGCAGAACCTGGGACCGAACCCAAAGGGCATGAACGCAGCTTGCTGCTGGTGGCCGCCACCGGCGCCGCCGGCCGAAGAAGCATCCGCCGCCGCCGCCTTCGCTGCCCCTTCTGCAAAGCGCTCTGGCTTGAACTCGTTCACATCTTTGCCCCAGATCTCCTCGCTGTGATGCAGCACGAGGATTGGCACGAGTAAGGCAGTGCCCTTGCGAAGCTCGATGCCGCCCAGCCTCGTGTCCTTCGAGCTGTAACGAATCAACTGTATAATCGGTGGATACAAGCGCAGCGACTCGTTTAGGATCATGCTGACCTGCAGGAAGCATTTTCCAACCATTCGAGCGTAGTTTTATCACTCAACCGACAATCAATCATCGAAAGTGCATGAAATCAATTAAATAATTATAACATACAATTGGGAGATGGATTATTGACTCGGCGTCCGGAGGATCTGCCCCGCACACTTGCAACACCTCGCCGCGTGCTCGCTCTTGCCACTCCGTGTGGTGAGCAAGAAGCATGGTCGTCCATGTCAGAAAGCTGGATGTTGTCTCGTGCCCGGCGAAAAGGAAGGTTTTGCACTCATCCACCACGTCCTGAACGCTCAAGGTGGGCTTTGCAGTCCTATTATCACCACGCAGCTCCGGCCTGTTGGCCATCAGCATGAGGCTCAGAAGGTCCCTTCTGCTAGTGCAGCCATGGTCACCGCCCGTGGCCTCCACTAAATCGGCTAATCGCTTGGTAATGATCGTCCGAAGGTGCCTCTCTATTTGTCTGGTAAGACGCCACCGCAAGAGATTCTCGGGCGTGGGCAAGAACCTAGCAAGATCGATAATCCACCGCTGTCAGTACTGGATATGGAGTACAGTGAACAAACTCTATATAATTAAGGTGCAGATTCATGTAGAAATTATAATTATTACCTGCTTCCTGGAATACAGGCACTGCTGTCGGCCTCCATAATGAGAACTTGCTGCTGCCTTTGAATCTCGAAAACTTGTCGTCCCTCTGCGTAGCTACTACCAAACGCAGTGCGGGCAATCACATCCGCCGTCAACTCTACGAACTCTGCATAAACCTCAATCTCAGAGCAGTTTGAGCCACTGCTTCTGCATTTCCTCTCCCATTTCAGAAACATTGAGTTAGCGGACTCGAGGATGGTCGGTATCATAGCCTGTTAACGTCCCTACGAGAGTGATTAGAATAAATTTCCAACGTTAATTAGGAGAAAAGCCAGAATAAACACGCTCAATCCAAAATTCATCACCATTAGCGTGTCATGCCGAAAGGCAGGATTCACCACCTTGCGGTGAGCTGCCCACAGGTCTCCATTTACATTTGGGAGGCTGTTTCCAAAGAACTGGTAAAACTCAGGGCGCGGTGTGATCTTTGTCAAGTGCGCGCAACGCTCGTAAAGCACCTGCTTCACGAGTTCTGGGGCGACGATGAACAAGCGTGGCGTCGAACCATACCAGTAGTAGAACTGCTTACCTACGCCAGGAATCAGAAAACATTGAAAATCGCAACCATTCATAATTTAACAGGATTTATGATCGTGAGCCAACATGAGTGCAGGGCCTGAGCTAGTTACCATGAGTCTGAGACCATTTCTTATAATGAGGCATGACATGGGGGACAATGTCATGGGAGATACTCCGCATAGGAGCAGATTGCACCATCTTCACAATGTTTGCCTGCTCTGGTATGTTCCCGGACAAGGAGTGGTAGCTCAAGCCCATAATGCCCTGCTCCTTCAAAGCTCTCGTTATAACACGAGGCCACCAGCAGCATTTCAAAAAGCAGCGGGAGCAATGCACAGCAACTATTGCTATGGCGGTAGCTATGAGAGTACTCGCTACGGGAGCCAAAGGCCCAATGAATTCACTTGCGGTGCCTTCCATGTGGCATTGGGCAGTCAAGTGAAGCAACTGGTGCAAGAAGCGTGCAGTTTTATAGTTAAAAGAAGACAGAAAAAACTCATATATAACACTTTCACTGCTTTGCGTAGCGTGTTTTCACTTTCATAACGCTTACGCATATACAGCACAACACAAGACAATGACGTGCTGATTTGTCAACAGTCGTATGCAATGTTTTTAAAATAAAATGAAGTTTAATGTCATTTACATTTAGCAACTGTAGGAATTTACCACTGTGAATGACTATTTAGAAACTGAATTGTTTTTTTAAATCAAAGCAGAAAATACAAACATTTTTGTCACTAATATTGGAAGCGTGTTAAAGTTTTTTTTGTCTTATATTCGGGTTACACATATATATACCCTAGCATTTTAAGTATAATAGAAAGCTATAAATCTAGAGTGGGGATAGGGCATGGGGTCCAAGTAAGTCAGGCCACATTCAAAAAAGTAAGCGCTTGATAATAAGGCAAAAAAGTAAGCGCTTGATAATAAGGCAATAATAATTGTAAAAGTATGCATTAACATGGCATTTGGTTAATTATTATTTATATCTATTTTTATTTTTTATTATTCTCATGCCGTACACATGGTACGTTCACTAGAGGAAGAATTACACGTAGCAGGTTCAGGAAAGCTGACTGATGACTCTGATGTATCTAAGAGAAGTTTTTGTAAAGGTCTGCCTTTGTTAATATTACATATATTTATTGTTCAAAAAAAAGTGAGCAGAGCCTCGGTCATTTATTAGTCTCTTTTTATTCAGCATTTACCTTTGTAAATATTTTTTTTTTTAAAACAGACAGGAGCTGGTTGATGCAGGCAACATCAAAGGAATACAGGGGTTAAATCTGATGATACCAATGCATTGGTAATCAATGACCCTAACTCTCTACAAAACTTTGGGGAGTGCCTTGATATCTTCTCTAAAGCCTCAGGCTGTGATCTACCTTTGTAAATATTGTATGTATATATATATGTGTACTTCATTCCATGATATTTTACATTTTAAAATTGTCTCAAGAATTTTGAAATGTACATGTTAAAAGGTTTTTGAAGACACAATTTTGTAGTTGGAGGTTTTTTTATTTCTTTTTTAGATTTTCTGGTTTCGCTAAAAAATTGAAATCTGAAGCTTTATGTATTTGTTGTAAAAGATATTTGGTAGCAATAGTAGCGGATTCGCCATGCCCTTGTTTTTAAAGTGAGTCGAGGATGGATCACGTGCCTCGCCATCACAATGAGGAGCTACCAAGCCCCTTTTTCGCCGCCCCAAAAAAGGATTCCATTATGGAATTATATGAGGCCACCTGGGTCCTGTCCCCTACTTCCATAATGACGCCACCTGTCCCCTCTCTACGGCTCCATTTGTCATCATGAGCTCCCGTACGGGTTAAGGGAACTTATTGCCACCTGTCATGGAAATTTCAACACAATGCTCAAGCAATGATCCCGCTGTACTTCAACATGAAGAAGCATGCTAAAAGCGGTTTGATCATTGATGGATATTTTCAATGCGGGCATTCCAAGAAAGGAAATGGGTTTTCTCTATTATTGCTAACCGAGGTCCGAAGGCCTTATCTCAGTGCCGGCATTCCAAGAAGGTATATGGGCTTTTTCCTGTATTTTTAACCAATAATATTTATTTATATTAATTGTTACAAATTTGACATACACTAAACCTACTATCTACTCTTTTTTCACCTCATTAGAACTAGCATGCACTGAAGGGCTTTTTTTTTGTATTATTGTTACAAAACAAGTAGCTCGACCCATCTCTGTAAGGGCCAAAACCTTATAAACTTCCAATAAATTCTCTCTTTATTTATTTATTTATTTTACTAAATACATGGAAAAAACTACTTTCCATTTTTTTGTGCCATGTGGCAAGGGACAAAGTAGCCTCTTGACCCGTCCTTGACGGGCAAGAGTATTTGACCTACCCTTGACGGGCAAGAGTATTTTTGCATGCACCCTTGTAGACCGCAAATTAGTGTATCTCTATAGATATATATATATATATAGATAAAAGTGAAGGCATGTTTTGGTGTAAGGCCATGGGAGGCTTTTCCTTAAAGGAAACCAACGAGCTGGCGCTAAGCCAGTGACCCATTTGCCTCTAGTAAAAGGCTAAATTATGGCCTTTTCCGACCATCATGGTTTTCGAAAGGAATATTTTAAAAAAATTCTCTTTATTATGTGGCAAATTTTTATTAGTTCTCTATTTTTTTAACATTCTTGGTGTGTTGATTTATTGGCCTTCTATTTTCACTGCTTATGTGTCATCAACTCATTTGCTTCAGTTTCAATAAAATTTTCGTTGCTGATGTGTCAGTATCCTATGTTGCATTCTTTAAAAACACAGCTGGCTGATTTGATGGCTAGGATTTATTTTGGCAAACCGAAGACTGTGATGGACTTGATAAGGGTGCTTATTGCTCAATGCCCATCATCAAGATAAAGTGTCAAACATGCACGGCTGCATGAGTTAAAGCAATTGCAAGCCCACAGAAAAAAGACACCCAAGTGACCCAACTTTCCAAGGTTCGGCAGGAAGGGTAATAATCATGATTGTGGACAGGGTTGAAAGTACTGTCACTGATTGCATCTAAAGGAGTAACTCGGGACCAGAGAAATTGACCACGTGACTGAAAATAGTGAGTGACCAGTCCATTCGCAAATGCACAACGCCCCACCTGTAACTTTGTGGCTGAGCTTGGAGCCTTGGCGACGACAGTGCCGAATCTGGAGGTCGTCCGTGTCTGCGGCGCTCTTTACTACCGTGGTGAATAATTTATTTCACCACATACATTTTTTTCAAAAAAGAGATAGAAAGAAAAAAGAGAGACTAAATGTTTAGTTCCAGCCTTAGTGCAAATTAAAGTAATGTTTAGTTCCAGCCTTAGTGCAAATTAAAGTTTATTGAATGATTATTATTGGGTTAAACGTTGCACCAGCAGTAATGATGCTCATGCCTCCCCTTTGAGGTACACGAGTAGGCGCGAGACCCCTCTTCGGCAGGTCAATTGTTAACCGGTGTTTATATATATATATACACACACAGACATATATGTACATACATACATACATATACACAGACGCACACATATATATGTGTGCGTGTGTGTGTATGTATGTATGTATATACATATATGTTTGTATGTATATACATATATACATATATACATATGTGTGTGTGTGTGTGTGTGTATACATATACATATATATATGTATATGTATACACACACACATACATATACATATATGTATATACATATATATATACACACACACACACATATATGTATATACATACATATATATATGTATATGTATACACACACACACACACACATATGTATATATGTATATATGTATATACATACAAACATATATGTATATACATACATACACACATATCAATATTTTTTTCATAATATATATTTAATTATTATTGTATATATATCATATTGTATTATATAAAGAGTATATGGTATATATATCTATCTAGGAGAGAATTCCAAGTGGTATAATTTAAACTAGCTTTACATTGTTTTGAGTTTTCAGGTCCTATTCTACAAGCACTTAAAGCTCATCGAGAACAACAAAGTACAAAGCATCAAAAGCTAGCAAAGCATCCAAAGAAGTGCCTTGAGCAGAAAGAAATGTATTTGGGATTAGTCATAGATGGAATGGATCAAAAGACGTTGATACCCCATTTTATGCATGCTCCAAAGAATTTGAAGGAAGAGAATTTCATATAATTACACGTTGTTGGAGCCCTCATCTTTAACGGCATCATGACGTCGAAAGTTTTTATAAACTTTCCAAATTTACACAATGACCCTAGCTTGACCATCACCATAATTCAAAAAATAGTAAGTGAATGGCAAGGAGAGTTACCTGGCACACTTTATGTGCAGCTAGATAATACGGCAAGGGAAAACAAAAATCAAATAGTGCTTGCTTATTTGAGTATGTTGGTGCAGGAGAAAGTTTTTAAAAAGGTCAAACTTAGATTTTTGTTGGTGGGTCACACTCATGATCAAATTGATCAGATGTTTAGCAAGTTTTCAGTCAAACTTACTGAGAAAAGTGCATTTGACCTTCCAGAGGTGTGCACAATTCTTAAAGAAGCTTATGATCCTGCACTAGAAATTCATGTTTTGAAAGGCACCTATGATTTTAGAGGGTTTGCAACACAGGTGGAGATTTTGCATGTTTTGAAAGGCACCTATGATTTTAGAGAGTTTGCAACAGGTGGAGATTTTGCAAGCCCTGCATTCGCTTAACTTAATGACCATAGTTTCCAACATCAATTCAAAATAAAAGAAAAAGAAGCTGAAACACATTTGTGGTGTAAGAAGTACTCTAACTCAAAGGCATGGTATCCTCAGTTTTTACTCAGTGTCCCAGAATGACAATTCTTCAGGCAGCAAAAATGCTTTTGGCATCAAGCATTGAAGCAGCAAAAGCTCAAAAAGGAAAGCAAGCCATCAATTATCAGCAATGTTTGATAGAAATTAAAGAGACCATACAATCAGCACATGTGTATTTTCCAGCTTGCTCACTTGGATGGTGGAATACATTTTTTTTGAGCAACAAATCTTGATTGAGGAAGTTCTAAGCAATTCAAGATCACTGATGAATCTAGAGCCCTTTCTTTGGAGGGTACAAGAACTTGAAGACAGTGATGATCATATTCAAATGCCAAATCAACAAATAGAATTGCCTGAAGAATTGCAAACATTGGTGCATGGGGAGACTCGCGAATCGTATGTTGGTGCTAGAAGGACTAGTCAACGAGGGTTGCAAGAGAAGGAAATGTGGGAAGGAAATATTGAGGAGCTCACTATAGGTGCAATGATTGCAGTGTTAGCACAACAGATGATGAAAGCGGATGTCCTTTTTGGTTGGCAAAGGTACTTAAAGTCCTTGAGGAAAATAGAAAAGTAAGCTCAATTGAGGTCCACTCATACAAGGTCAATGGAGATGATGCATTATCAGGAAAATATTATCCAGAGATGATTCGAGTAAATAAAAAGGGAAAGAAAGCAAATCGTAGTCGACGTCATGTGGATAGCCTAAGCATGGAGGATGTGGAAGTTCTTGTTTATGGCTTTACCTTGAAAAAGTTGGGTCATCTACGAGAACAAACCAAAAAAATTCTTCTAGAGAAAGTCAAAGATTTAACACGAGAGGCATAAGACCTCTCATTGTAACCAATTTTGTGGACATTATTATTTTATTACAAATCGAGTATTTTTTTTCTCAAAAAATGTGTGATTTTATGAGCAACTCTATCATCTTTCAAAGTATCGAAGTGTAAAACTTGCACTTTTTAGCAGTTTTTTTGAGCTTTTTAGGAGCTCGTGCTCTTTTTGGTTTAAAAAATAGTATTTTTTGAGATATTTTAGCATTTTCAAAAATGGGTTGTATTTTTTATGGTTTAGTTGTACTTTTAAATGGCTGGATGTTAAATATTCTTTGTCACACCAATAGGAAATGTGGGGAGTAGTGGGGTTGGAATGTCCCATGCTTTTTCTATCATAGAGGGTTGCTCGTCACCTATAACCACTAAGGTGTCTTCTCTTTTGAGCATGTCAATATCCAACTGCTCACTTAAATCCCTCTTCGCAGAGCCAAGTTTATCTCCTCCGCAATCTCTTGAACTTCATCTTCTGCTCTTGGAGGTTCCTCTGTCTTCTCCTCAATTTCTTCATTTGTAACTTTTTCATCCTCAAGTAGCACATGCAAGTAGCAGATAAATCCCTAGTGATAGGCGGCAATGAGATGACACTTGCGATTGTGAATGGGGCACTTACTATGTGTCTTCTTCTTATCATCTGGCACCTTTAAAACATCCATGTTTAACTTTTGTCTTAGGATTGTTGAAGGCTCAATATCATTCACGTGCATGTACTGAACGTCGTCAAACATGACTGTACCACTTGAAGTGATCCGCTGAAATTGATGCTCTTTCTCCTCAAGATACGAACGAGCAGAAACGATCATGTCTTTGATGGAGAAATTGAAATTAAACATGCGTGAGATTTCAGGATGGCGATGATGCTGTCGAACTTTATAAAGGAAGTCGAACAACTTTTCATCTGGGGTTTCTTGAAGGCCAGCATCAAACTCAACCTCAATCCCGAAAGGATCCATCTACAAGCCACGAAATATGTCACGAAAGACGAAAGCCTTTGTGTAAGATAATAAAGGATTAGGCAAGATCAGTATAACGCGATAAGCGTGAGAGAACTCTCATTGAGATCTCGTTGCGTTGTAGTAATTTGATGAAATATTAGTGAGAAAATGAAATTGCAAAGAAAAATGTGCCAAAATCACAACACAATATTTGTGGGAGAATTCCCACCGAGCCCTCTCTTCACGTTATAGTGATTTGATTCAATATTTCAAAGGTAATGACCCTATAACGCAATATGGGTGGGAGAGCTCTCACCAAGTTCCCTCTTCGTGCTATAGTAATTTGATCAAATATTTGTAAGAAACAAATCAATTTCTTAAAAATCTAAACGTCAAAATATTTGAAAAAGAAATAAAAGAATGGCAGTAGGACAAATCACTTCAACGTGATATGCTTGAGAGAGTTCGCACCGAGACCTCTTCTCGCGTTGTAGCGATTTGAAGAAATTTATGCAAGAAAATTACCATTATAGGCAAAATCACTACAACGGGATATGGGTAAGGTAGTTCTCACCGAGATCCCTCTTCGCGTTGTAGTGATTTGATGAAAAATTTGTGAGAAATAAATTAAATTCTTAAAAATCTAAAAGAAGAAATCTTCGATGGAATATTTATAAAACAATTATGCAATTTTGGCTAAATTGAAATGTGAAAATATTTGAAAACACACCACGAAATTCACTAGGAGATCAATAAGAAGCAACCAACGAAGTTGACTGTATGAGAGCAAGAAAGCAACGTGCCGATATTGCAGAAAAATTACAGGAGAGCAAGAAGCAATGAATAATGAATGTGGGTCAGCTTTATCCAACGGAAACTAACGGTCTATACACATGGCATACATGCATGTTGGCAAACCACGTACACTGCGCACGTATGATCACACGTCTCAAAAATGGATTGATCGTAATCATCATCTATTTAATGAGTATGGCCCCATGTCCTCCTTTGCACGTGTTGACATGCTCTTTTCGCACGTGCTTCGTACTTGTCCTTGGTAAATGTGATACTTGCCCTTGATAGATATCAAGTGTCCTTGTCTTTTGCCCCCATTTTGTTTTGCCTCCTTCAGCTGCGTGTATTCCTCTGTCATGCTTCATCTATGCCATCTCTGCGATTTATCAAGCAAGCATACATTTGTTCAACATTTTCCCTGCGTGATTCTTTGGTGAGTTATCAAGCAATCACTACTGGTCTTAAATGTTATATTCAATCATATATATCATGTTTTACATACGTTCATTAGATATTGGGTCAAACAAAAGACAATGTTTGACAAATCACTACGACGCAAAGAATGAATTACGATTTTTTCTAATGTAGCCATATCGCATTATAGTGTTTTGGACATACTTTCTTGTCCTATACATTGTTCTGTGTCGTGTATGTTATCTATGACTTATTTTCATGACTTACTTTGTGAAATGAAACGCTATGCAAGAAATCACTACAGCGTGAGGAGGGCTCCGGGGACTCTCATCTACAAATGATCCTAAAGTAGGTAAAGAAGCTAGTTCGGGAAAGAAAATGTCTGCACTGCTCTCAATAAGGAGACGCAAATACGACCAACATAGATCCATCCTTCTTGAACTAAGGAAGGTGGAGAAACATATGCATTGCGCGGTTCCAAAGTTGCCATTCCAGTGTGTAGTCCAATCGACATGCGAAGATTTTGACATTAATATGCATTGGCAGGCCTCTGCCACCATAGGATGTTTGCAAGAGGCTGTGGAAGACTGGCTTGTCGAGTGTTTGCAGGATAGCTACGTCCTTGCCGTGCATGCACACAAAATCACTGTAATGCCAAAAGACATGAACTCGTGTGAGCACCATGCAACTTTTCCCTTTATATGCGGAGGAGATTGATGTTTTATCCAATGTCTTAAAAGGGAGGTCAATGATAGAATTGTCATAGTAGTTCTAAGGTTTGCTACGCCCTTGTCATCATCTTGATTGTAAAGTGGTTTGCTTGTCCAAAGTAACTAATATAATGTAATTTTCTTGTGCAGCTTGATTATATCAAATCTACCATTCAATGTAATTTTCTTGTGCAGCTCAATTATATCAAATCTACCATTCAATGTTCCAAATCGTGTATATATTGTAGATTCCCTCCTTTCCTCGGTTCTTACTGCACAACATACTTCATTGGATGATGTATGTCCATGGTTTAGTCTATTAAATTTCGATGTAGCTCAAATAATTCTAATGGCATACAATGAAGAGTTTGTGACATGAAATTTCATTTATAGTCTTAGTATTGTGACCTAAATTTACTATATATTTTTTATGTTACTTCTGATACTCCTAATTGCATGTTGTAGTTCACACTAGAGTTTGATCCTTTACGATATGGAATCCAAGACTTGTTACTTGGCCAATTTAGGTGAAGAAAACCATGGCACTATGAAATAGTAAGTCCACACAATCATTATTTATATATCGTATAACGAGTTGGAGAGAGAGAGAGAGAGAGAGAGAGAGAGAGAGAGAGAGAGAGAGAGAGAGAGAGAAGGAGAAGTAGCTAGAGAACTTTCAGTTTTGACAGCATTATTGTTTCGTACTGCAGATCGATTAGAAAGCTAATAACTAGTCTCGGGGCCATAATCCAGGACACACTGCTAGAACACACAAGGACTGTGTGAGATGCAGAGTCCCGCAGAGCAATGAGATGGCCATAGTGGGTGTGCTACAAGGCAAAGTTGCTGCTACACTTAGTTCTCTCATTGCCCTGCAAAAAATGTAGGCATGCTCCTTTTTTTAATGATATCGTACTTTTCTTCCTCATTCTTTGACGACATGCTCCTTTTTTTAATGATATTGTACTTTTCTTCCTCATTCTTTGATGGCACATGTCTATTTTTTTTTGGCTTTTTGTAGAATCCATGAATACTTCGATGTGGATTTAGGGCTATTCAGGGAAGAGACCATTGAGAAGATTATTATCAACATTCATAGTAGGCCACCTAATATCCCTGTCGTGTTTGTGCCCCCTCCACCAACGGCCGTGAGACCAGGACCACCGCCCATGGCACTACCCCCGAACACAAGTCGCCAGGTTGGTTGTCGAGCTTCAAGAATCTAATGGATCTGAAGACATCAATTTGGAAGCTTCGAGTTCCCAACAATAGCAAACTGCGCAAAGTCAAGATTCAACCCCACAATGACAGAGCAAGCTTCTGTTCTAGAAGAGCAAGCTTCCCGTCCCTAAAGAGCAACCACCCCGAGAGTGTCCAGAAGAGCAACCACCCCAAGAGCGTCTCGAAGAGTAGGCACCCCCTCAATGTTAAGCTTCACCACCCCAACAACAAGAATCTTCCCACACCCAATAGCACGCTTTGTAGGAAAAAATAAGAACATGCTATCAATGTTTTAAACATCCAATAAGAAAATGTAGAATATTTATCTTAGTTTCTATTGCTCTGAGAAATACAAAATGTTGTCATGATTGATGTAACTATATGCTATCAAAAATACATTTATCTCCATTTATCTCTATGTGATGGTCGTTTGCACCACAAAAACTTGCTTCCTTGTAATGTCTTTACATTGAATGGTCCTTTCTTTTCTCCTTGGTACCTATTTCCAAAAATAAAAGTAATATATATAAGTAATAACGATTATGGCATAGTTCTAAAATGAATACTTTTTTGAGGTTAGATTGAATAACATACCTTATGGTCGTTGCACTTGAATACATAATCATCAGGCACTTCTAGGTCATCCTCATTTGCCAAGTCTGTTCTCACTTGACACAATGAGATGTTTGACCTTATATTGAGTACTGTCAAGAGCTCACGTTCAAACCATACCTCTAATAACATCAATGGATTTTTAATGTCATCCTCCAAGTCCTGATCAATTGCTACATTGACATAATGCCATCTCATATAATGAAAGACCAAAAAAAATTTCTGGGAGCCAATCATATATTTACAAGACAATAGATTTCCTATGGATTTTACAGGTAACCCCATTTAATTCTTTCACATCCCAATTTTAACCTAAGAAATCCAAACATTTCTCTGATTTATAGATAAACATTGATGATGTTTTTTTGACCTCCTCATAAAATAAGTCTACAAAAACATGCAATGGTATAAAGACAATGATTTTCACCTGACCACTTGCATTTAGTCTTATACATCTTTGCCCGTCTTGGTATATCTTTAATCTAAAGTACTCACTTGTTTCTGCTATTGGTATTGGACATTTTGGACTGTCGAATGAAGGCAGTGGTAATGCTTTTAAAGATCCATAACTTGTAACACACTGAGGTGCTGTGTAAAATTAATTATAAAAGAAAACTCCTCTCTCTGCCAAAGACCTGCTTGATGTTTCTTTGTATAGCTGCTCACCAATAGATGCATGAAAAACATCGAAGATTCCCACAATACTATCTATAGGCTTCCAATTGACCAAGTTTGAAGGATATATACTATACATCCGAATACAAGAGAAGCATAAGTATAGAAATGAAACACATTACATAAACATATTGTAAAAACATTTACTTATAGTTTGGTCTATGGAGTGGGATTCCATTAGGCAAACGTTGTAGACGCAGTTTAAGTTCATGTACGCATATTGTATAAGGACTTCCTTAATGCTCCTACTTGTGTTAGAGAGTTTGAAATCTTGAACTCTATTTGTAAGTGTTTGATGAACTCATTCTTTGTTTTTTTCGCTTCCTCGTCTGCAACATAATCCAACTACCAATAGAGATTGTGGTAGGAATCCACCTTTGATTATCCATATCAAAATTGTTGTATACTATAATAGCTCTAGAGGAGCAGGGATGCCTAGGACGTGTGGTTTCCATGGAAGCAAATAGAAAATAAAAGCAGATGTAAGAAGATGGAAGAAGAGATAACCTCCAAAATATGTAAATGTTTTAGAGGGAAATCCATTCATTAAATGAGCTAGGAACTTTGAAGAGAACATTTTAAAATTTTAGAGGAAAAAAGCACTTTTATTAAATGAGCTAAACAAGGGAAATTTTTAGATTGAAAACGGTTCATTAAATGAGCTGACAACACTAATTTTCATATATATTAAAGAAATGACATTATAAAGTGTGTGGTCAAATGCATTTCGTATTTCTTTAATTACAATATATTCATATAAAGAATATATGAATAACGTCTAATTATCAAAAGTTCCGTTGCGGTGGCTCTCTTCCTATTGGTCGAAAGCCTTTCTCTCTCTAGAGGAAAAAGGCCCAAAGTTGAGTCAAAAATTCCCCTAAAATGTGTCAACCACATCAATTGCCTCTCACACCCACACTACCACAATGCACAATGACAACTCACTCTCACATTTCCAAATCACCAGTTGTTGCCCCACTAGGTCACACTAACCCAACTAACACTGCTAACCATACTAACAAATCTCCACAAGGTTTGATATCTCACCACTAGGTGCCTAAGAAACTTATTTTGCAGGACAGGGTTACTATGAAGGCAAATCTCAGCTCGATCCCCAAAAGGTCCCACCATCCCCCTCGTAAATAGGCACCCAAAGACCCTCGTCACCAATGTAGGCCCTCCATTCGCTAGCCTCAAGCCTACAAGGTATCAAATCGATGCCAAACTAAGCACTCTTTGAGGCATTCTAACCCTCGATCAAACCCTCAACCCATGCAATAGACCCTTCGGTGTATCCCAAAAGCTCAATCCATTCAATAAACCCTTCGGTGGATCCCAAAACCTCTTCTCTGCACCCAAAATTTCTATGAGGGTAATCATAACATATGGATCCACAAACCTCTCCAACCTAAACCCCTATCTCATGTCACACTACAATTGCCTACCCACCAATGGGTGGCGGGTACCCCCAAGGAAACATCTGCAGTGAAGACTCTTTAGGACAAAGGAAAGAAGAAGGTCCTGTGTATGACACAACCACCCCCATGCTACCACCACTGAAAAACTTCCTTACAGATATACCTTTAACGTCAGCACTCCCCCCACCTAGGCTTAACATTACTACAAAGCTACTATCAACTCCCTCAGCCTCAACTACTTCCTTACCACCCTCATCGGAATCCCTTTAGGAAGTGCTACCCACTCCCTTGCCAACAAGTAACTAGAATCGACTCCTTGTCTTGGACAACTAGGCATGCGGTTTTAGTACAAAACCCACAATGGGGTGTGGCAACATAGTCTCTATGTACAAAACCTGTTTTAGGGCACCCAAAAAAAAAAGTTTGCCACGGCCATACCAAGTTTTCCACAGATGTTCAAAGTTTGGCGCATGGCCATTCCACCTTCAATCCATTCTCGCGGCCATTCGACTACTGTGAGCCCATGGCCATTCCAACCATTTCTCTCAAGCTTGTGGGCATTCCTTCTATTTTTGCAAGCGCATGCTCATTCTCTTTTCCAAGTCAGTTTGCACGCCCGTTTGCTCAACCACTCTTAAACCGCAGCCAATCGCTCAAGTTCCCATGTCCGTTCTCCCGACTTGCCGCACCCGTTTACTCACACTACCTGACTTCCCACACCCATTCCCTAGACTGACCATGGCCATGTTGAGATGTCAAGCTCAACATGAGCTAACACTCATGAGATGCCTACATGACAATTCGACATTTACATCAGTGGTGGGCGGGTTTGGTAGCTGGTGCCAACATACCTTTGCCAAAGATTCTACAACTCCACTACACTGACTAGTCCACACCTACCCACTCCACTTAGCGTGTTCACATTATGGACCACTTGTATATACTCTATTATATGTATTGGTCACTTTATCTTCTTTGTAAACCTCTTTTGTTGTGTGAAGAAGAAGAAGAATTTTTAGCCTCTCACCTTGTGTGCCTCTCACCTGGCTGTGACAATTTGGGTGCAATATAGTACCGCTATAGAGAATGCAACAATTTATACAAGTCAAGCAAGAGTGCTATTTTTAGTAAATTTGTGTCACACAAGATGTCGAATGATGGAATAAACCAAATTGTTGCAGAGAAGATTGACAAGAACAACTTCCATGCTTGGAGGTTTAGATTGACCAAATTCCTGATGGGAAAAGGTTACTAGGACTACATCGAAGGTGAACATGAGGAGGCACCAGAGATATGAGAGATTAATCCAACTGCTACATATGTAAAAGAATTCAAGGATTATAATCAAGGAGCAAGGAAAGTCATGTATTGGCTTCACCATGATTGGGCATATATAGGATGCCAAGTCACCTAAGGAGGCATGGGACACCTTGGTGTGAAGCTGTATGAAACCAACACCAAGACACGAAAGATTGCATTGAAGAATGAGCTTCATGTTATGGAGAAGAAAAATATGTATGTGAATGATTATGCCTTGAAGATTAAGGGAATTGTGGAATACCTTGCATCAATTGGTGTTTCTATTAATGATGATGATAAGGCGGAAGTGTGTCTACATGGTCTCGGGCTAGAATGCAAGGCGCTTAAGCCCTCTATTCAAACTCGGGAGAACATTCCCAACTTCATAGATTTAGTGTCAATTATGATCATTGAAAAGAAGAATTTGGGTGAAGATCAACAGTCTTCACAAAACAAAAACAGTTCAGAGCAGCAAGCCTTCCACACAAGTTTAGATAGAGGAAGAGGTAGAGGTTGTGGATGTGGCTAAGGTGGTGGCTGAATCAGTAATCAGAATTATGGTCACCAAAGCAGCAATAATCCCAGGATTCGCAAAATAACACAAAAGTGGAAGAGGCTAGTTTAGAGGTTGTGGATGTGGCTAAGGTGTGATGGAGGTGGATGCAAGAGAATGAGGGCCAAATGCAGGAGAGAGCTGTAAAACGTCTGTTAGATTGCAGTAGTTGGATCAAAGAAAGTACATCTACGATGTAATGTTATGCACATAACCTAATAGATTAGGTTATGCCTACTAAGCACACCTCTAAGTGCTATCTAGGCCTAAAACAGAGTGCCCCTAGCCTCAAAATGAGATCACATGGGCTATTATTAGCCTGGGGGAAAAAACCTTCCATAAGGGAAGTAAAAAGTGCCCCGGCCCACCTACCAACCACCAGCACTCCCATAGAAGGTACAAGTATGAAGATAAAAACCCAACAAACCCCCCTGGAGTGATGTGTGGTGTATGTACATATACAGGGATGTAGCCTCAATCACCGAAAGGAAGTAAGTTCAAAAGCTGTCGAAAGCTCTCAAACTTATCACGAGGTAATGCCTTGGTGAAGATGTCTGCTACATTGTCGTGTGTCGACACATGAGACATGCTGATCTCCCCTGCTAAGAGTCTCTCTCTGACATAATGATAGTGCACCTCTATATGCTTCGTGCGAGCGTGAAACACGGGATTCTTGGCAACAGCCAAGGCACTCATACTGTCAATGTAGAGGGATGTGGGAGCATGCTGCTCCATACCCAGATCTGTAAATAATCTCCTGAGCCATACACACTCAAGAGTAGCTGTGAAAGCAGCCCTGTACTCTGCTTCACAACTAGAGGTGGCCACAGTTGGTTGCTTCTTGCTAAGCCATGAAACACATGCATCTCCAATGTAGAAGCAATAACCTGTCGTGGACACCCTGGTGTCATAATCACCTGCCCAGTCTGAATCACTGAAACCATGCAAGCGTGATATTCCCCCCCTGGGATAGAACAATCCAAGATGCATAGTACCTTTCAAGTACCTAAACACCCGTTTCACTGCTTGCCAATGTTTTGTTCCTGGGCAGTGCATATATCTGCTTAATAAAGAGACCCCATATTGTATGTCAGGCCTAGTGTTGCACACATAAAGCAATGATCCCACAGCCTGCATGTAAAGAGTGCCATCAAACGGCTCCCCACTGTCCTCAAGACTCAACCTTGCACCTGGCTCCACAGGAGTAGCCACGGGCTTGCTATCCTGAAGGGAAAACCGCTGCAGCAAATTCTGAATATACATACTTTGCTGCAAAAATATGCCCCTCTCTGTCTGCATAAACTGTATCCCAAGATAGTAGTGCAAAGGACCAAGGTCTGACATCTCAAAGGTTTGCTGTAATTCAGCCTTAAAGGCTGCAATATGATCCTCTCGAGGTCCTGTAAGCAGCATGTCATCGACATAAAGTACGATGACGAGAAACACCTCAGTAGTACTCTTAATGTATAGAGTACTCTCTGCTGAACTGTGTACAAAGCCCTGTGAAAGCAAATGGGAATCAATCTTAGCATACCAAGCTCTAGGTGATTGCTTAAGACCATACAGGGCCTTCTGCAACCTGCACACCTTAGCTTCCTGTCCTTTCACTTTAAAACCTAGGGGCTGAAGTACATAGACCTCCTCTGTAATATCTCCATTGAGAAATGCGGTCTTTATGTCCAGCTGGTGTATAACCCATGCATGATGACCAGCCAATGCTATCAAACTCCTGACAGTAGTCATCCTGGAAGTGGGGGCAAAGGTTTCATCATAGTCAATGCCCTTCTGTTGTGCATACCCTTTGGCTACAAGACGAGCCTTGTATCTCTCCACTGAGCCATCTGCATGCCTCTTAATCTTATAAACCCACTTCACACCAATTGCTTTCTTGCCCACTGGCAAGTCTGTCAGAAACCATGTATCAATCTTCATGATTGCATCAAATTCTGATTGCATGGCTGCCATCCAATGCGGATCTTCTTCTGCCTCTTCAAAAGAGACAGGCTCTTCTTCATGACTTGTGCTCTCCAAAGCATACTCAGTACAAAGACCCTAAACTCTGCGTGCACCCAATCTTGTCCTGCTTGACAAAGGCATATCGAGAGGGCTGTCCTTTAGTGTCTCGGTGAGCCACCTAGGTACCCTTCTGAAAGATTCAGGCACATCAACCTGTGGCACATCATGAGTAGTTGGCTGCAAACCAACTGTAATTTCCTGCTCATTAATTTCCTGCACATTAGTGGGCTACGTTGTTGATGTCACAGGCTCCTCCACAAGCTCCAAATGTGGGGCCGTGTTTCCCTCCCTCTGAGGCAACAAAAACTCAAAGATGTCACGAGAATAAACTGCAGGCTGCTGCCTAATGGACTGCATTGGTAGGACTGAATCCTCCGCAAACATTACATCTCTGCTCACAATAATTTTCCGTGTACTTGGGTGATACAACCGGTAGCCTTTGCTTTCAGTGCTATATCCCACAAAAATGCATTTTGCAGCCTTATCATCAAGCTTTCCCCGCTTGTGCTCAGGGATAAGTGCATATGCCAGGCATCCAAATACTTTAAAATGCTGAACTGTAGGTTTCCTGCCTGTCCATGCCTCACAAGGTGTAATGTTTTGAAGAGCTTTGGTTGGACACCTGTTCAACACATAATTGGCGCAAATGATTGCTTCCAACCAAAAACTTGGGGGCAGGCCTTTAGCCTTAATCATGCACCGTGCCATTTCCATCATAGTACGGTTCTTTCGTTCCGCCTTCCCATTCTGTTAGGGAGTGTATGGCACTATACATTGATGTATAATTCCCTTTTCTGCCAAAAGACCATGAAAGGCATCTGACATATACTCTCCACCTCTATCAGTACGCAATGTACTCACCCTTTCTGAGGTTTGATTTTCCTGCATGGCAAGAAACTCTTTGAACCTGACAAACACCTCTGACTTATGCCTCAAAGGATACACCCATGCCTCAAAGGATACACCCATGTAAAGCATGAAAAGTCATCTATGAAAGTGAGGAAATATGCATAACCACCAAGACTGTGTGTCCTCATGGGACCACATACATCACTATGTATAAGCTGCAATTTGCGGACAGCTCTTATAGTGGCATCTTTCGGGAATGGAGCTCGATGCATCTTTCCCAATATACACCCCTCACAAACATGTCTTCCAGGGGCATGTATCTGTGGCATGTCTAACACCATCTCATGTGCATGGAGTCTCTGTAAGCTCTTAAAGTTTAAGTGACCAAACCGTGCATGCCATAATTCAGCATTGGCCCTCTCCTCTGTGCTTACCACTGCCATAGCATCATGTGTACTTGCTGCATAATGATCCAGCCTATACAATCCTTTGCGGAGTGTGCCTGAAGCCACTATGGTGCCTGCATCCTCAAGATCATGCACTGTGCATTTTGGTCCTGAGAATTTCACATCCAATACTCCCAAGGCAACTGCAGGACGGATATAAGATTCTTTCTGATACCTGGCACATACAACACGTGACTCAAGGTGAAAGAACCACCGTGGGCTGAATTCAACACAACCTTGCCAACTCCCTGCACTGGATAGCTGGAGTTATTGGCACATGTGACCATACCCCCTTGTGAGGTAGTCACAAAATCTGAGAATAGCTCTCTGTGTGCTGTAATATGCTTCTAGCACCACTGTCAAAGTACCATTCCTGAGTACTAGCCACAGAGAGACATACATCATCATGCATAGAAGGATCATAGCTGCAAACTACCATAAATGCCCACTCCTCATCATAATCATCATCATGAGTAATGTGAGTGTAGTTTGCTACTTCCTGCTTCTCACTTGCATGGGTATCCGTTACTACAACATTTGCTTCTCGTTTTGTGCCCCTTTCTTTCTCCTTTGCAAGCCTCTTGCGACATTCATTGATGTGATGCCCTGGCTTCCTGCAATAATGACACTTGCCCTTCTTTTTACCCTTTGCATCCTCTTTCTCCCCATTGGGAGAGGGCTGATTTGGTGCTGTTTTGCTTTTGTTTCCAGCTACTTTATTTGCAGCTTTCCCTCTTCCTTTCTGCCCTGCATAAAAGGCCTGATCCCCTTCCTTCATAATATTCCGATTCTCTCTTGATTGCTCTTCTTGCAACAACACCTGCACCAAGTCATCAAGCTTGAAAGAGTCTGGATTCCCTTTCATAATAAGACGCAATGTGGATGCAAGTGATTGATAAGAATCTGGAATACCATTTAGGATAATGGTGACCAATGAACCATCTGACATCTCTTCACCGAGAGAGATTAACTGTTCACGCAAGTCCTTGAACTTGGTGAGAAAATCATCCATAACATCTCCCTCATGCATAACAAGATGCTCTAGTTGCCTTTTGAGATAGGCAACTTTGGCCTCATTTTGTACACCTGGTACAAATTAACCAAACAATCCCATGCATCCTTTGCCGTCTGGCAAGACCGTATATGTGGAATAATACCAGTCTTCACAGACAATGCAATCATCGCATGTGCTTTTGCATCTTTCTCATCCCACTTTTGCTGAGCCTCGGTGGATGGCACTGATGGTGAAGGAGGTGTTCTTCTACTATGTGTGACAGTAGAAGTAGTGGCAGAGTCATCATCAGGTGGTGTAGCACGTGTACCGGGTCTAACCTCAGTACCGTCAACAATCTTGCTCAGCCCATTGGCTACAAGTATGTGCTTCATCATGTATGACCACAAAGGGTAGTTGTTACTGCCATCAAGTTTATTCTCGGCTAAAAGTAAATCAAGCACACCATCTTTCCCCATGGCAATATGTGTCACTGCAAAGATCACCTGCAAGGAAATAAAATAGAGACCTCAAATAAAAATATCTTCCGAGATGGGCACAACCTCAGTACTTCACCCTTTCACTGCACAAGAGCAATGTCACTGCTATAACTTGCTGTCCCAATCTGTAAATCCCTTCTCAGTGTCAAAACTGAGAGCAAAGCATCCCCCTTTTTGTTCCAAATGCACCTTTTAATTTCTGAACTGAATTAGGCATAAAATCCCCCCAATTTCACACTCAATTCCTGAGTGGATGGGCACTTTTCTTGCTGTACCAAGCATAAACCGGGCTTACAACAAAGAAAATACAGAAAGCCCCTTGACTGGAAGGCAATGCCTCAACCAATAGAGTGCACACGTGCTACCCACACGCTGATTTCTGCTACTGCAGTTCACGGGAGTCGAAATCCCCAATTTCCAAGCCTGAAATGGACACCTGCTGCAGGTACCCACAAGCTTCGGGAACGAAGGAAACAACTGAAAAATGATTTTGTAGTTACCCACGGGCTGTAGAAGACTAGTGCGCAGCAAATTTGAGCTGGTTTGACCACGAACAGGGCTGGAACTTGTCGGGAACAGGCTGGAAATGATGCGCCCTGATTTTTGGAGGCTCCTGGAGGCTGAAACAGGCCGATTTCTTACTGGAAATGCTACGCACCAGCACTAGAAGGCTGCACACCAGCTCTAGAAGACCTCCCGATGCAGTTTCCAGGACAGAAAGCGAGAGCAAGCTCCCGGGTGCTGGAAAATAGGGCGGCGCACTGTTTTGCAGTAGCTGCAGAGCAAGAAAACAGAACTTCGATGTTGTCTCTCAGAGTTCCTCGCGTGGGGAATGCGGTGGGGGAGCTCACGGGAGTGTAGACCCTAGCTCTGATACCAAATGTGGAGGTGGATGCAAGAGAATGAGGGCCAAATGCAGGAGAGAGCTGTAAAACGTCTGTTAGATTGCAGTAGTTGGATCAAAGAAAGTACATCTACGATGTAATGTTATGCACATAACCTAATAGATTAGGTTATGCCTACTAAGCACACCTCTAGGCCTAAAACAGAGTGCCCCTAGCCTCAGAATGAGATCACATGGGCTATTATTAGCCTGGGGAAAAAAACCTTCCATAAGGGAAGTAAAAAGTGCCCCGGCCCACCTACCAACCACCAGCACTCCCATAGAAGGTACAAGTATGAAGATAAAAACCCAACAAGGCGGTGGCTGAATCGGTAATCAGAATTATGGTCAGCAGAGCAGCAATAATCCCAAGATTCGCAAAATAACACACAGGTGGAAGAGGCTAGTTTAGAGGCAGGGGGAGTCAAAGAGTATTAAGAGACTAAGGTTAAGTAAAAGGGTAGGAGAAGGGTGTGTGTTTGAATGGACCTATGGTCCACTAGCTCACCTATTTAAAGGAAAGAGCTAGAAGTTGTTTGATGCCAAGTTGTATGTCTAAGAAACTTAATACGCAAGATCTCTTCTTGTGTTTTGGGTCTCTCTCCTCCACATTTTTGAATCTAGCATGAGCACCACAAAACCTCAACATGGTATCAGAGCTTGGGTAGATTGGGTCTCATATTGTGTGGTGTAGACTAGGTCACATTCTATCCCTTTTTTGTGGAGCTGAACCCCCTGCTAGTGGAGGAGCTCTAGTGTCCTGTGGAGGCTAAATCGTGGGGCAAGCTTTCAATAGAGGAAGTGTCAAGGACATTATGGTGCTCTGATTTGTACCATTAATTAGTGGGTTTCGTCACTCAAAGCTATGCCATTGCAACTGGTTCAAACCGACACAGTTTTCAGCTTGCCTTCAAATCCAAACTGTCATTCTTCCTGTGCATGGAAGAATAAGCCCCAATACCTTAGGGATTTTGAAGCCCATGGTTTAAAGGCCTTTCTACTCAAGTCTTAGCCCTAATGATCCACCGACGCGAGTGCTAGATCCAATAGACCAGGCTTGGGTCTGTGCTTTCCATGGTAGCTTTTATAAAAGCTTCAAAAAATTATTTTTTAAGCACTAAAGTGTTATTAAACACTACCTCTATGCATTAATCTTCAAAGGCATTCTTTTTTAGGCTGAGGAGCAGAACTTCTTCAAGCCAAGAAGAAGTGGATCAGAAAAATCCCGGTGTGTACGCCATTGAAGCCATTTGTACGCTTCAAAATAGTGTTGTGTGTTTAACACTAATCTTCTTCTTAATCAGCATTAAATTTTCTTCTCAAGCCTTTGTAAGCTTTTGGTTAGTGTTTTGAAGTGATGGGATATTCACCATTGATTGGTTCATAAGCCTCGACATCAACAAGCTAATCACCAATGAAAGTATCATTTGACACTAAAAAAGGTGCTCTTAAGGACTAATAGTGTTTCTTAAACACTAATGGTGATCATAATCACCAAAGAAAGTGTTCTTTAACACTAATGAAGCACATCTTATTAGAATTTGAGGATGGGCACACACCGTAAGTGCCACACCATAAGCTTCACCACAACATAATCATCTTTTATGCAACATCCTTGACTTGATTAACAGTTAGTGCACTCTCATAAGCTATTCCTTTTCTACTTAAGCCAAAATCTCAAAAATTTTCTGGTTTTCTTCTTTATAAATCAGCCCATTAATAATCCTATAATCCCTCCTCAATACCTAACGTCAAAGAAAAACACCCAAATTAAGAAGTTCTCAAGAGAGGGCTTCCACACTTGGCAAGTTCTTATCAAGTACAAGATGATGTCCAAAGATTTTTGGCCATTCATTTCCGGCACTAAGGTTATTGATCGCACTAAGGCTGAAGACATTGAAGATGATGAAAGGGCACAAGCCATCATCATGCTCCATCTTGTGAGGCTCTTATTCATCATGTGGACCATCTTCCGAGATTGCAAAGGAGAAATGGGATGAGCTTAACAAACTCTATGGAGCTCGTGTGGTAAGATCTCTCTTAAAATTGAATTTTTCAGTATGGAGATCAAAGAAGGAGATAGCATTGGATCTTTCATCTCTCAATTGAATGGCCTTATGGGTCAACTTGCATCAGTGAATACAAGAGTGGATGAAGATGATGCAGTGGGTTGTTTTGTTAAAAGCAGTCAAGAGGGTGTATCCCAACTTAGTCACCACCGTGAAGAACATACCTAATCCCACCCTTGAAGGAGTCATTCAATCTTGTGTTAATGAATAAAAGAGGCCAAAGGGAGGGGCTGAATCTTCAAGTGCAACCACTTCATTGAATATCGAACAAGCTTTGTCACATCAAGTGATCAAAGTGAGGTGTGCCCATTGCAAAAAGGTGGGTCATTTGTCAAATAATTGTTGGATCAAATATCCCAACAAGATAAAATTTAACAAGTGTAAACAAATGAGGCATATCACTTCTAAATGTCCTAATAAAGAGTCACAGGCTAACTTTGCATTAGCCTCTAACTCCACTGAGAAATTGTTTTAAATCTCAATGTAACAACACCTATATTCCAAGCCTTGTAAGCCTAATGTTATAAAGGCAACCTATGTCTAATACCACCTATTCCATTTTTTTTCATAGTTGGTATTGGGGGGGGTATTAAGAGACTAAGGTCAAGTAAAAGGGTAGGAGAAGGGTGTGTGTGTGAATGGACTTATGGTCCACTAGCTCACCTATTTAAAGGAAAGAGCTAGAAGGTGTTTGATGCCAATTTGTATGTCTAAGCAACTTAATAAGCAAGATCTCTTCTTGTATTTTGGGTATCTCTCCTCCACATTTTTGAATCTAGCATTAGCACCACGAAATCTCAACAAAGAGGTCATGGTAATTGGCAAAGGCAGCTTAAAAATATACAAGGCTAATTTTATTATGGTGAGCCTGGACATGTGCAGGAAGATTGTATAAGAAATAGAGTGACATGTGAAATGGAAAAGTGCAGCAAAACAACTATGCATCCTCTAGTAAAAACAATGAGGATAATGAGAGGCTATTTATTATGCAACATGTGGTTAATGCTATGTCTAGAAATGATGTAGCAGCATGTAAGGATGATGTGTGGTATGTTGATTCAGGTGCTTTGAACCACATGACAAGTCATGGTGGTGAGTGGTTCAAAGAAATAAAGAGTCTTGAAAGACTAGGTTTTGTTGAAACAGGGGATGACACTACTCATCCAATTGTCCATGTTGGAGATGTGCCCTTGTCTATGCAGGATGGTAAGGTGAAGTACCTTGTAGATGTACTTCATGTTCTTAAGATTACAAAGAATGTAGTTTCTATTGGCCAGATGATTGAGCAGGGTTTGCAAGTCCCAATGGTTGTTATGTAGAAGACTTTAAAGATTGGTTGCAAAAGACAACAGAGTGGGAAGAATGTTTACATTGAATGTAAATATGCCTAAAGTGAGTGCTGCAATGTTTGCAAATGGTTCAGGAGAGTTGTTGCAGATACAGACATTTGGCATAAGAGAATTGGGCATGTAAATGTGCAAAGAATGAAGTCTATGCTGACTAAAGAAATTGTGTGACAAGGTTCCATAAGTTTATGGGGTTGAAGGTATGCAGAAAGTATGTGAAGCATGTCAATTTGGAAACTAAACAAAGCATGTATTTCCACATGATAAAAATGTGTGCAAAAATGTACTAGATGTTGTGCATTCAGATGTATGGGGTCGTGCAAAGCCTATTTCTATGGGTGGCTAGGTACGTAACATTCATTGATGAGACCACACAAGGAAAGTATGGGTGTACTTCAATGAAGGAGAAGAGTGAAGTGTTCACTCATTTTTTGAATTTCAGAGTGATGGTGGCTGAAAAACAGACAGGAAAGTATGTCAAGTGGGGGAGATTACTTATCCAATGAGTTCTCTAAATTCTCATGAAACAATGGCATTCAGAGACAATTTACATGTTGATACACTCCACAACAAAATGGAGTTGTTGAACTGAAAAAAGGCACATTGTCGAGATAGCATGAGCATTGATGGTAGAGAAGAATGTGCCGCATAGCTATTGGGCTGAGGCTGTGTCTACAACAATTTATATCATGAACAAGACTCCTATTGTAGCCATGCATGATGTAATGTGAGAGGAGAAGTTTAGTGGCAAGAAACCTAATTTGTCTCACTTGAAAGTTTTTGGATGTATTGCATATGTGCATGTACCAGATGAGTTGCGTACTAAGCTGGATCCAAAGGCAAAAAAATGTGTGTGTATTGGGCATTCCCTTGAGAAAAAGGGATATAGATGCTATAATCCTACTACATGTGAATTGAGGGTAAGCACGGATGTTGTATTTGATGAGATGAGTAGCTGGTATGCTACTGAAAAAGATGTTGTTGGGGCTGATGTAAGTGGAAATGTGGTTGCACAGAATGCAAGTCAGCAAACAGATTGAGTGGACCAAGAGAGTCCACTCATCATGGACCATGGAGTGGTAGGCTGCATCATAATACCAATCTTGGAAATATAGTTGGTACATCACATAAAGAAAAAGAGAAAGTGGTTAAGCCCCTTGGTATGCCTGATATTTCTGTAGGGCATTTTCTTGTTGATGGAGAGTCTAGTGGCTCGGAGATGAGCCTTGATGAGGAGCTTGGGATTCCAACAATGAGGACACCTGGTGTGAAGAAGGCTATGGAAGCCATGAATGAAAAATTACGAAGAACCGGAAGAGTAAAAAACCTTGTGCAAAGGTTGACTTGTGATAGTTATGTGGCACATCACTATCCTTATATGGCAAAAGTTGTGCAGGTTGTAGAACCCACATGTTTTAATAAGGTTATTGGAAATGTGTGTTGGGAGAAATCTATGGATGAGGAGATGGATGCATTGTATGAAAATGAGACTTGGGATTTGGTGCCAAGGTGAAACATAATAGTGATGGTAGCATAAGCAGGTACAAGGCTAGATTGGTAGCCAAAGGATATGCACAGACACATGGGATTGATTATGAGGAGGCATTTGCCCCAGTTGCAAAGATGAAAACTGTGAGAGTTGTGATTGCAATGTTACAGCTAAAGACTGGTTACATCAGATGGATGTAAAAAATGTGTTCTTGCATGGTGACTTGCAAGAAGAAGTGTATGTGGATCAACCACCTGGTTTTGAGGATACAGGTCACCTGGAGTATGTATGTAAGCTTCATAAGGCTTTATATGGGCTGAAGAAATCTCCACGAGCATTGCATGACAAGATTACTGAGTATCTTATCACTATTGGTTTTCATATGGCAGATGCAGATCACTCTTTGTCTGTGCATAAGAGTGATAAGGGTATTGTGATCATCACCATTTATGTAGATGATCTTATTATTGGGGGTGACAACTTGGATGAGATTGAGCATGCGAAAAGTCTTCTGAAAAGGAAGTTTGAGATGAAGGATTTGGGAGATCTGCGCTACTTTTTGGGAATTGAGGTCATTCACACACCTGATGGTATTTGGCCTATCATAGAGACAGTATGTATTGGACATGTTGTCCAAGTATGGGATGGTTGATTGTAAGTCAATCTCGGTGCCATTAGATCAAAATGGCAACCTTAGTGTGGATGCAGGTTATGTGTCGGAGGATCCCCTATGTACATGAAGATTGTGGGGAGTTTGATCTATGTCATGATCAACAGGATAGATTTAAGCTACACTATTGGCTTAGAGGACCAGTTTATGTAGGTTCTGCGCAAACCACATCTTTATAGTGTGCAATGCACACTTCGGTATTTGAGGACCACTGTTGATTATGCATTGTTTTATGCAGTAGGTGTACCATTGGAGCTATAATGTAAGATTCCTCCCCAACCTCTCAGGCTGTCCAGTATCTTCCCTTGTAATCAAATCCCTCTTCAGAAATATAAAAGATCTTGTTTCTACCTGTTCTGGCTTAAAGAGAGAAAATATTCTAGAGAGAGGTTATTCAGATTTTGGATATTTTTGGATGGAAAAATATCTCTTCTTATTAAAATAAATTCCCCCGAAACAGAAGTTCAAAAAGATTTTCAAAAGGTGCATTAGAAATCAGTTATAATCTATTCAAAAGGCCTTATCCTGGGGGTCCAGATTTTCAAAAAAAATTAAATTGAGGTTCTGAGGGCCAATCAGATTCATCAAAATGTATGGAGGAGATAAATGAAGAAATAAAGAAAATCCCCCTAAAAACGAGTAAATACTCACATAAGATGAAGAGTTGACTTAGGACAAGAATATTAGTTAAAAAAGAAGAGATATTTAGTGAAATGATGCATTTTTGACACCTCAGTGTGGGGGAATTTCCCTCATGAAGGAGGCGCCTATTTCACATGTGTGGTTGAGTTTTAAACTCAAATAATGAGATTTTTTTATCTCTCCTCTCTCCTGCTTCAACTAGATTCAAAAAGTGAGCTAAACTGACCTAAAAATGGTCAAAAATTGACCAAACTGATCTAGATAAAACTAGAATCAGTTTGCTTGGTTAGAGGCTCACTTTTTCCTATAAATAGAAGCCTCCTTCTTTGTTGAAGCTTAATAGTGTTTTATGCACTGTTACTCTGCTTTACCCCAGATCCAAGAACTATGAATTTCTTAATAATTCATTAGTTTTCAATCTTTCCCTCTTCTAAAGAATTGGTGGCCACTCTTGTTGCAAACAAGAGTAGATCCCTCAAACCATCAAGCCAAAGGAAAGCTCTCAGAAATTTATGTAAGTTAGAAATCTTACTTTTTCTTTATTCTTTTAATGGTTTTCTAATTTTTGTTATCTTTAAAATGATAATCTCAAGATATGCCTTACTGGAAAGGCTTTCCCCCTCTTCTCACTCTTAAATTCAGCCCTTCTTTATCCTAGTTAAGTAATCTAACTGTTGGAATTAAAATTTTCATATTGTTTCTCTTTTAAAAGTGAAATTTGATTAGTTTAGAGTGCTTAAAATCAATTGGGGATAATTTTTAAGTAATTTTAAGTTAGGAAAAATGGAAAATGGTCAGCCATACAAAGGAGATTATGGCAAAATTTTCTAAAAATTGGTGAAATAAGTTTTATCTTTTTTTATTCAAAAAGAGTAATCCCCACCAATTGTGTATTCTAAAAGTGTAATTTTGATTTTATGCATAGGAAGATGCATAAAGATTTTTTTTTAATTTCAAAAGAGTTATTCTCATCAATTTTCATTTTATGCATAGGAAGATGCATAAAGAAATTTATTTTTATTTCAAAAGAGTCAATCTCATCAATTTTCATTTTATGCATAGGAAGATGCATAAAGAAATTTATTTTTATTTCAAAAGAGTCAATCTCATCAATTTTCATTTTATGCATAGGAAGATGCATAAAGAAAATTTTTTTTTAAGAAGAGTTAATCTCATCAATTTTCATTTTATGCATAGGAAGATGCATTAAGAAATTTATTCTTATTTCAGAAGAGTTGTTCTCATCAATTTTCATTTTATGCATAGGAACATGCATAAAGAAATTTATTTTTATTCCAAAAGAGTTATTCTCATCAATTTTCATTTTATGCATAAATAGATGCATAAAGAATTTATTTTTATTTCAAAAGAGTTAATCTCATCAATTTCGATTTATGCATAAAAAGATGCATAAAGAAATTTATTTTTAATTCAAAAGAGTTATACTCCTTAAAATTAAAATTATGCATAAATAGATGTCTAAAGAATCTTTATATAAAAAATAAGGATTCTCTTGCATTCTAAGAATAGATGTGATGCGAATCAAATAGATGAGAATGAATGGATGGATAGATGTGATGATAATAGATGTGATGAGAATGAGAGGTAAATAGATGTGATGAGATGGGATGCGAATCAGATAGATGAAATCAGATAGATGGGAATGAATGGATGGATGGATGTGATGAGAATAGGAGTGACGAGAATGTAAAGTGAATAGATGTAATGAGAAGTAATGTGAATCTCATAGATGGGAATGAATGGATGGATGAATGTGGATGTATGTGAAGAATAAAAGTGGATGTATGTTAAAGAATGGATGTGGATGTGTGAATGTGAAAGGATAGATGTGGATGTGTATGTGATAAGTATGGATGTGGATGTATGTGAAAGGATAGATGTGGATGTGTATGTGATAAGTATGGATGTGGATGTATGTGTGAAAGGATAGATGTGGATGTGTATGTGATAAGTATGGATGTGGATATATGTGGGAGAATATATGTGGATGTAAATGTGATGGATATGAACGAGAATTGAAGCGATGAGATGTGATGTAAATTGGATAGATATGAATGATAAGGGATGTGAATGAATGTTATAGATGTGAATAAATGTGATAGCATATGAATCAGGATGTGAAGGCATGATAAGGGATGTGAATAAATGATATAGGATGTGAATGAATGTGATAGCATATGAATCGGGATGTGAATGAATGATATAGGATGTGAATGAATGACAAGGGATGTGAATGGATGTGATGTGATGTGAATCGGGATGTGAATGAATGATAAGGGATGTGAATGGTTGTGATGTGATGTGAATCAGGATGTAAATGAATGATATAGGATGTGAATGAATGATAAGGGATGTGAATGGATGTAGTGTGATGTGAATCGAGATGTGAATGAATGATAAGGGACATGAATGAATGTGTTAGCATGTGAATCAGGATGTGAATGAATGAGATGTGATGTGAAATGAATGTGATAAGATGCGATGTAAACTGGATAGATGTTATTGTATATGAAGTGATGAGATATATGGGTAGATGCAAGTGGGTGAGATCTGATGAGGATAAATGAGGAAATAAGTGATAAGATAGAAAAATATGTGATTAGATGAGAATGGGAATGCTTATTGAATGAGGTGGATTGATGTGTGGATAATGTGGATTGATGTGCATGGATGTTTGGATAAAGTGGATTGACGTGTGGATTGAGGTGGATGGATGTATGGATGGATGTGTGGATGATGTGGATTGGTGTGTGTATGATGAGTGAATGATGTGGATTGATGTGGATGGATGTATGGATGAGGTGGATTGATGTGCATGGATATTTGAATGATGTCGATTGTCATGTGGATGGATGTGTATGGATGATGTGGATTGATGTGTGGATGATGCGATTGGATGTGATAATGTAGGAATGATGTGATGTGATAGGGATTGATGATGAAAATAAAATTATGGTAAGATGAAAAAAAGATGGGGTCTAATGTGAAAGGATGTGAAGTAATGAGAAAAGATGGAAATATTGTTGGAACTGTATTTGTTTGTAAATTCTATTTTTAAATGATTGTTTTATGTCAAGAATACTGAGGAAGCATTTTGACCGTCTTGTGAATGAGGTCGTGGAGGCCTATTTGTTAAAGTTGCAACTGGTGAGACGGAGAGTCATCGGAGGACGTCTTGAGTAGCAAGGTCGGCCGAGGTCTTGACTAGCCTCGGTTTGATTAAATGGTGAGCTTCTGGTACAGTGGATGAGGGACCAAGGAAGCGGCCTATGAGTGAAGCGCTAGGTGACCTGCAAAGGATCCTAGAGGGTGCTAACCATACGGTGCTTGGGCTCTAGGTCGCCGAAGATACCCACGAGTACGTTGGGGAAGATATTGGAAGAAGGAGTAAGAGTTGTTTTTTGAATTCAGGCATGGATCTGGTTGATTGACCTTGTTGGTCCTCAACGGATGAGTCCATGGCTCTTTTATATAGATCTGTTGGTTGATCTTACTGATCTTCAACGGAGATTCCATCTGGATATTTTTATGTGATTATATTGGCAGGTACTATTAGCTAGGAACTATTAAAAAGGCCCCTGAGAGTGAACAGGTGGTGAGTGTTCTGGTTGCCAATGATGCCATAGGTACACCGATAAAGGAAGGAATTGGAAATTTGGATTCAACGGATAATTAGAGGATTATGAGATCAGTAACACTATGGTTTCATTAAGTGATTGTTTTAAAGATTGTTGAATCTGTGAAAAAGTCAAGTTCATATTGGGTGTGTAAGTAGTGTGACTAGTTTTTTGTTTGCATGAATATCCGGCTAGGGGGCTTGGGAACTCTTTTCCATGGTACTAGGAACAAAACCTAACCAAATTCCTAATTGGATCCCATCACTACAGTGGTTGGTGGGTGGTTGGCTAACCCATGGGACTGGATGGGGTTCGGCTAGACTGATGGATCTGTAAATCGAGACTCAATTTTTGTATAGTACGATAGATGAGGTAAATCCTGGATAAAAATTGTTCTATGGAAAATAATCAATGGCTGTGCCTCTCAATGAGGAAAAAAGCGTTGGTCTCTATGATCCAAGTACAATCTTTTCCTTGATTTGATTATGGGACTTACGGGTTTGGTCAAATCAGTTCAGTTAGTTCAGGCTTCTGACTATGTTAGAGAAAAGTTATCCTGGAGGAATCGCTCGTGCTTTCCGAGTAAGGGAAGTTTTTTCGAGTTCGGTTTTGGAAGAACCGATGGATTAGTCTCTTGTCTGGATATCCATGGACGAGGGCCCCGAGTGTGGGACCGTGCCCCGAGTGTGGGACCGTGCCCCGTGCAAGAAGTGCTACTTCCGTTTTGGAAGAACCGATGGATTAGTCTTTTGTCTGGATATCCATGGACGAGGCCCCGAGTGTGGGACCGTGCCCCGTGCAAGAAGTGCTACTTCCGCTGCTAGCACCCCCAAATTCGTTGCACAATGGGGTCAGGGATCTTACAGCTGGTATCAAAGCAAATTGGCTAATGAGGATCAACTGAGAAGCCAAAAATGTCAAAAATTTATGAAGAAGTAGTAAAAGGTTATAATTGTGTGATAAAATTCATACAAATTAATATTCAAACTGAAATTCGTAAATTGGTAATTGGGTCTTTAGATGGAAGTACTGCAATTGTATGGAATCCCTGACTTGCTTGAGGCCTAGACATAATGGTATTTACCTTATAGTTCCAAGGACCGTGACTACCCGTATATTCCGAGGGTATAACTGTAGCTCTTTACTGGCAGTATATATGAGTAAATCTAAGAGACGTGAAATTGTAAGCATTAATACTATCTAGATGATGAATTCGAATGTGGTTGTTATGATTTTAAATTCTGATTGTGAACTGATGAGTTGATTTGGATTCTGATTGAAAAATGAAGATTTCTGAATGTTGGCTGAATTGTAATAACTAAGCAAAACCACAATAAGGATGAATGGGACGAGTCCCTGTGATAATGTTCGTAGCTAGAATGACATTAATGACTTCAGCAAATCACTATGAGATTAGTGGATTATGCTAGCAGATTATTGCTGTTAACATTTGACCCAGTGGATCAAGTTAAGAGGTGTCAAATTAAAACTCTGTAAAATTGAAAATTTCCATGGCGGACTGTTCAGATAGAAATCTCGATCTAATGGACCATTATTGTGATAAGGATTGAATGTTACGATCTGAGTGAATGATTATGTGATGATGAGTTTTATATGAGGGATCTTTATCCTAGGATTCTATTGGGTTCTCCAGACTATAAGGAACCCAGAATCAGTTGAATCTTAAGGAAAAGAATTCTCCTCTAGTTTTGCGAGATGAGGACATCTCACATTTTTTAAGTGGGGTAGAATGTAAGATTCCTCCCCAGCCTCTCAGGATGTCCAGTATCTTCCCCTGTAATCAAATCCCTCTTCAGAAATATAAAAGATCTTGTTTCTACCTGTTCTGGCTTAGAGAGAGAAAATATTCTAGAGAGAGGTTATTCAGATTTTGGATATCAATTATAATCTGTTCAAAAGGCCATATCCTAGCGGTCTAGATTTTCAAAAAATTTTAAATTAAGGTTCTGAGGGGCCAATCAAATTCATCCAAATGTATGGAGGAGATAAATGAAGAAATAAAGAAAATCCCCCTAAAAATGAGTAAATACTCACATAAGATGAAGAGTTGACTAAGGACAAGGATATTAGTTAAAAAAGAAGAGATATTTAGTGAAATGATGCATTTTTGACACCTCAATGTGGGGGAATTCCCCTCATGAGAAGGAAGCACCTATTTCACATGTGTGATTGAGTTTTGAACTCAAATAATGAGATTTTTTTATCTCTCCTCTCTCCTGCTTCAACTAGATCCAAAAAGTGAGCTAAATTGACCTAAAAATGGTAAAAAAATTGACCAAATTGATATAGAAAATTCTAGAATCAGTTTGCTTGGTTAGAGACTCACTTTTTCCTATAAATAAAAGCCTCCCCCTTTGTTAAAGCTTAATAGTGTTTTATGCACTGTTACTTTGCTCCACCCCAGAGCGAAGAACTATGCATTTCTTAATAATTCATTAGTTTTTGACCTTTCCCTCTTCTAAAGAATCGGTGGTCACTCTTGTTGCAAACAAGAGTAGATCCCTCAAACCATCAAGCCAAAGGAAAGCTCTCAAAAATTTATGTAAGTTAGAAATCTTACTTTTTCTTTATTCTTTTAATGATTTTCTAATTTTTGTTATCTTTAAAATGATAATCTGAAGCTATGCCTTGCTGGAAAGGCTTTCCCCCTCTCTCATTCTTAAATTTAGCCCTTCTTTATCCTAGTTAAGTAATCTAACTGTTGGAATTAAACTTTTCATATTGTTTCTCTTTTAAAAGTGAAATTTGATTAGTTTAGAGTGCTTAAAACCAATTGGGGATAATTTTTAAGTAATTTTAAGTTAGGAAAAATGAAAAAATGGTCAGCCATACAAAGAAGGTTATGCCGAAATTTTCTAAAAATTGGTGAAATAAGTTTTATCTTTTTTTATCCAAAAAGAGTAATCCCCACCAATTGTGTATTCTAAAAGTGTAATTTTGATTTTATGCATAGGAAGATGCATAAAGAAATTTATTTTTATTTCAAAAGAGTTAATCTCATCAATTTTCATTTTACGGATAGGAAGATGCATAAAGAAATTTATTTTTATTTCAAAAGAGTTAATCTCATCAATTTTCATTTTACGGATAGGAAGATGCATAAAGAAATTTATTTTTATTTCAAAAGAATTGTTCTCATCAATTTTCATTTTATGCATAGGAAGATGCATGAAGAAATTTATTTTTATTTCAAAAGAGTTGTTCTCATCAATTTTCATTTTATGCATAGGAAGATGCATAAAGAAATTTATTTTTATTTCAAAAGAGATATTCTCATCAATTTTCATTTTATGCATAGGAAGATGCATAAAGAAATTTATTTTTTTTCCCAAAAGAGTTATTCTCATCAATTTTCATTTTATGCATAAATAGATGCATAAAGAATGTATTTTTATTCCAAAAGAGTTATTCTCATCAATTTTGATTTTATGCATAAAAAGATGCATAAAGAAATTTATTTTTAATTCAAAACAGTTATTCTCCTTAAAATTAAAATTATGCAAAAATAGATGTGTAAAGAATCTTCATATAAAAAATAAGGATTCTCTTGCATTCTAAGAATAGATGTGATGAGATGTGATGCGAATCAAATAGATGAGAATGAATGGATGGATAGATGTGATGAGAATAGATATGATGAGAATGAGAGGTAAATAGATGTGATGAGATGGGATGCGAATCAGATAGATGAGAATGATTGGATGGATGTGATGTGATGAGAATAGGAGTGACGAGAATGTGAGGTGAATAGATGTGATGAGAAGTAATGTGAATCTGATAGTTAGATGGGAATGAAGGATGGATGGATGTGGATGTATGTGAAGAATAGAAGTGGATGTATGTTAAAGAATGGATGTGGATGTGTGTATGTGAAAGGATAGATGTGGATGTATGTGAAAGGATAGATGCGGATGTGTATGTGATAAGTATGGATGTGGATGTATGTGAAAGGATAGATGTGGATGTGTATGTGATAAGTATGGATGTGGATGTATGTGGGAGAATATATGTGGATGTAAATGTATGGATATGAACGAGAATTGAAGCAATGAGATGTGATGTAAATTAGATAGATATGAATGATAAGGGATGTGAATGAATGATATAGGATGTGAATGAATGTGATAGCATATGAATCAGGATGTGAATGAATGATAAGGGATATGAATAAATGATATAGGATGTAAATGATTGTGATAGCATATGAATCGGGATGTGAATGAATGATAAGGGATGTGAATGAATGATATAGGATGTGAATGAATGTGATAGCATATGAATCGGGATGTGAATGAATGATATAGGATGTGAATGAATGATAAGGGATGTGAATGGATGTGATGTGATGTGAATTGGGATGTGAATGAATGATATAAGATGTGAATGAATGATAAGGGATGTGAATGGATGTGATGTGATGTGAATCGGGATGTGAATGAACGATAAGGGACATGAATGAATGTGTTAGCATGTGAATCAGGATGTGAATGAATGAGATGTGATGTGAAATGAATGTGATAAGATGCGATGTAAACTGGATAGATGTTAATGTATGTGAAGTGATGAGATATATGGGTAGATGCAAGTGGGTGAGATCTGACAAGGATAAATGAGGAAATAAGTGATGAGATAGAAAAAGAGTGATTAGATGAGAATGGGAATGCTTATGAAATGAGGTGGATTGATGTGTGGATAATGTGGATTGATGTGCATGGATGTTTGGATGATGTGGATTGACGTGTGGATTGATGTGGATGGATGTATGGAAGATATGGATGGATGTGTGGATTGATGTGGATGATGTGGATTGGTGTGTGTATGATGAGTGAACGATGTGGATTGATGTGGATGGATGTATGGATGAGGTGGATTGATGTGTGGATAATGTGGATTGATGTGCATGGATGTTTGAATGATGTGGATTGACGTGTGAATTGATGTGGATGGATGTATGGATGATGTGGATTGATGTGTGGATTGATGTGTGGATGATGCGATTGGATGTGATTTGATGTAGGAATGATGTGATTTGATGTAGGAATGATGTGATGTGATAGGGATTGATGATGAAAATAAAATTGTGGTAAGATGAAAAAAAGATGGGGTCTAATGTGAAAGGATGCGGAGTAATGAGAAAAGATGGAAATATTGTTAGAACTGTATTTGTTTGTGAAATCTATTTTTAAATGACTGTTTTATGTCAAGAATGCTGGGAAAGCATTTTGACCGTCTTGTGAATGAGGTCGTGGAGACCTATCTATTAAAGTTACAACTGCTATAATGAAGAAGAGTCATCATAGGATGTCTCGCATAGTAGCAAGGTTGGCCGAGGTCTTGACCAGCCTCGGTTTGATTAAATGGTAAGCTTCCGGTACAGTGGATGAGGGACCAAGGAAGCGGCCTATGAGTGAAGCGCTAGGTGACTTGCGAAGGATCCTAGAGGGTGCTGACCATACGCCGAAGATACCCACGAGTACGTCGGGGAAGATATTGGAACAAGGAGTAAGAGTTGTTTTTTGAATTCGGGCATGGATCTATTTGATTGACCTTGCTGGTCCTCACAACGGATGAGTCCATGGCTCTTTTATATGGATCTATTGGTTGATCTTGCTAATCTTCAACGGAGATTCCATCTGGATATTTTTATGTGATTATATTATCGGGTACTATGAGCTAGGAACTATTGAAAAGGCCCCTGAGTGAACAGGTGGTGAGTGTTCTGGTTGCCAATGATGCCATAGGTACACCGATGAAGGAAGGAATTGGAAATTTGGATTCAACTAGATAATTAAAGGATTATGAGATCAGTAACACTATGGTTTCATTAAATGATTGTTTTAAAGATTGTTGAATCTGTGAAAAAGGCAAGTTCATATTGGGTGTGTAAGTGGTGTGACTAGTTTTATGTTTGCACGCATGAATATCCGGCTAGGGGGCCTGGGAACTTTTTTCCCTGGTATACCGGGGACAAAACCTAACCAAATTCCTAATTGGATCCCATCACTACAGTGGTTGGATGGTTGGATAACCCCTGGGACTGGATGGGTTTAGGCTGGACTGATGGATCCGTAAATCGAGACTCAATTTCTGTATAGTACGATAGATGAGGTAAATCCTCGATAAAAATTGTTCTATGGAAAAGAATCAACGGTTGTGTCTCTCAATGAGGAAAAAAGTGTTGGTCTCTATGATCCAAGTAAAATCTTTTCCCTGATATGATTATGGGACTTACAGGTTTGGTCAGATCAGTTCAGTTAGTTCAGGCTTCTGACTACGTTAGAGAAAAGTTATCCTGGAGGAATCTCCCGTGCTTTCCGGGCAAGGGAAGTTTTTTCGAGTTCGGTTTTGGAAGAACCGATTGATTAGTCTCTTGTCTGGATATCCGTGGGCGAGGCCCCGAGTGTGGGACCCTGCCCCGTGCAAGAAGTGCTACTTCCGCTGCTAGCACCCCCAAATTCGTTGCACAGTGGGGTCAAGGATCTTACATATATAGGTACACAGATGCAGATTGGGCATGTAGCATCTCAGATAGGATCTTACATATATAGGTACATAGATGCAGATTGGGCATGTAGCATCTCAGATAGGAGATCTACCAGTGGATTTATGTTTTCATTGGGGAGTGGTGCTGTCACATGGAGCAGCAAGAGGCAGCCTACAATTGCCTTGTCGAGTATAGAGGCAGAGTACAGGAGGAGCTGCGGTGGCAGCATGTGAGCTAGCTTGGTTACGCAAGCTACTTGTTGCTAATTTGGGTTTGCATGTGGAGAGAATATTGTCATATATTGTGACAATCTTAGCAGTATACAGTTGGCTGGGAACCCAATTTTCCATGCGTGGACAAAACACATTGAGGTACATTACCACTTTAGCAGGGAGAGAATCTTGGCAAGCGACATCGACTTGGCCTATGTTAGCAGACAGGATCAGGTCGCTAGCATCTTCACAAAGGCCTTGGGAGCTGAGAAGCTACGTAGATTTCGAGATATGCTTGGAGGTCATGAGTTAGAGTTGAGCTTGAGGGGGAGTGTTGAGATATCAAGCTCAACATGAGCTGACACTCACAAGGTGCGTGCATGACCGTTCGACATTTACATCAGTGGGGGTTTGGTAGTTGGCACCGACATATCTTTGCTAGAGATTCTATAGCTGGACTACACCGACTAGTCCACACCTACCAACTCCACTTAGCGTAAGGAAACGGCATTTGAATGTGGACTACTGTAACAAAATTTGGAAGGTGATATGGAGCTCGGGTGTTGGAAAAAAAAATGGAAAGAACTATGGGAGTGTCTTACTCCTATTAAGTTTCAGGTGTTGTTGTGGAGAGTCTGCATGTGGGCTCTTCCTATTGGAACACTATATTCGTGAGTTTGGGAATTTCCCAACTCCCATTTTTTGAATACTAAAAAGGTGGGACCTGGATAACATGCCTATAAGTTTCTCAAAACCATATCATGTGACCTATTGTTGGAAAGCACTTGGAAAATGGAATCTAGTGAGCTATAGAGCGCTCAATTTGGAGTAACGGTGTTCAAGTTATGATTAATCCAAAGATTTGACCACGTGTCCCAAACTACTGGGAAATTCCCATATTCCCCAATATGGTGTTTTGGAGTGAAACTTGTCTAGAAGAACTTCACTAGTGGGTGTTGTCCTAGATGTAGATCTGACTGGTCCAAAAAAAAAAACTTGACTTTTAAATGGGATAGAAGAATTCCCCACAACTTATAGAAATATCATTTTTTAATTAAAAATTATTTTTTAAATTTCATGAATGAAAGAGACTTTTTTTAATGAACTTTCCACTATATGCAAATATACACATTTTTCAACAAGTGATAAAAAAATATTAGAATAGATAACCTCAAAAGCTCTATAATTTATTTAAAAAAACCCTACAATCATGCTTGAATCTATTTCTAAACCCAAATAGCAAAGCCAATACAAATAATATGAAATAAAAGTTCTTCGTACAAAGATGAGATGAAACTTCTTAAAGGTTTCCAGAGCAATAAACTAGAGTATGTAAAGTAGTAGAGTCATGATAAACTAAGAAATAAAAGTTATTCGTACAAAGATGAGATAAAACTTCTTGAAGGTTTGTAGAGCAATAAACTAAAGTATGTAAAGTAGTAGAGTCATGATAAACTAGATGCTAATTCCCCAGGCTCATCAGAGAGGGGAGGCATAGGTTCTTTTGATGTTGATTGGAACTTCTCATTAGCATCAACGGAGACCGCTTCCACCTCTTGATCTTCATCTGTCAGTTTCATAGCACCTTTTACGTGCATAGGAATAAAGGCTACTTGGATCTCATCCTTTTCAATTGTAGTGCAGATTCTCTTTCTCTTAATTGCACATGTCACAATTGTACCTACAGTTTTTAAAAAATGAAGATAAGAACTAACACACAATCAATAATAATAAATTATATATTGAAATATGATTTTTAAAGAAAGAATAAGTGTATACCAGTTCCAAAAAACAAGTTAAGTATCCCAATCATCCGATGCAAAAAGTAGGTCAATCAAATGATTAATCAAGCACTGAGGCTTCTAGTAGGGATTCACCAAGGCTTTGGACTCAGTCACATGCCTTAATTTCCTAGGGAATGCGAGAAAAAAGCACATTAGAGAATCTAGACTCATTGACATGTGCTTTAGCATGTCTTTGCTCAATGTCATCGCAATAGCCAAACCCTTAGCATTTCAAAGGAACTTTTGAAGCAAAAACCACGAACATGATCTATATTTGTTTTGACCCTACAATACAATTTAGTGAAACATAATACTAAAGTGTTTGAATAATAATGAAAAGAAACTTAAAACATAAGTTCTTGAAATCATACCAAACAAGAGACTCTAGACCATGTGCTTCTTTTCTCAGAGCTACAATTTACTGGTGCAGCTTGGCTAGTGCTATGAAAGATCACAAATCTCCACATATTCGATGTAGTTTAAAATTTTGTAACATCTTTTAAATTTCTTGATAGGTATATGATCTCTCATCATTTGTAGGACCACTCATATTAAAACCATATGGGATGTCGGCAATAACAAGATTGTAATATTTCTTTGGAATTATTTTCTGAAGATTATTTAGTCCCCACAAATCACTTTATAGGATGCTGCTTTACTTTCCTATTCAAGAAGAAAAAACTCTTCTAGTTCATCTCCTTTTGTTGGAGTAGCATTTCGTAGAAGGCATCTTGTTCTCTCTTAATGAGCTCTTTTAAGGTGCATAAGAAAGTTTTGTGGACACTCTGATTCCTCTTTAAAGAGTGACTTTTTGCCTTTTTTAGTTAGAGGCTTTTGTTATTATTAGAAAGTTAATATACAAGAATATAATATTAAGTGGCTGGTTTCTTAAAACATAACAATAATACTAACATACCATCACATTTGAATCTTTAATACAAAAACAAAAGAATACTACCCAATCTAAAGGACAAGAAAAAATCTTTCAAAAGTGTCTCAGAGCTAGATTGGGGATACTGTGCACGTACGTCATCCCAAGTGGTGTAGTTTAATTTTTTTATCATGAACTCGTGCATCTTCATATAAACTTTATGGCTATAAGCCACATGTAAAGACACAATAAATATTTCATTAACATCAAGAATATAAAAAATGAGTAACTAAAAACTTTACTTACTTTTGTAGCTCCAACGACATTTCATCAAGTGATAGCTCCTTTGAAATGACATGCGATAAGACAGAAACTAGCAGTGTTTGATCCTTCACTCCTTGAAGTGCTCATTGTGCATTAAGCTTCATACTTTTTGCAAGTTCTTAAATTGATGTATCCACCTTCTCACCACAATTTTTAGCCAAAGCCCGAACTAGATTCATTTAACCTTTTAGAGGTCTTCTGCCCTTTCAAAGATTTATTCTCCCACATTGAAAAGATTCTATTCTAAAGATCCCAAATCTATCATGTACGAAAAGCAAGCTAAAATAGAGGATCATACTTTCTGAGTCCATATGAGAGCTCCTCTTTCTCCACAAGAATCCCAACCTCCAAAAGACACTGTCTTCATAATATGCCATCAACCTTTTAGTGTCGTGCCACATATTCCTCAAACTCATGGTGAAAAACCTGGTTTCCTCAACCTGAGACATCTTTGCATAGTAGTTATTATCATTATTATGATCCCATGCAAGAATTTTTGCCTCTTCAACTGTGAGAGAAGCATAGATTTTACAATCTACAATGCTGTAGTAAGGACTTTTTGGATTTACCTTTAATAGATCCCTCCTAGCTTCAGCAGAGTGTAAGCCCCCAATGACATAATAGTTATTCAAGCTATTTTTATTGGGACATTCTTGGGGTTCTACCAAAACAATAAATAGAACCACTATGGCATGGGGATTTACCTTCATTTTCTTCTTAATATTATTGACATGTACTGTGTGAGGTTTGTCTAATCTACCAGATGGTGTATCAATAGGTGGTCGATGTATCTTTTCCATTGGCAAGTTTAAAATCCTACTATTGAGCACAAGTTTCTACTATTTAATTATCTCCCTTATTTTATTTTATTGATTTGGGAGTGCACCTTTTTTCCAAGCTCACCACCAAGAGTTATGATGTCAGGATCCTTGTTGTCATCTGAAGAATCAAAATCCTCCTTGGTTGACAAATATCGTTTTTATGAGATGTTCTCTCACCTTGAGAGCTTGTAGACATAGAATTCCTTCCAACCTTGCTTTGTTTCCCTCCTTTTCTATGAGAGTCAAGTGCAAAAGACCTTGGAATCTCTTGGGGGGTGAAGTCTAAGCTAGCAACATTAGAGGTTTTCACTAGTCAGAGTCAAGAAATGTCCTAAGATCACTAAACAGATTGTCATATTTTTTCCAATGCACAAGTGAGTTGCATAGAAACACAAAGGCCCTTTTGAAGATTATTTTGGGTCACTAGAAACTCTCTAATGTTGTTCGTATCATCAATAATAAAAGAAACAACATCATCTCTCTCTTCTGCTGTATAATCTACCTTTCACACTTTTCCACAAGACTTTTGACCTCTAAGAAGATTACCCTTGCCCTAGAATTCTTAGAAATAATGAAAAAAATACCACCATTAACCCCATAAAGACTCCACTCATGTTAAAGATAATCAAGACACTACTACACAATGCCTATGTTCCGACGACCATTTTCGATGCCTGTCAGGGGGCATCGGAATAAACGTCTATATAGGTGTCTATATAAATGCCGAAAATAATGTTCAAAAAAGCGTCACTATATATGTTGAAAAAATTATCGCTATACATGTTGGAATAAAAGTCATAAATTCATTTTTTTATTGTTTCCTTGTTTGTATCATTACCAATATATATATATTTCTTTTTCACTTTTAGTATATTAAAATACTTGTAAAATTAAATGAAACTAATAAATACATTCCCATCAAATCATAACATGTGAGATTATTTCCATGTTTACAAAATCAAAGTTGATCACTATCAACCCTCTCATCTTCAAAAAGATCATTAGCTCCAAAAATATCTATTTCAAGGAACATCCCTCCATCTTCAAATCGTGTGGGAATAGATGATGTATCTATGTTGGCCTCTAAATCTTCTAGCTCTTAGTCTAGTTCCTCATTTAATGTTGCTGGCTCTTCGTGAAGATCATCATCTGCTGTGTTTGATTGTTCGATCTCTATACCTTCGTCTAGCCCTTGCTCTTGATGTACTTTGACATGTAGTGAAACTTGATCTTGCTGGCCCACACAAATCTTTGCTTCATCTTTGTCTATTTCCATTTTTTTCATATATTTGTTTACTACGTGGTGCCACTTGGATTACAAACCACCAGCTTATATCTCTTGGGTCCTCCTTAAATATTATTTTCTCACAATGATCTGGTAGTACAAATGTGTCTTTTTGGTATGTCCATATCTTTGTGGAGCCCACTTGAGCTAATCTGGTTTTGTCTCTTCATACATGCGTTCCTGTTGTGACTAACTTGAACCTCTTAACATCAAATATAAACATATGAAACTTTCTAAAGCCGACCTTGATGATATCTTGGATGGTTCCAAAGTAATCGAGCATGTTCACATCCGTATTTGAATCACTTGCACTAGTCTTTCTTTCTTGCATGAAATTTGTTTTAACACCACAATCAAATGTTTTTCTCTTCTTATCGATCTACTCCACTTGAAAATGGCACCCATGTGACCACAATATTGCAAATTTTTGATACTAAAAGAAAATAACACATCGTTAGATTATGAAGTTATAAACAATATTTAGAAAACATGTGAACAGATCGAGGCTTAGAATGAATGAAATCACCTATACGGTAGTCACAACCGTATGCAAGCTCCTCTTCCTCATCCGTAATAACTTCGTCACATAGTCTAACTTCTTCGAAAAGCTTGACAAGCTTGATTACTTTCGTTCTTGACCTCTCCATACTACTCGATCCACTTTTGCATACTCTTTGAGTTCAAGATGAAAAATTTATTGATCGTATCTCATAAGGCCACATCCATGCTTCTCTCAATCCCTTGTCCTTGTGGCTGTTCTCCAACTACCCTATCATCCTCTTCCATTGACCACATTTTAGGCATTTTAGGGTCTGCGGTACTAAGAAACTCTATGATGTACACAAGGGATTCTTGCACAAGCCATCCCATTGCCATACTTCCCTCTGGGGAGATGAGCACTTTAACGAACAGACCCTTTTAGCATCTTCATGAAACTCTCCGAAAAAAACATCCAACGTGAATGGACAACCCCTACCACAGCCACCTTATCCACAACATGAACTAGAAGATGCATTTATATGGTTAAGATGTTGGTCTCGGGAGAAACTTATCCACTAATGTAATTGCTTCTATGGCATTTAAGTGGACTACTTCCAAAGTGTCTTTTCTTATCTCCTTCAATGAAATCCAACCAACCACGATGCCAATCTTGTATATTGTATCCCTTACATTGTCAGTGAGGAAACCTTTTATGGCCATAGGCAAGACAAATTACAAGAACTTGTGCTAATCACATTATCCTTTGTAAACGCCCCCTTCAGGCAGTGCATACATCCAATCGGAGTACGAAACTCTGGAATTCACTTCTTAACTTGAGCTTTATCTTCTTTTGTGTCATGAGTCGCATGAGTTCCGATTGCATAAGAGGATCATGGGGTGATGACCAAGTCATAATGCTATAATCATCACCAAAAAAAAAAATTTGACATGAGGATGCTATACTGTACAATTAATTTTGGCTTTAGTGAGTGTAATAAAGTAGGAACTTTATTCAATAGGGTTAATAATGGGACAAGTCCATGTATAAAAGAGGGGACTTGGACCATGGTTGTAACTTTTGATGATCATTTTTAGAAATGGAAACTTATGTTTCTTGGAGCTCATGGCTTCTCTCTTGGCTTGTGGAAGGCTATTTCCATTCTCTTGGTGAGAGACTAAACACACTTAGGCATCATGTTTACATGGTGATTACTCATATTTTTCATGCATTACATCCCTTCATTCCAATTGGTATCAGAGCTCTTGATTTTGATCATGGGCATGCATGGGTTGTTGGAAAAATTTGCTTGAAAATTTGAGTTTCTTTCATTTTTTTTCTCATTTTCTTGTAATCCTTGAGTGATTCTTGATAAATCTTCTCTAATCTTGCTTAATCTCATGGAGATGGTGAGCATTTCATGGAAATTGCTTGAATTTTGAGTGATTTTGGCCAATTTTGCCATTTTTGGACCAAATTTTGGACCTCTGGACCAAAAATTTGGGGCAGTCGGGCCAAAACTTAGGGCAAGTGACTAATTGCAATTAACTTTTCTGCTAATCACGTTTAGTAATCATCTTCTTCTTCCTCAAGCTTTCCATAGCCATGGGATGCTCTTCCTTTACCCGTTTTGATGCCAAACCTTAGGGTTTTTGTAGAGCTCACTGAGATCTTTCATTTGAGCCTCTTCTTGCAAATTTTTTTCTCAAGATTGGAGAGCTTTTGTTCATTCTTCCATGGCTGTGAGAAACCCTAGTATACCTTGCCACATTGATCATATCTTTCATTGCTAAACTTTTACATACCTCATAGGCATCATTCCTATTCTAATCATTTCATGGAGGAGGCAAAGATGCGAAAATGGCGGGCTGCAGCAGGCTGCCGCCTCAAAACTGCGCTGAAGTTTGTGGAGGGAGAGCTAGGTGAAGCCTAGCTCTACTACCTCATGAGTTGGAAGCCTTTCAATAGGGTTCTTAGCCATTGTTTGGAGCACATTTTCAAGCTTTGTTCAAGCACATGGGAGGTGTTATTTGGCTGCAAATTTCAGAGCAAAGAGAGGCTACGTTTTTCTTCAACAAGAGGCTTCTTCAACATTTTCTACCATTGAAGCTTTCCGGATGACATTGGTGAGTGGTTTGATCAATTTCTTGCAAGTTTGAAGCATTTGGTGGAGCTTGGGAATGGATTAGGGTTGGACACATTCAAACTCCCCTAATTTTCAGAAATTAACCATTAAAGCTTGACCATTCACATGCCAATATTGCTTCTCCATGCATTATTGATGGCAATGGTGAAAGGAATTGATTCCACATGAGCTTGGCCAATTCATAGATCACATTTTGGGGGATTTTCTTCATTATGTCTCAATTGGCATGCCATTGATGGAATAGCAAGCTTATGCAATGTCTTTGGAGTCCCTCATGCTCATCTTGATGCCATATGGACACTATGGATGCTATACATAGCCATGCCAATGCTATGTTTTACACATGGGCATAAGAGAGCATTTGGAAGCATGCATTTGTCAATATGATGTGAAAGGGATTGTTGGAATGCAATTGCAAATGCCTTGATTGTGGTTAACAAATGCTTATGCAAATGCCATGGTGAGGGCATTGTGAATTGTTGGTTTGTGTTGGAGCTTTTGGATGATGGATTGAGGCATGAGTCCATGCTTTATTGGTGAGTTCTAAATTGTAAAAGGGCATGAGTCATGCTCAATACTTGTAAGCCAACAAACTTGTTCTATCATTTGATATTATCCACATCATTTTGTACCTACACTCACCATTGCTACCACTTCAAGTTTCTATAGAATCTAGCAATGTGTGAGGGTACCTTGGCATTGGTTGGAGAGGCCAAGGGGAGAATGGCTTGAACTCTTTGTGCCGTGATTGCCTTGGAAAAGCGGTACAAAGGGGGATTAGGTACACCGGTGTGAAGAAATGGCCTCAACCTTCACCTTGGAGGAAAACTCGGTGAAGGGGTGAGAAGAGCTTGGCCGGGAGATCGGCAAGCTTCAACGCGCGTCCTCAACAATCCTCACCATCGACTTTGTGGATGCATTTGGGCAATGGGGCCCCTTTTTCCATCATATTGTGTGGATATTGCAAATGCTTTGATGGACAAAGAGTGCATATGATCTTTCATGACATTGTGGGATACAAAGAGTATTGCATGGTGATTTGAGAAGTTGCATTTTCATTTGAGATTTGGTTCCAATTACAAAGGAGACTGGCGGAATTTTTCCAACAAGGGAGCCAAACAAGCTTATTGATTGGAGATTTACCCCATGGATACACTTGAAGAGTTATTCACAACTACCAAGGGGAGAAACACCAATCATTTGTAGCCGGATTGAGCTTTGGGACCGAATTTTGGGAATTTCTGGGATTTTACAAAATCCTAATTCAGTCCTAGGGTTTTTGGGATTAGGTCCGAGTGATTACACGACTCTATTCTACTCATTGAGAGTTTTCAAATGAGCCATAGAACCCCTTAATCGGATATCACAATCTTGGTCAAAGTAGTCATGTTGACTTTCTGGTCAAAGTCAAACAGAATATACTTCCACTTTGACTGAATCAAAATGCTTTTAGGGGTAGGTTCTATCTTCCGTTAGCTTTCTATAGAGCCATCAAAATCCTAATTCCGACATATATTTTGCATTTTAGAGCCAAATTACTACTTTTAGCTGTCCCGCACAAACCCTAAAACAGAGAGTACTTGCCCACACCTAATTCTTACTGTGTTCATTTGGGAGGATAGTAGACACCATTACCTACCCATAGAACCTTCTTTTGTCCAATTCCGACATCATTTGGGCATTCTACCAACATCTTGCATTTCTTCACTATGCCGAAGGGAAGACCACGCAAGGGTGGGGATGTTGTGCAAGAAATGATCATGGGTGATGAGGACATGAAAGGTAATATGGATGCAAGGGATGCATTCATCAATGAAGACAATGGGGGCAATGTACATAATCAAATTTCTCAAGGGACACAAGCGGCAGTTAACCATGACACCCTCATGCAAATGCTTGTACAACGGTTGGAGACCTTAGACTCCAAGCTTGATTCTCATTTTGAAACATTATCCTCACGGATTGGTGTGATGGAGGACAAGTTTGGGAAGTCTCAAGCACAAGAAAAGCATGGGAATTATGGTGACTATGAGCAAAGAAAAGGCAAGGGCATCTTGAATGAGGATTCCATGAAGGCCGTACAAGAGGATCCATTGGGAGCATCCACTCGGGGATTCATGGCGGATGCACGGAGACCTCTTGTCAAGGACATGTTTCCTCCTTCTTTTCATTCGGGTTTGTCTCACCTCAATGCATCAAAGGGTCCTACCTCTTCTAGGGCAATGCATTCAAGGGAAGAGGATGAGGTGTTTGTGAATGATGAGGAGATTGCACTCGATTGGAATCAAATGTCCTTTGCCCAAAGACAAAGGGATGCTCACGAGAAGTGGATGGAATTGTCGAATATCATCAAGAGGGATTACAAAGACTTTGCACAATTTATGGAGTCATACTCGAAGATGCAAAGATTCAAGCCCTCTACCCAACATGATAACCCATCCCACATATCTTCCAAGGATGTCAAAGACAAAATCTCACTATCAAAGTTCAAAGGTGACGGGTCATCTCCGCAAGAGTTGGAGGAGTGGGCTACCAAGCTTGACACCTATTTCCAACTTTACCCAAAAAGTGAGCGTGATATGGTACAATTTTCCTCCTTACATCTTGAAGATTATGCTCATCAATGGTGGAGGCACTTGGTCAAACAAGGGAACACGCCATCAACTTGGGAAGGATTGAAGCGGGAGATGAACTTGGCCTTCATTTCACCCTTAGTGCTCGACCGATACCATGAAGAATGGTATGAGCTTTCTCAAAAGGGGATGATGGTGAGAGGTTACATCAAGAGATTTTTGAAGCTTTCAATGTACGTGGAAGGCTTGAGTGAAGACATGAAGATGAAAAAGTTTGTGCATGGGCTTGAACACTTCATCAAGGCGGATGTGTCGGCTCAAAGGCCTAGCTCTCTCAAAGAAGCTATGAGGTTAGCCGAACTCTATGAGCCAAAGTACAAGAGGTCTCAGCCCATGACCTTCACCAAAGACACACTCAAACCAACCACTACTTCTTACAATTTTGGGAAAGGTCCTACCTCTACATTACCATCCTCTAATCCAAGAACTCCTACATCATTTGGGGATGGACAGCCAAAGAATGGGATACATCAATTTGATGCCAAAAAGAGTAGTGACTTCATGAAGAAGAAGCCCTTTCAACCCTTCAAGAAGACTCAAAGAATGGATGATCCAAAGATTGAGGAGTTGAGAAGCAAAGGGCTATGTTTCAAGTGCAAAGAGAGGTGGTCACCCGGGCATGTGTGCAAATCAAAGAAGATTGTGGCCACTATGATCCTCATGGATGAGGAAGAGAACAAGGATGACTCTCATGACATTGAGGAATGGGAGGATTGCAATGAAGAAGAACATGAGGAGTCACTTGAAGACCATTCTTTCATCACGGAGGATGGTGAGTTTCCGTTTGATCCGGGAGGTGGAGTTAAGGAAAGCCTTGTGGACGGAGACATGCCTACCAATGCAGAAATTTCAGCTTGCATATGCTCTATCTCACAAGAGTTGTTGGCGGGTTGCAAGAACCCAAGCACACTAAGGTTGGTGGGGACCATCAATGGGAGGGTTGCACATATTCTTGTGGATTCCGGGAGCACTCATAGCTTCATCAACTCTAAATCCATCAACTCTCTCAAACTCAACACAAAGAAGACACCTACAACGTTCCAAGTGCAAGTGGCAAATGGGGAAAGTGAGAAGACTAGCTTGGTTTGCCCTTCTACAAAAGTGGTTTTATCCTCTTCATACACTTGGGAAGGTGATTTGGTGGTTTTGGATATGGGTCCCATCGACATTATCATGGGGTGTGATTGGTTGGCTTCACTTGGTGACATTCACATGAACCTTCAACAAGGTTTCATGAGCTTTCTACATCATGGGCAACAAGTGGTACTTGCTGCAAATGCACCTAAGAAGCTCTCTTTGATCACTCCAAGGTGACTCAAGAAAGAGATTAAGGCTTTTGGCACTATCTATGTGTTACATGTTACCCAAGAGGGGATGGAAGGCAGTGGACAGCACATAGATGAGGAAATGGCAACTCTTCTTAAGGAGTATGAAGATATTTTGCAAGTGCCAAACAGTCTACCACCTAAGAGGGAGATTGACCATGCCATAGTACTTGAACCGAATGCAAAGGTTGTCAACAAGCCTCCTTACCGTTTGTCTAAGGTAGAAAGAGAGGAAGTGGCTAAGCAAGTGCAAGATTTGCTTGCTATGGGTCTTATTCAACCTTCACAATCTCCATTTGCATCTCCCGTTCTCTTGGTGAAGAAGAAGGATGGATCCTTTCGCATGTGCATTGATTATCGTGACTTGAACAAGGTCACAATCAAGAATAGGTATCCCATACCTCGCATTGATAATCTTCTTGATGAGCTCAAAGGGGCAAAGTTCTTCACCAAGATTGATTTGAGACCGGGATATCATCAAATAAGGATGAAGGAAGGTGATGAAGAGAAGACAGCATTTAGGACGGAAAGGGGATTGTTTCACTTCATGGTGATGCCCTTTGGTCTTACAAATGCTCCGGCCACTTTTCAAGCATTGATGAATCGGATATTGGCTCCCCTTCTTTTCAAGTTTGTGCTAGTGTTCTTCGATGACATCTTGATCTATAGCAAGAGCAAAGGGGAACATCTATGTCATGTGAAGCAAGTGTTTGAAGTGTTGAGGAAGCACAAGCTTTATGCAAAGGAGAGCAAATGCACATTCATGGTCAATGAAGTGGAATATCTTGGACACTTGGTGGGTGAGAATGGCATAAGGGCTGATCCTAAGAAAGTGGCATGTGTCAAAGAGTGGCCAACACTAAGCAATACAACTCAATTGAGAGGATTTTTGGGATTATCTTCTTTCTATAGAAGATTCATGCAACATTATGCATCCATTGCGGCACCTCTTACCGACTTGCTCAAGAGGGAGGCTTTCTTTTGGGATTCCATTGCCAACAAGAGCTTCAATGAGCTCAAGGAGTTGCTCACTTCAGCCCCTATACTCGTATGTCCGGATTTTGCAAAGACATTTTATGTGAGGGCGGATGCAAGTGGTAGAGGAATTGGGGCAATTTTGTATCAAGAGCATGGAGTCATTGCATTTGAAAGTAGAAAGCTTACCGAAAAGGAGATGGGGCTTCATGTTTATGAGCAAGAGATGCTAGCCATACTTCATGCCATCAAGAAGTGGCATCACTATCTTTATGGTGCTCATTTCAAGGTGAGAAGTGATCATAGGGTGCTGAAATTTTTCCTCTCCCAACCAAATCTTTCTCCAAAGCAAAAGAGATGGCTGGCCACACTTCAAGGATATGATTTTGAGATATCCTACACACCCGGGAAGGACAATGTAGTGGCGGATGCATTGTCTAGAATGTGGGCATGCGCTACAACTTCAATCATGGAGGTATATAGTGAATGGATCAAGGGGATTCAAGAGGAATACCTCATCAATGAAGGTGCTGCCCATATTTATACCAAATTACAGCAAGGTGATGGTGGAGAGTTTCCTCATTACAAGCTTCACAATGGTCTCTTGTGGTACAAGGATAAGGTGTATTTGGTTCCTACCTCATTCTACATACCAAAGGTGCTTCATGAGATGCATTCTTCACCACTTTCGGGCCATCTTGGTGTACTCAAAACCTATGATAAAGTGAGCAAGAGTTTTTATTGGAAAGGTATATGGGGAGATGTGAAGAATTTTGTGATGGAATGTGCTTCTTGTCAAAAGAATAAGGATAGCCATCAACTTCCAAGTGGTTTACTTCATCCATTACCTATTCCGGATGGTAAATGGACTCACATTTTTATGGACTTCATCACGGGTCTACCAAAGACAAAGCATGGATGGGATCAAATATTTGTGGTGATTGATAGGCTTACAAAATCAGCCCATTTCATTGCTTCAAAGATCACTTATGGAGCATCTCATATTGCCAAGCAATTTTTGGAACATGTATTCAAGATACATGGCTTGCCACTCAACATAGTTTGTGATCGAGATACCAAGTTCATGGGGACTTTTTGGAGGTCATTATATGAGAGCTTGGGTACTCAAATCACTCCATCTACGGCCTATCACCCTCAAACGGATGGGCAAACGGAGTGCACAAACAAATGGCTTGAGGTGTACTTGAGGCACTATTGTCATGACATGCAAACATCTTGGGATGAGTGGCTTTATCTTGCTGAATTTTGCCATAATTCAAGCAAGCATTTGAGTATTGGCATGTCACCATTTGAGGCTCTCTATGGATATCAAGTACATGTGCCATCGATAGCTTTCCATGAAGACAAAGTGGTCAATCCATTGGCAAAAGAAGAGTTGGAAAGAATGAGACAACTTCTTCAACTTTGCAAGGACAATATGAAGAAGGCTCAAGATGTCATGAAGGCTAATGCGGATGTTCATAGAAGGAATGTGGAGTTTGAAGAGGGTGATTATGTGCTATTGAAGCTTCCCAAGAGTCGGCATAACACTCTCAAAGGTGTAACCAACTCAAAATTGGCTCATAGGTATTATGGACCATACTTGATTATCAAGAGGGTTGGTGATTTGGCCTACAAGTTGGATTTGCCTTCTTCGACAAGGATCCATAATGTGTTTCATGTATCTAACCTTAAGAGGTTTATGGGATCTTTGCCTCAAGAGATGGAGGAGCTTCCACCCATGAATGAAGAAGGTGAGATCATTTATGAGCCGGAGAGGGTTATTGGCAAGAGGACAAGAGAGTTGAGGAATCGGAATATTGATGAATACCTTATCAAATGGAAGCAATTACCCATGGATGAGGCTACTTGGCAATCATTGGAGTATGTCCAACAACATGGCTTACTTGTGGATGACTTTCCGTGATCAAGTGGTATGGTTTACTTGAGCAAATTGGGTAATATGAGGAGAAGTATACATGCTGTAATTTTTGGACAGCTTTGGGAAGGTCTACTATTGGGCCTATTTTTCTACTCCAACAAGCTTCATGGTGTATCCTAATGAAAGATTATGATGTGGGTTACATATGGCTGAGTGTACATATCATTTTCAGCCCAATATATGGAGTCTAAATGAAGGATTTTCAAGGGTCTTCATCGACTAGAAGGGCTGTCATAACAGTCCCACTCATACACTTTGGGCTTGAAGCTTTGTGGACTTGTATACATCCGGATTTTCATTGTATATGTGCTTTGGATGTACTTGAGAACTCTTAACCACTTCCCATTGATTACATTAGAGTCTCATACTTTGAGATTGTACATGTTATTGATTTTGAGGACAAAATCTTTGGGAAGGGATGGTTTGTAATAAAGTAGGAACTTTATTCAATAGGGTTAATAATGGGACAAGTCCATGTATAAAAGAGGGGACTTGGACCATGGTTGTAACTTTTGATGATCATTTTTAGAAATGGAAACTTATGTTTCTTGGAGCTCATGGCTTCTCTCTTGGCTTGTGGAAGGCTATTTCCATTCTCTTGGTGAGAGACTAAACACACTTAGGCATCATGTTTACATGGTGATTACTCATATTTTTCATGCATTACATCCCTTCATTCCAGTGAGGGAGTCTTGAGGTTAAGCACTATTATAATTTTAAATACAATGAAAACTAATAGCAATCTAAAGAAATGAAAAGAAGTAACACAATCACTAAAGTTTATAATTCAAAACCAAAAATAAATTTAAATACATGAGTTCTGCTCAAACAATCTAAAGAGATGTCGAGGATACCCAAGGAGCTCTAGGTAATAGCAACTTACCATCACTTCTAGTTCTTTGGGGCCATAAGTGTTGCATATGATCACTTATTTGTAAATCCTACCTTTGTCCCTTACTCTCTGTGACCCCATTAATAGTCTTCCAAAAAGCACTATGGCTATATTTTTAAAAATATGCATAGGGTCAAGCAAATGGTTAATTAGAAGACCTTCCCAATATGGTAGTCTCGCTAGAATATGGACAACCACTTCATTCCAGGGTGTGGAGACCCTTCATTGTTCTCCCATCAATTGCTTGCCTTTAGTGTAGGAGGAGGTTGACCCAAATAGCCCTCACGTAGCTCATGGTTCTCTTGTAGATACTTCTTGTGTACACCATCTTTCTCAAGCCTCTTGAATGACAAGAATCTAGTCTAGGTCCACACAAAGTGCATGCATTGTATCTAGAGATTGATAGTCCTGTATTAAAACAAATAATATTACACAACCATCCACATATATATCATCCACAACCATCCACATATATATCAATAGCTATTACATAATAACAAAATATCTTACCACTGCATTCTCCGTAGTCCGGCCAATCATGCATAGTCCACATTAGTATTCCTTGTAATGAGAACCCCCTTTGTCCAAACCTCTTTGACATGTCATGAACATCAATTCCTTCCCACAAACTTTGTAGCTCTTCTATTAACGGGGCTAAGTACACATCCATGTTGGCCACCTTGTACTTCCCAAGACTATTAATGAGAGAAAAAGATGTCCCTTCTTTATTGCTAACCACGGTGGAAGATTGTAGTTCACAAGACAAACTACCATGTGCTCCATGTTGAACTTTTAAGAGCAAACGAGTTCACACCATCCATAGCTAGCCCAAGGAAAATATTACAAGGTTCCTCATTAAAGTCTGGTCACTTCTCTTCAATGTGTCTTCATGCAGGGCAATCAGCGGCCATGGATCTAGTGGCTCGATGCGAAGACATCATAGATGCCATGGATTTACACTTGAACATGATTTCAATTCATGGAATGATAGGGAAATGCCTGAGTATTTTTGTAGGAACCCTTTCTTCTTGGACATCTTTCCTATATCTGGATTCTCCACACTGTGGACATTGTGCAATGTCTGCATGCTTGTGCCAATAAAGAACACAATTATTTGGACAAGCGTGGTAGGAATTGTAGTACATACCAATGGATTGTAATATGGATTTTGCACGTGTACGGTCCACGGGAATCTCGTTGCCTTCTGGAAATATTTGATCTCTCAAAATGACCTGTCAAATTCACAAATGATGATTTAAAAAAGGTAAAAGAAAGAGATAAAAAATGGAAAGGGTGATAAGTACTTACGTAAAAATTTCTGATACGCTAGTATTGGACCATCCAAATATTGATTCCAAGTTTAGCATTGCAAGGCATGTATGCAAAATAGATATACGTGCACCATGATATGGAGGCATATGGGCCAGCCTACGCAGCTCTTGCACTTCTCTTGAGGTCTGCTCTGTACGTCGATGGACATAGCCCATCTCCTACGTTGTTTCTCGCTCGATATCCATGTACAGGGCATCTATCATGTCATCCATGTCTTGCTCCAAATATGTTAGAGAGTCCACCATAGTTTCTTCTTCACCATGAGGCTGATTAGTACTTGCTTGTGTCGTTATCCATCTAGTACTCCGCTTGGGTTGAAGGTCCAAGTAATCAATTTGTTGCTCATTTTGAGGACACACATTTGCAACACCAAGTAATGCATTTAGATGCTCAACTGGAGATATACCATTTTTCTTTACATGGTCGTTGCAAATTCTTCGTCTCGAGAGATTTGGTACTTGCACTGATTGCAAGGGCACAAGCATTTCTCCTCTATGTTCGGGGTGTCCCCCCGTGGTTGTATTGTTCACAACATCCATGATTGTTAGCTTGTATTTTTTGGGAGAGGAGGAATGGCCCTTTATATATGAGGCCATAGTTTAGTCGGCCAAAGTTTAAATTCTAATGGGAAATGTGTCAGGGTGGGAAATTTCAAAGATTGTATACACTTTTACAATATAATAATCTTTCGTCGTTGGAACATACGTCAAAGATAACATTCAAAAAAACATCGATAACAACGTTGGTGGTAATATTCTAGACATATTTGGATGCATATACTGACGCTTTTATCGACATATATACCGATGCTTTTAACGACTAGACCTCCAACGAAATCTTTGACGCATATTCTAACACTAAAAATAATAAAGCCGAAACGCGGACTCTGTTTTGCACTTTTTTGGATTCCCCTCTTCCTTGATTGGTGAGTAAAAAATGGTTCTTCCTAATTTGCATGTTCTCTCTCTCTCTCTCTCTCCTACATCCCTAATTTGCATGTTCTCTCTCCTACATCCCTACACTCTCCTACTCTAACATCTTGCTTCCTTCCTAATTTAAATGTTCTAATCTCTTCTTTTTTTGGGTTTTTTTTGCAGGTTTTTTCAACCCCCTCCCCCCTGGTGAGCTTATCTTGCTTCTTTCCTAATTTGCATGTCCTCTCTCTCTCTCTCTCTCTCTCTCTCTCTCTCTCTCTCTCTCTCTCTCTCTCTCTCTCTCTCTCATACTCTAGCATCTTGCTTCCTTCCTAATTTTTGCCAGATTAAATGTTCTGATCTCTTTTTTTTAATTTTTAACAAGTTTTTTCAACCCCCTCCCCCTCGGTGAGCTTTTGGTTTTCCTCTCTCTCTCTCTCTCTCTCTCTCTCTCTCTCTCTCTCTCTCTCTCTCTCTCTCTACTGCGTCTCTGTAGTCTCCTATGTTTCCATCCTTCTTGTTTTTAGGATTTCTTATTTTTCCAGGTTTTTATTGTGTTCTTTTTTTTTTGCAGGTTGTATATCACTACTATCTATCCCTAATCTCTCAGAGGTAAGCCCCTTTTTCCTCTCCTTAATCTCTTCATATTATTTTGATTTTATTCTTTTAAAATGAAGTTGAATAGTGTGCTGATTAGTGTGTTGATTAGTCCTACTTATAACTTGCATATAACTTGATTAGTCCTATGCATGTCGGTAGCTTCCTATGCATGCTGGTAGCTTCCTATGTATGCTGGGTGCTACCAATGCATGACGGGTGCTACCAATGCATGCTGGTAGCTTCCTATGCATGTTGGTTGCTATCGATGCATGCCAGATGCGCCCTACGCATGTCGGGTGCTTCCTATGCATGTCGGGTGCTTCCTACGCATGATGCCAGATGCTTCCTACGCATACCAGATGCTTCCTACGCATGCTTATAGCAACCTACGCATGCCCATAGCTTCCAACGCATATGCTGGTTAGTTTCCTTCACATGCTAGTAGCAAACCAATGCATGGCAGTAGCAACCCATGCATGCTGGTAGCTTCCAACGCATGCCGGTTAGTTTCCTACGCATGCTGGTAGCTTCCTATGCATGCCGGTAGCTTCCTATGCATAAGAGTTTTAAGTATTTATGTTTTTTCTTGGATAGATGGCACATAACTTGAGGCATGATGTTACACGTTAAGAAGGAGTTGATATCCTGATAATATTTGTAAGTATATATTAGCCTCACATTGTATCTTACCTTTTAATTAAAGAAGGTTATCTTAAATAACAACTTTCTAAAATATTCACTTGTTTGTACAACTATAGCTTGAAGTAGCGGACTGCACCCTATGTAAGAGGAATATGATTTTGCATTATAACGGGGTTTGTAAGCTCTATTTGATAGGGTGCAAGATGAAGGATGAATTTTTATTACTAGAGGAGATGCTTGGCAAGCATGGCAAGTAAGTACATTCCTAAACCATAAACCTCTTTGTTTTTGCAAAACTGATTCTCAAGTTTTATTGTGTTTTAGGATCATATAACTCAAAACGGTGGTGCAAATGTAGCTACCGATAGCAATGGAAATGTGAGAAGCAAAGGGGATGGAGCCACAAGGAACAATACCAATCGCACGCATGAGATCTAGATAGCTCCTAGCTCCATAGGTTTTTATTACACTTTATCTTGTATATGAGTTTTTTGGAAACACACTTATGTAATCTGCTAAGTGTTGTAATTGAATTTTGACATTCCTAAAACCATGGTTTGCAAATGTCTTTTCTTTTTGGTATTAATAAGTTTTACATTACACTTGTGCATGATGATGTGAAGTTATGTTAGCTTTAGTGTGTCTACATTAGAAAAAAAAGAGTTGGGACAGACTGGGGAGTCGTGTGCAGAATCCCCAATTTGCCCCAGCTTTTTTTATTCTGCAGTACGTTTGCTGCTCATCATCATCAGCAATGAAACTAGCAGTGCTATTTTGCTACTTAGCAAATGGTGTATTCAAGTGTATCTAGGTATACAATTATACATGTATGATCCATTATTTCAAAAAACAAACCTGCATCCATCGATATCAACATTGGTAATTCCCTGCGTCTGTCGATAAGAGTGTGAGTAATTCCCTACGTCTGTCGAGAAAAGCGTGCATCCATCAGTAAAAGCGTTGGTAAGAACTTCAAAATAAGCATGGAAATCAACTATTTTTAGGATCGAAGTAGGTACACTGATTTCGACAAAAACACCGACATTGATATTGACACGCGTTGCGACATGTGTACCGACTGTGTGATAGATCTATGTTTCGACGTATATATTGATGCTTTCTTTACGATGTTTTTTTCATTGGCGAGTATAGACGGTCATAAGTTTTAACGTACAAGTATTTTACGTCAGAAAAATGTTGGTAATCTACTCTCCTGTATTGGTGAGAGTTTCAATTGATGTACCTACTGAGAGTTGAGGTCTTTTTTGATGGTGCATTTATAAAACCATGAAGTCTCCCTGGGGGTACATAATAAGTTGTTGTCTTTGTCTTAGCTCTCACTAGAATAGACGTAGATTCATCCTTCTTCAAATTCTCTTCTTCATCTTCATCAACTGAGGATGGTGATGAAGCTATAAATCTCTTTTAGGTGAAGGCTTCAGTTGTTACAGTACCCCCGGGAGGAAAAGTGGAATTGGTCCCAAAACTTGGTCAAGTTTGAGTTTTTATTTATTTCTCTATAATAGCATCTAACATTGTTTTGGTAGTAGGCACCATCTCTCTTCTCATGTTATTGTGAAGCCTCCACTTGTTGGAAGAGGGATCTTTTCCTAGGAAAAGTAGTAGTGTGGGCTTCCTTTGCAAATTTTTTCGAACATTTCTTTCTTGTCTTCTTTGTATCTTTAATTTGAGGAGGTGAATCAAATCCTAGAGCCTCAATGGTGAGCCTCTTAGAGGACTTCTTCATCTCATAACCCCTACTTTATAGATATAAAGAAATAGATTTAGCAAAACAATTATTTGTTGGTTCAATCAATCAAATCCAACAAAAATCAATAAGGTGGAGCTAACCATTAAAGTGAGCCACAACAAGGCTCTTACAAGCAGATCAAAACCAAAACATGCAAGAAATAGAGCAAAACAAGTTTCTATAAGACAAGAAAAGGAAATTAGAAGACATTAAAAGTATAAAAAAATTTCTACTTCTATACAAAAAAAGAAGAATTTAAGAATGAATTAAGAAATAAACTAATTTTTGTAGCAAAAGGTAACAAGTGGGAGAACATGAAAAGAGGACTTACATTGTTGTAAAGCAGTATGGAAAACCAAAGCAAGAGATAACAAGGGATGAACTTGTGGGCCTAGATTTTGATGCACCATAGTGATATGGTTGCCAGATCATTGAGGAGAGAGTAGAAGGAATAAGAAAATTATTGATATACAAGGTAGACATAAAGCCTTTCGGGAGAAGACTGAGTGTAGATTGTTCTCAACCTTCACTTTACATGCTACCTTGATGCACTACATTGAGTTCATGGGGAATTGGATGTATTATAATAGAATCAAATAAAGGAAAAACTGAAAAACTTTGAATGGAGAAGAAGATCTTGCCTTAGATGAACGTCACCTTTTCTTCTATCCACCATATTCATGTCAATAGATTTCAATAGTCATAGTGTGGTATAGAAAACGTACACAAGCCACGTAGCATGAAATCAAGCAAAGATATTGCCCGATGTGTAGAAAAAGGGATAACAAGAAGATATGTGCAAGCGATAAAGTGCCCAAGGAGAAAGCGATCCATTTTTTTGGGCTGAAGTTCTTTTAGGGCTATTTTACTAGTAAAAAAAGTTACTTCTGAATTATTATATCACGATCACTATTTCTGGCACGCTTATGTGCACAAAGTTGATGCACCAAATCAACTTCTCCACACAAACGCGATGTCATGCATCGAGTTTATCGTAAACTCGATGCATAACATCAAGTTTTCATGGAGAAGTTGATGCAGTGCATCAACTTTATGTAAGAAACTGTGCTTTTTTAGGCCTAAAATAGTAGTCGTCTCACACAACCCCACTATGCATGCTTTTTTGGGCTCGCGATCACTACAGGACTACAATTTACATTGTCAAAAAAGTGGGAAAAACCAATGAGGTTTTACTACAATAGTCCACCCCTCCGATCCCCTAAGAAGGTGGCGTGACCCCCCCCCCCTTCACTCCCTGGCTACGCACCATATCGAGTTCCTGTAAGTTATTGGTCCAACAACACGAGGTGACAATGCCTCTAGATATAGCTCTTCTGCGGTTAGGTTAATAAATAACTCATTGCACATACATGTAGCCTAACTGACATTGTGCTATCTTAATCAAAAACCATATCAAATGTTTTTAACAACTCGCATCTCTTTGAGTGTCAAAATTCTTTTGAAAGATAATTTCAATGACACCAACGATAGAGGTATGTATATATTCACTTCCTTTTATACAACTTTTTCATAAAGTATTTCTATAACATTTTTCCAACCTAATAACCTAATTAATAAACCATAGATTCAACATTAAGATTAGTTCAAGTCCAATAACTTAAATAAAATTTTTAGATAGAGAAAATTTGTGTCAGAATTTAAGTTTCAGAGGAAACCGCCTCAAAATTCTATTATGAAGAAAGTAATGTATGGAATTAATCTGGTGGTATAGGACATCAGATTGGTTTCATGATACTTACTCCAGACACATTTATGTCTTCTATCTTTTACCATCCTATGTGTGTATGTGCAACCCGCCTATGTGGTATAGAACACTTAGACTCGACTTACATACGTTCATTTGATTGGTTCATTGCATATGCATTATGTGTAGATCTAGTCTTCCACACCAATCATGAAGCCATCCTCTCATGCGTTTATGCAACTATATATCGAGGACACCCATATATAGCATGCTTGTGGGTCTCCACTGTTTGTTTCAGTTGGTTTGTATGGAGGGGTGATTCCCAGGTTACTTACGCTTGGCAAACATGTGTTTGGCTATTATTTGAATACTTGTGAGTTGTCTATATCTCAAGACAACATTAGGATAAATTGACGTGTTCAATTAATTATTTAACTAACGTGGATAGTGTCTATGAGTATAGCCAACCAAAAGTGAGAGAGTACCAATTGAGGTGTCGCACTGCATGAGATGTACGAGGGTACTGATTGAGGTGTCGTATGGCTGGTGGATTGAGGAGTGGTGTGAAGATGAAGATCATTTTATTTTATGTGAATCATGTATTAGAATTTTATGTCATCTCATGTTGATAGGTTATTTTGTGCATGTTATTTCTGATTTGATGATCAGTGTGACGATCACCAATTTAGGTGTCGCACGAGTTTTCTTGTGCATAAGAATCTCTAAGCCATGCCTTTATGCCACTGAGCCATGTTTGGACCTCTGAGTTTACCTTGCAGGTTATGACGTCAATACCCTGCTAGCATAATCTTGTTCTCTCAACATTTTTCTCTTACACAACTAAGGACAGTTGCTTCCTAAAACAGGAGGACTGTTACAGGTATATATTTTATCATATTTTTTATGAATTACTAATCATAGAAAAATATAACTAATTTAATTTGTGCAGGAATCAACTTAATGGAATGTGTGAATGTGCGCAATTATTACATATGCAAATGTACACAAAGTTATTTCATGTGAAAGGGACCATTAGTAGTTATATTTGGGGGCAAAGGTTTTTATATGTACAAACCTTAGGAGACTTCATATGGTTAATAATATGTAAAGAAATACCCAAAATTGGGAAAAGCAAGCCCAATTTGTACGTACATCTATTGTTAGCTCCTTGGGCTATTTTTATGAGAATAAAATTCTCTAAATACTCATGTCGTGGAAGTGGAGCTACACGGCATGGGGGGGAAGATTACACCCAATCTTGTCTTTATGGTGATGTTATTCTATTTCTCTTGTCTTATGCTATGCTATGCATACTCTTTGATATCAATTAAATTCAAGTCTTTGTTTTAATTTTGATTTCAAGAAGAAAGAGAGTGCACTTAGAGAGAGAGAGACTGTAACGTTAGAAACATTAAGAAAGTGATAGAGTAAAAATATTAGCTCTAAAAATCTGAAAAGAAATAAGAAGACAAGAATAGATCTATTAAGAGATAAATATCTCCAAAAATAGAATTTGGAATTTCGGTGATAGTTGGTCATATTTAGAGTACTTTTACATATTTAGAGGCCATGCACACTAAAAATATGAAAAAGCAATGCGTTTCTAAAAGGATGGCACGTTTTGGACTATATACATACGTTGTTTCCTATTCTATCCGTGTCACTTGTAGACCACATGCCTTCTGGTTCTTTTGAACTAGTTATATGATCTTTTTATCAAAGACTTATGGCCAAAACAATTTGCTAGTTCTAGGTCTCTATACAAGAAAATTGTAAGAAGGCAGCAAGTAGCATCAAGGTGATTCTAGGCCTTAGGATGTTTGTATCCCTTGATTCTTATCTAATCTCTTGAAAGAGAAGACTAGTTTGCTATGGTCTTTTGGAGGAAGAGACTAACACTCCATAGTTTTAAGGAAGAATAGTATGTCGTAGCCCTGCGAGAGAAGGTTACTTTGCCATAGTCCTTTGAAAGAGAGAAGAATCAGAGTACGAGTTAGAGGAGATTAAGCTTGGGGTTGGTCCTTATATTTCTAATTCCACGAGCGATCTCGAAATCAAGTTCCGACTGAAGCACTACAATCAGAGCATCGAGCACTACACAAGGCGGTGGTTAAGATGGCCTCATCTTGAAAATGCCAAAATGTAACCTCAAGAGACGCACACAATAATGAGACTAGAGAAAATACTCCTAATGCGTCTCCAACCCTCCCACAAAGATCCACAAGGGAACGGTGTCCAGGTTAGCTTGGTCATCATTTAAAAAGAGTTTTAAATTATTCTTTAATATTAATATCAATAAATCAAGAAAGAAGATGTAAATTTTTCCATTGAAAAATGTTAGAAATTCTATGAAGCTATTATTTGAAATGATGTTGTATTTTGTAATTGATAGTTAGTATTGAAATTACTATTTTTAAGAAAAAGAGTACAAGTATTTTCTCCTTGCTTCGACACTAACTCTGTTTCCATGCTTGTGTAGCCGGGCAGCATCGTTTAGAAGGCCCAGAGTCGGCCCATGGTATCCCTCATACCATTTGGAGAATGAGGTTCGCCGATTGAGGCAAGTAATTGTGATGCTGCCTAGTTATGAGAGCCCAGGTTAGTGTGGTAAATACTCCCACCCTAGCATGTAGGCATCCCTCTGAGTGACAAGAGGATCGAGTGACGGAGCCTGAGGGGGCGATAGGCCGGCTTGAGTCCTCGCCAGCCTGAGGGGGCGATAGGCCGGTTTGCCTAGTCTGTAGACGTTGGTGGAAGGACAAATTCTACATCATGGGACAGTATAAAGGAAAAGAATAAGAGAGCCGGTTTGGCTTGTATGGAATTGATGCTTGTATAAACTTTATATATATATATATATATATATCTTTTCTTTAGCATTATTATACTATGGAAAGAGGTTGTTTTAACCTTTTGAAAGGGTCCTAATTAAGGAGCATATTTATTTATGTCAAACAATGTGGTATGATTAATTAGAAAACAAATTGACGCGTGAGTAGGGTGGAAAATGGAACGATGGAATGCCCCCACAGCACCATCTTACAGACAAGTGGACTCGATTAGTCGAGTAGCTTTCCAATAGATTAAGTGAAAGCCCTACGTTAGATAAATAGGTTCTCGGGCAACTCTATTCTAGAAGACTAGGCCACCGGTTGTGCATTGCATGGATGAGGAGAAAAGTGTTGTCTCTAGGAATCAAGATTAGTAGTTTCCCAAATTATGATCGATTACCCTATGGGTGATTTGATTTTTAGAAGACTACGCTCCCCTCCGGGATAGAACTAGGTCTTACCTACAAATCATATCCTTGAATCTTTTCATAGTCAAGGTGTCGAGACGAGTAGGAAATTTTCTCCAAGTTAAGACTTAGTAGACTATCTTTAGTGTTTCCCCTATTTTGGAAGGGGGGAACCTTACAATTGGTATCAGAGCCGATCTTAGCTCTTAGGACTTACCATTTAAGGATTGTTTTACAATGTATGTTTTACCTCTTGTTGGATAGGTGTCATCTCCAGATGGTGTCACGCTAGTGACACACTCTTTAGCCTCTAGGCATTTTTGGGATTTATAGCATTCATTTCCATTTTTTTCTATTTACACACATTTTTGGGTGGAGGAAAGGGTGGAGGAACTTTCCTATATATATGAGACATTGTAGTTCATTTCTAATCAAGTTGGCTAGTGGTTCATTGATGAGTTCTTGAGTATATTGTCTCTTCTCTCATCTCTTCTTTCTCACATGGTATCAGAGCAAGGTGGTGGCGCACATAGAGCCTCCTTATCCTTCTTCCTCTCTACCTCTAGTCCTCTTCAACAACCCTGCTTTCAATTGCGTTTTTTCATTCTTTATTATCTGCTAAACGGATGCGTTTTTGAGGATAGTGCTCGCGTGACCTACTGGAATCATCGTGGTCTACAACTTTGCAGAGAAGAAAGTTTTCGCAAATTTCTCACCGTTTTTGAGTTATTCTTCGCAGATTGCTTGCATGCAGAATTTCTGCTTGCGTTTTTTGCAGAAGCCCTTACTCATCATCCTTGCACTCATTCAATGATGCAAGAGGCTTCAAACCAGCTCCTTACCATCCTCTACAAGTGTGTTTTTAAAGCACTTCAATCCGAGTCCTACAACTCTACTTGCGGTGAAAACATTGCCTAACTAGTTTTTCCTACATGCGTTAGCATTTTTTTGGAGGCTTCTTGTGGAGAGATTTCTTGGCTGCGTTTTCATCATCAACTTCAGCCCTCTTCATGGTGTTTTGAGGTACATATTCATCCTCTTTTCTACACCTTTCTACCGGCTGAAAATTCCACTTTGCTACACACTTTGTGTTTGCGTTTTTGTGGACAATCAACTCCTCTATACTCCTTCTACCTAAGGATACATTCTCAGCCCTCTTTTGGTGGTTTCTACGGAGTCTATTGGTTCATATATCGGCTGCATTTTGTGGCTGCATTTTTGCACTTTGTGCATATTTTGGAGATACTTCCTTGGTGTGGATAGCCCATCTATTGGCTGCATTTTTTGGAGATACTTCCTTGGTGTGGATAGCCCATCTATTGGCTGCGTTTTTTGGAGGTACGACACTACTTCCCTTGTGTTTTCCCACCCTCCTCTCCCTATGGGATCTCGGAAGTCCTCTACTCCAAAAGACAAAGGCAAACTTGAAGATACTATGGATCCTACATCTCCTACGACGGTTGGACCAGCAACTACTACAATGGAAGTTGGTGCAATTCCTTCTTCGGTAGGTGCCTCTACTTTCTCTTTTCCGTCATATCCATTACCTTCTACGGATCCATACACTCTTTCTTCTTTTTCCTTTATGCCTTCCTATCCACATACTTCTATGCCCTCTATGGTATATCCCCCTACATCATCTATGCCTTTTATGGCAACTTCATCTACTATGATTCCTTCTTCTACTACTTCCACTACTACTCCTCTCCCCACTCAATCATATCAGCCCTTTAACCCATTCACTCAATCTTTGAGCCTTCCAAGTCTTTTCGATTCACAAAAGCTTACCCCAAACAACTACCACACTTAGTCCTTGTTTATGCAACTCCTTTTGGAAAGCGCCGGGGTGTGGCTTTACTTGTGCATGGCATGTCTACATCGGTTGTGTCTGAATTTCTCTCTACAAGGAGTACGGCTCAACAATTATGGCACGCTATACAAATGCAATATGGAAGACTTTCAATGGTTAAGATGGCTAAGTTGGAAGAAGATTTGGATAAGCTTTCTATCTCCGAATCCGACAACATAGTGGAGAAGCTTGGAGAATTCAATCAAATCAAGCGGCAACTTGAAGAGTTTGGTACATTGGTAAGCAATCCGGTCCACAAGCTACTTGGTAAATTGCCTTCTTCTTTTGAATCGTTCAAAGATAACATCTTTCTTCGAGTTCCTTTCCCTTCCTTTGAAGAGACTATGGGTCTTCTTCATGATAAGTGCCTTACTCGCAAGCAAAACAAAAAGGACTCGGCTTTTGTAAGCCAAGGCAAGGGCAAAGGCAAAGGCAAGGGGAATGATCAACGCAAAGGCTCTAATTCCAATGCTAAATATTCTTCAACCAAAGGCAACAAGGACAAATCAAAGGATTCTTCCAAGGAGTGCATTTTCTGTGGTCGTAGTGGCCATACGGAGGATCGTTGTTTTGCTAAGAAGGCGGCATCCAAGAAGGTAAAACATGAACTTGAATCCAAATCTAAGGGTTCTTCTACATCAACATCTTCTCAAGACAAAGACAAAGACAAGAAGGAAGACGATAAAGCCAAGGTTGCATATGTTGCTATGTCTTCTACTTCTTCATGTGACACATCACTTGTGGTAATCAAAGATCTTGATACGCATACTGCGGATGAGTGGATTGTTGATAGTGGTGCTACCTCTCACATGACGAATAGTTCTTCCTTATTGGAAAACTATAAGTCTATCTCTTCATCAATACACATTGGTGATGCTTCGTCTCTCCCTGTGATTGGTATTGGTGATGTTTCTTTTGGAGATGTTATCTTACATGATGTTTTGGGTGGTTGCAAGATCAGGTGCCCAGTTTTGTCCACTCAGGCACCCTGTAAATAGTAAAAAAACAGGCATTTGTTTACCTTTAGTGGCTAATCTCTCCTAGTAAATGAAGGAATTTCGTTTCAAGCTCTTTTGTTGGAACATCATATTCAAAGCTAGAAATATAGTTGCATAATTTGATTAAGCATTAGATGGTCAAAAGTCCTCATTTTCTTAGGTACAAAGTCAATGTATACACCCTGTCCCAAATTTGAACTGATTCCATAAAATGCTAATATCTTTTACATATAAACTCATATGAGATTCCCACTTTGTACCTTAGATCTTCACATAATATGGAGCTTAACTTGATATTTCGAGAAAATTTTAAGATATTTGTCTATTTTCTTTAAATATTTCAAGGTCTCTAAAGTGTTATAATATACGCCTCTTTTTGTACCCACAATAGCTACCACTTAAAATCCTCAATCTTGTAGATCAAAAGAGTGGGTAGATACTGATACATTAGTAGAATGTGGTGGTTAGTAAAAATTACAAATCCAATGGTTGGATTTTTAATGATCTCTTTTTCAAAATTCTTCCAGACTATCAGAAGGCCTGCAAATATTAATAATCTAATTAGTAAAATTACATTTTTGATGTGAATCATCTAAAACCTATAGAGACTAGTGTACTTGTAATGGTGCATCTATGGAAAAATAAATTGGATCACTCTAAGTATGGAAAGATCATTTGTTTATCATTTCATCATATTTTTGATTAATTTTGATTAATTAGACTAATTTATATTAATTTAAGTTATATTGGGTTACTTTAAGAGCAAGCGTATTTTATATTATTTGCTTGATCTCATTTTAAGTACCTTGCCTCCTAAAATTTACTCTCCAAGCATTGTCCCAGTCCAGCATAAACTGGATAAAACTGGATACCCTGATCTTGCAACAACCCTTTTGCATGTGCCTAAGATGTCTGCCAACTTATTTTCTATCTCTAAGGCTACTTCTAAAGGTCTTGGGGTTTACTTTGATGATTAAGTGATTGAAATCATTGATAGACAGTCACTTTCTTGTGCGGCACATGGTTATCAAAATGCTGGGCTTTATCATATAAGCTCTTTTACAGCACAGTTGCCACCACATGAGTCTCATCTTCATCAATTATTTGCTTCTCCTAAAGCACTTGTTTCTAATGAAGATAGTGATCTATGGCATTTTTGCTTTGGCCATGTTCCTCTTGCTACTTTGCAACATCTTGTCTCACATGACATGGTTACAGGTCTACCAAAGCTTCAGAAACCTCGCCATCATATTTGTTCTTCTTGTGCTCAAGGAAAGCAACATTGGGCTTCTTTTCCAGAGGAGGCTACTCATAGGGCCACATGCATATTTGAGCTTATTCATGCTGATCTTGCAGGACCTATGGAAGTACAATCACTTGGTGGATCCAAGTATTATATGCTTCTTGTGGATGACTTCTCTCGCAAATCATGGGTTTATTTCTTACCTGAGAAGTCTGATGCTCTTTCTCAAATTCTGAATCACCTTGGATGTTCATCTACTCCGACACTCATCTACTCAGATTCACAGAGTGCTATTGCTTTAGCCAAAAATCCAGTTATTCGAGGACGATCCAAACACATTGATGTTTATTTTCATTTTGTTTGTGATTGGATTTCTGAAGGTCGCATTCAGCTTAAGTATTGTCCTACCAAAGATAATGTTGCTGATTTGTTTACTAAGCCTCTTCCTCGACCTACCCTGGATTATCTTCTTCAGCGCGTTGGCGTTGGTCCTCCCATCTGGACCTGAAGAGGAGGTGTTGGATAGGTGTCATCTCCAGATGGTGTCACGCTAGTGGCACACCCTTTAGCCTCTAGGCATTTTTGGGATTTATAGCATTCATTTCCATTTTTTCCTATTTACACACATTTTTGGGCGGAGGAAAGGGTGGAGGAACTTTCCTATATATATGAGGCATTGTAGTTCATTTCTAATCAAGTTGGCTAGTGGTTCATTGATGAGTTCTTGAGTACATTGTCTCTTCTCTCATCTCTTCTTTCTCACACCTCTAACATAATGCTAATTAATAGGAATGCCTTACTAAGAACAAATTGAATTGATGTTTGAATGATTGTAGGAAGAGGGAGATGCCTACTTGAGATTTCTAGTTTTCTAGTACATCTTCCAGACCGCTTGTCGCTTCAAATTTTGAGTTCCATGACACCATGGTGCAGATACTAGAGAAGATGTCCCTCCCCCATTTCTCTTGATCGAAAGAGGATGGGGTAGAGAATTCTAGAGTCGCAGGTCGAGATATTTCTTCATCTAAGCGGATCAAGTTGGGAACTTTACCACCACCGATCTCAAGCGGATTCGTTGGATTGAAAAATTGAAGATGGTCCGTTTATTTTGGTTCATGGGGGTACTCCCAGGCCCGACACCTCTGTGACTATAGATGGGAATCACATACCACAGGACTGCTCGGTGTATGACCGAGTGATACAAGTCTTACCTATCGACAAAGTAACCATGATGGAACATAGCCTAATCCAGAGTTTACCACCCTTACCATCAATTTTTTGAGTCGTAAAAACTACAGCAGAACCCCCATATCTCACCTATGTGGATCGCTCTAGCCTTATGTCATAGTTGAGATTAGGATTTCCCTTCATGTGATGAATAAGACTAATTATATTAGTCTCAAATATTTGTAATAAAACTTGTAAAGTAGCTTATCTTATAGTAGCAAAGAATACCTTCAAAGCTTTTGATGCTACTCGATTATTCATCAAGGAAGTCTTCAAACTTCATGGTCTCCCAAAAAGGATAGTAAGTGACCGGGATTCGGACTTCACTTCAAATTTCTAGCAGTCCTTATTTCAAGCCTTGGGCACTCAACTTTGCTTTAGCATAGCTTATCATCTACAGATCAATGGCCAGACTGAGAGAGTCAATCAAGTAATTGAAGACATTCTTAGAGAATGTTGTGGACGGGAACCAAGAAGATGGATTCAATACCTTCCTCTAGTAGAATTTGCCTACAATACATCTTATCTCATCATTAGAGCATAGGAATGTCACCATTCAAAGCACTCTATGGGCAAGAATGCTTATCTCCTCTAAATTTCACTGATCCGACCATAAGAGTTAAGGCATCCACAAAAATGCTCGAAGAGATGGAGGAACAGACCAAGGCATTCCAAAAGTATATTAAAGTTGTTCAAGATCCGAAATAGCATTATGCTAACACCAAGAGGTCTCAAAGGATCTTCAAGGAAGGAAACAAAGTTCTTCTATGAGTGCGACCCAAACGTAGTTCTCTGTCACTTGGGAAATATAAGAAGCTCAGCCCAAGGTATTGTGGTCCCTATATAGTTATCATGTGTCTAGGTAAAAGTGCCTATAAACTCCAGCTCCCAACCCATATCATAGTCCACAATGTATTTCATGTAAGTTTGTTAAATCCTTATGTACCCATTCTCAATCATATTCTTGATGATGACAAGTTATAATCCCTACTCAAGGAGTCCTTGAATTATAGCCTAGTAGGATCATAGATTCTAGAGAAAGGCAACTCCGTAATAGAACTCTTGTAGAACATCTAGTACATGAAAAGACTACCCTGAAGAGAATGCAACTTGGAAAGATGAAGCTACTCTTAAAGGATTACCCCCAATTCATGAGGACATCTCGATTTCTTTAAGGGGGGAAGGATGTAACATGCCCATCTTCCATTTTAATTAAAACATTTTCCCTAATAATAGATGAATTTATGAGTTTTTATGGTGTAAAAATCAGTGATTTTATTAAATGAGCCATTTCCACTTAGCATCTTCAAATTTTGAGTCCAAATTTGGAATCTACGTGCAATTTTACCCTAATATAGGATTTTATAGCATCCAAAACGAACACCGGATCAAGCTTATACGTGAATTTTATTTATTTTTAGTTTAAAAAACGACGACGACCAGGCGTCCGATTGTTGACAGACGGTCTGCACCCCAATGACAAGGGGAACATCCCGGACATTTTCATTGGGAAAAAATAAAATTCTCCCCCTGGGCACTCCGGCATGCAAATCGAGGCTGGCGTCCCAAATTTTGAGACCCTGCCCAAAAAGGACGTACACACTCACCAGGGCACCCGTATAATGGCCGTGTAAGGACCAAAGGCCGACCGCCCATTGTATGGTCCACACATACCGCCATGTGGATTCCCATTCTGCCTCTGGACAAAAGGGTACATGCGTACCACACCTTTGCCTGTGTACCGCCACCGTACCTTTCCCCATGCTCATGTAGACCGGTGCACTTTGACGGTACACTGTCCCTTCACCCGTACTTTGTTATGTACCTGCAACCATACCCTGCACCTATATAAACCCCTGTGTACTCCATGGCCAGTAGCACATTGCGTAGATTACACCCCTGGCTGTACCTGACACCCAGCATGAGGTCGTACCGCCACTCTGTGCGAGACTGTGCAGTAGCTGCAACCCTAGCATTAGCCTGCATACTGTGTAGAAGCTGTTGCCCGACTGTGCTTACTGCTTGCTCAAAATCGCAGCGTGCGAATCTCCTCTAAGCTCAAAAACCTCTTATTAAAGTCTATGCAAATGGTTGGGGGAGAGTTCAGGACACCCTCTCCTCACACGCGTGGGGTGATTGAAAAAAGGGGTTGTCTGAGAGATGGCTGATTAGGGGGTGCAGTGAGGGCTGCAAGAAAAGAATGGTTGTAGGTACAGTAAGTACAATCGGGCAACAGCTTCTACACAACATGTAGGCTAATGCTGGGGTTGCAGCTACTACACAGTCTCGCATAGAGTGGCAGTACGGACTGAGAGTATGACCTCGTGTTGGGTGTTGGGTGCAGCCTAGGGGTGTACTCTACGCAATGTGCTGGCCATGGCGTACACGGGGGTTTATATAGGTGCAAGATACGGTTGCATGGCTACATAGCAAACTACGGGTGAAGAGACATTGTATCGTCAAAGTGCACCGGTCATCATTGGTCTGCATGAGCCTGGGGAAAGGTTCGGTGGCGGTGCACAGGGCAAAGGTGTGGTACGCATGTACCCTTTTGGCCAGAGGCAGCATGGGCATCCACATGGCGGTACGTGTGGACCATACAATGGGTAGTCGGCCTTTGGTCCTTACGCGGCCATTGTACGGGTGCCTTGGTGAGTGTCTACGGCCTTTTTGGGCAAGGTCCCCAAATTTGGGACGCATGCCTCGATTTGTGTGCCGGAGCACCTAGGGGGGCAAAATTTTTATTTTCACCAAAAATGTCTAGGATGTTCCCCTAGTCATTGGGGTGCACACCGTCTGTCAATCGGATGCCCGGTCATGCATTTATTAAGGTTTAAAGGTTGCCGTTTTTTAAACTAAAAATAACAAATTCGCATATAAGCTTGATCCGATGTCCGTTTTGGATGCTGTAAAATCCTATATTAGGGTAAAATCACATGCAGATTCCAAATTTGGACTCATAATTTGAAGATTCTAAGTAGAAATGGATTGTTTAATAAAATCATTAATTTTTACACCATAAAAACTCATAAATTCATCTATTACAGGGACATTTTTTTAATTAATGAAGATGGGCATGTTACAACCCCAATGAGTGGAAAGCATGGTTCCCAAATAAATTTGAGAAAAAAGCTAAAAATTGGTTCTCTAACATGAAGAAGCATGAAGGCCATAGGATTGCTACTTGTTGTTGTTGGGAGGGGTTAGAGAGGCCTTTCTTGAGCAATTTTCACGTACCCTAAGTCCATTAAATTATTAGAACAAGTTTGAGCTCATTTTGGGGCCCTCTAAGGATTTCACATGAGAATATCCTTTGAAAATGGGGGCACAGGAAATTTTTAGCAAATCAGCTCCAAATCTGTCGAAGTTTACATTTTTAGAACCTACTCTCTGAGAGCTTTCCAATGATATATAGCACATTGGGAGTTGGCATGGGAAGGGAAAGATACCAAGAAGATTCCTTTCTTCTCCCAAAAGATACATGTTAAGAAGAAAGGAATATTCTTGGTATCTTTCCCTTCCCATGTCCAACCCCTATCATGCTATATATCATCAGAAAGCTCTTAGAGAGAGTAGGTTCTAAAAATGCAAACTCTGACGGATTTGGAGCCGATTTGCTAAAAATTTTCCATGCCCCTATTTTTAAAGGAATATTCTCATGTGAAATCCTTAGAGGGCCCCAAAATGAGCTCAAACTTTTCCTGATTAGTGCCTTTCTTGACTTAGGTGGTTTCTTTCAAGGTGAAAATGAGATAATGAAAAGCTATAAGGGTAGATTTGCCAAGTTTAAAAGAAAACATTGTGATCACCATAGTTATGATGATGAAACATTATTGATGGATAGCTTTATCAAGGGTTTGTCATGCTCATTATTACAAGTCCATGTGAGGTTATCAAGGCCACTATCACTTGATGATGCATTCACCAAAACATATGAGGTAGAAAAAGCCATTTTGGATACAAATTTAGCACTATGATTTAGAGCTATGCAAGACCCAAAGAAAATTGAAATTTCACATGACCTAGCAATTCCTAGAAACATGCTAGATTTTAACCTAGGGGAAAGAAACCAGAATAAGCAAAAAGGCATTTATTGAAGAAGCCAAACGGTGCATTTTGAGATGATCGATATGGTCGTGTACAAAGAAGATGGGGAAACAACCAAAAATGAGGGAGCAGGGGCACATAAAACGGTGCCAAAAGTGTGCACAGCAACACCGAGCATTTTTGAAGACGCACGAAACGGTTAGTTTGTGCAACATCTTTTGGGGGAGAAACTATGGTGTACATAGGGAGGGGGACCCTCAAAGGGGCACACCCGTATTTTTGAAAGGGACTCACACCGATGATGATCTCACTTAGTTGGCCTTGAGGAGCTATTTTGAGAGGGACTTGGATCGAAAATACAACAAGAGCACAAGCTAGATGAAAGACACCTGAAAAAGTGTATGGATTGATGGCTCCTCACATGCAATCCAAGCTAGTCAAAGAGTCTATATGTGGACAACAATTCCAAAATAAGCAATAGATAGTACTAATATGAAGAAAAATCGATGAACCATTTGAGAAGGGGCTAGAGCTCATCAACCATGAAAACAAAAGAAAACCATGAAGAAAATAAGAGAAGGAAACCTTTGGATGAGATGGCACAAAGTTCATTGAGTTCCTTGGTTCTTCAAAAAATTACAATAAATGCACCTTAGCCAAAATAAAAGACAATGTGGGTGCCCAAGGCATCAAGGGGTACACCCGTATTTTTGAAAGAGCATTTTTGAAAAAGCACAAAACTAAAGTTTGTGCGACATATTTTGGGGGAGAAGCTACAACATACATAGGGAGGGGGACACTTAGAGGGGTACCCCTGTATTTTTGAAAGGGGAGGGGGAAAACAACCAAAAGAAAGAGGGCACAAGGGTGCGTACAATGGTGCCAGCAGTGTGCACAACAACACCGAGCATTTTTGAAGAAGCACGAAACGGTTAGTTTATGCGACATCTTTTGGGGGAGAAGTTATGTACGTAGAGAGGGGCACACCCGTATTTTTGAAAGGAATTTATTGAAGAAGCCAAATAGTGCCTTTTAAGATGACCAAAATGGCCGTGTACAAAGAAGACGAAGAAAACAACCAAAAAAAGAGGGCATAAGGGCGCATACAATGGTCCTGGAAGTGTGCACAATGCCAAGCATTTTTGAAGAAGCACAAAAACGTTAGTTTGTGCGACATCTCTTTTGGGAGAGAAGCTATGGTGTACGTAGGGATGGGGATCCTTAGAGGGGCGCATACAATGGTGCCAAAAGTGTGCACAATAGTGCTAAGCATTTTTGAAGAAGCACGAAACCGTTAGATTGTGCGATGTCTTTTGGGGGAGAAGCTCCAGTGTACGTAGGGAGGGTGGCAGGCTTAGAGAGGGACACGCCCATATTTTTGAAAGGCATTTCTTGAAGAAGTCAAATAGTGCCTTTTAAGCTCAAGGGGTTCACTCATAAAAATATTGTGAGAAGCCCCCTAGCTGCAAAAAAAAAAAAAAAACAACAACAACAACAACAACAAGACACAACATACATTAAACTAGTGGTAATATATCCACACAAAATCCCTAATAAAATTTGTATAATTTCATTGATTTTGTATCTTGAGAATTGAGAGGATTCATACACACCTGAGAACGGTAACATCAACGACAACACAAACGAATTCAACAAAACTCAATGAAAAGAGATAAGGTCTTTTCCTTTTCCCTCTTCATTTGAGCCAATGTATATTTGTGATTAACACTGATAAAAATAATATTTAAAATATAAGCACACATATTAAATATTTTGCCGAGTTCTCGTGATACACATCTTTTCACGCTTGTCAACAGCATCATTGTGAATTTATTGCTTAATATTTATACTCAAACTTGGTTTTTTTAAGTGATTGCATGTTACATTATGAATAGTGCAAGAATATTTATCACATAGCATTTTTGGAAAGGTTTGGGGGTTGATTTTTTACTGCACTGGATACTCCTAGAAGATAATGAACATAGATGCACACTCTAGCCATAGGTTGTTTTTTTGTTGGGCTTCGCTTCGGGAGTTGAGGAGAGTTGTCAATTTTGAGCATCTTTCTTTTCTAAGTGTTATTGGGCTTGGGTTTAGCTCCAGAGCTTAGGATCCAAAATATTTCCTAACACATATAGTTGCTCAACTAAGAGGAACCCGATCGACTCGAAGCGATGAAGCTGAACTTCTCGAGAAATAAGCATTGTCTTGTAGTGACTATCACGGCCTATTTGAGGTATTTTTTAATGAATCCCTTGAGCTATAGCTTAGCAATTGAGTTAGGTTGATGCTCCTAAGAGGGTTTCTAAGGATATGTGATGGATAAGGAGAATGCCATGATTTTGTGAGAGGGGGTAAAGCTACGTTTTTACAAGGAAGAGGAAAAATGGTGAAAAATGATTAGTTACTAATCATGATTAGTTCAAATGATAAGATAAAGCTAACCATGCTGAAAGAGAGTAGATGATGAGGAGAGATTAAGCATAAATACTGAGAAGCATGGCTCTGATACCATGTTGGCAATCACAAGTTAAACCATGGAGCTATGGAGGATGGAATCTCTCCATGGTTGAGGAAGAAGAAGTGAAAGAAGAGAGAGCAAGTTAGAGCAAGTTAGGCACAACACAAGATGATTGTATTTATGAATGAGATGAATGAGGAAGAAGAAGTGAAAGAAGAGAGAGCAAGTTAGAGCAAGTTAGAGCAAGTTAGGCACAACACAAGATGATTGTATTTATGAATGAAAGAGAATGAGATGAATGAACCACCAAGTACAATACCCTTTTATAGGTATCAAACCCTATCTTTTGACTCTAACTAAGAGGTTGTTCACACCTAGAGTGTTCACACCAAGTTGGCTATAAACATAATGACCGGATGTCCATATCCCTAATGTCACATGGTATTTTAGTGTATTATTTCAACAGGCATAAGTGTGAAAGCTATCACTCAGGAGGGTCATCAATGCTTGTAAAAGAACACTATTTGAGATTGATATCTTAACACTCTCCCTCAAGCTCAACTCCACACACTATACTCCAAGTAAGCTCCTAAAGCTTCTTCTCTATACCCAGTATCTTTATGAATATATTAACACACCTAATGCTCTATGCTAAAATATACCAAATCCACATCACTTGCTAGAACCTTCTCTCTTGTGAAATAATAATGCACCTCAATGTGCTTTGTCCTAGCATGATAGAACCTTCTCCCTCACAAAATTACAATGCACCTCAATGTGTTTCATCCTAGCATGATAGTCTGGGTTACATCTATATGCTACTCATATTATAGTAATAAATGATAATGTCCCTATCCGTGAGCTCACCCATATCACTAAGTAGATTCTAAAACCAAGATACCTCACAAGAAGGTGGTGCCATAACAATGTTCATGTACTCTACTTATATACTCAATAAGGCAATTGTCAGTTATTTCTTGCTGCTCCAACTCACAACAATATCCAAAGAAAACATAAAGCCATTGGTAGATCTCCTGTATGAGACACTACCAACCCAATCAGTATCTATATACCCATGTAATTATATCTCTTTCCTAGCCTCATACAAAAAGTCAATATGTAGTAGTGGGCTTTATGTATTTGAGAATCTGTCTAGCACATCTAAATGTGCCTTCCTGGGGGCCTACATAAACTCACTCAAAAGTCCAACAACATAGCTTAAATCTAGCCTAGTAATGGTCATGTAGATCAAGCTACCGACTATGCGCTTGTACATAGTGGGGTCCTCCAAAAGCTCACTTGTATGAAAACTTAGTATTCTGCTTCAATGGCATTAAAATAGGCTTACAACCTTAGAGCCTATCATACTATACTTGGACAACATGTCTAAGTTATAATACCTTTGTAATAGCAAAATGCCATCAAGTGTCGCAGCTCACCCAATATTTCATCTCAAAATTCTTCTTCAAAAGCATCCTAACATCATGTATTTCAGCATCACTATCAACAGTGGGGGATAATCAAGTCATCCACATAAATAACTAACATCATGATCCCCTATCTGTCTTTTTCACATATGAAAAATCTACATTGGTGAAAAATCCAATGGTAGCAAGATCGATCTTGTTTGACCATGCTCTAGGACCCTGGTTCAAGATATACAAGGATTTACATAACCTACATACAAAATTTAGATGTGCATCACTCTTATAACCTAGTGGTGGCAGCATTATGTAAATTTCTTCTTTGCAAATCACCATTCAAGAACGCATTCTTTACATCCATTTTATGTAAAGACCAACCATTCATAGCATTAGCAGAGTGATAGCTTGCATGATTTTCCATTCTTGTAATAAGACTAAATGTCTCCTCATATTCAATGCCGTATGTTTATGCATAATACTTGATGTCTTGCCTTATACTCTCTCATTGATCTATCTGAGTTATGCTTGACCTTGTACACCCACTTACATCCAATTACCTTCTTATTCTTAGGCAAGGGCACTAATTCCCATGTCACATTTGTATCCAATATTTCCATCTCCTCATCCATGGAATCTTCCCAGTTCTGATTTCAAAGCTCTTTCCAAGTGTCTACTTGAAATAAGCAAGTTCTCTCTCCTTAACTAGGAAACCATAAACACCACAAAATTCCAAACTTAAAATTCATGCTTCTATAAAAAACAATGTTCTATGGTAGTGTGATTGTAGCATCATCTACAAATTGATCCGATAAGCAACACCTATTGCCAATTAGAAGCCTAAATCCTTCTATAATACTGTGATAATGATTTGGTTCTATTACATAGCTTGTAGTGGCTACGCGGAGCTTGACCGGCCTCTAAGATCTTCCACCAGAGTGTGGGCAGCGAGTGAGCCAGGGTTTAGAGGAGAGGGCATTCGGGCATAGTCCTTGTAATGAAGCCACAACTTTAGATTAGGTTTAGAACCTTGGTCATGGGCTCAAGTATTAAAGGGGGCTCATGGACTACTATTGTACCTTTCAAATTTGCTGATTTATTGACTTGAGAAGATTAGAAATGAAATTTGTGTTAATAATTTTTAAATTTGTATTAATCACTATTTTCAGAACCCTAATCCACTTTATTGTTTTATTTCTTAAAGTTCTTGATCTTCTTGATCTTGATTTCTTGAAAATTTTCTTAATTTTTAAAATTAGGGTTTACAGAAGTCTTAGCAACCAATATTGAGTGATTTCTTGCATAATCTTGCTTAGGGAGCATACTTTTTCAAATATTAATCTTTAGAGTCCTTTTTTCCTCAAGATTGAAACCCTAGATTGCCAAATGTTTGAGTTCTTTAAGGAATATTTCAAGAAGAAGGTTGTTGTGCAGAATCTTGGTGCAGTTTCAAGAAAGTGCAAAAATTTGATACAATTTCAAGAAAGTGAGCAAAATCTTGGTGCAGTTTTAAGAAGTGTGCAAAATACATTTGCTGTGCAGATTCAAGTGCAAAGAGCAAGATTGGTGCAAAGATTCACAGTTGTGAGTGATATTTGTCAAGGCCTATACATTCTTTGCATCTCTTTGCTATTTATTACATTTTCTGTTGAATTCTTACAACAAGAAATAGTCCAAATACCAAGTAACAACTATTGAAAAAGCTCAAAAATGTTTGCAAAGAAAGATTAAACTCTAGTGGTGTTGTGTAATGATTATCCTCAGATTAGGTTGTTTACAACAACTTAATCAAGTGGACCAGCATTAATCTTCAAAGATTAGTGTTAATCTTATGAAATTTTAATCAAAGCAGATCATAGAAGTGTTGTCTTAATGATAAAGCACGTACAATTTTGGTAAAGATTGAGTACAAATTGTAGCTTCATGTAGAAAACAGTGTAAATTTCTATGTATTTGATGCAAATATACAAATACAAAGTATGTAGAGTATGGCCCTGCTGGGAATTGAACCCAATCCACTGGTGTGAGTCAGTGTGCCCCATAGGCCACACAGTTCTCCTAACCTATATACAAGGCTTCTTAATTGGGAAGTTCTCTTGTAAGAATGATCAGTATAAACATGATAGTATAATCAACTCATATGAAAAGTATCACTAACCTCAAGTGTGCTAATGGATACATCATTAATCAAATGCACACTATCCTCTAGAATGTAACCATGATCAACTAGAGTGTCCACATGATTCGTAGGAAAGATGATAGGCATAGAAGTGTCGATACTACTCGGTATTCTAAAAATGAATGCAACTTGAATGGTTTTGGGAATTTTTAGTGGTTATGATGACTGGTGTTGATCTCGTCATGCTTCATCTTGAACAGGATGGTCATTTTTGAGTGACAGACAAGCACAAGCTATTGGCAACAACAAATTATGCCTTTGAAGTAGTAAATGACAGCCATTATTGCACTTACAGCCTAGCCTATCTGTGAGAAGTTATCACCAAGCCAACAAGCTCTCAGAGCATCAACTTGCGCTATCTACAACTATCATTGCAAATAGCATGATCAACTAGGCAAAGAAGAAGCCTATAACACTAGAGCCGAATAGAAGAAGATTGCAATGCCAGAGCCAATCTAATCAATCAGTTTAATGCTCAGTAGTACGGTGGCAAAATTGTTTAAAGCACTATGCAGCAACGTCAGGAAAGCCTGGATAGTGCATGCTGACGTTGCTGCATAGTGCATGTGCATGAAGTCATCGTGCAATGTTGCAAGCGGATTTTGCTCTAGGTGGTGGTGTGATCAAATGCCTTAGCAAAGCATCTCTCGCTCAGCTACTCTCTATTCCTCAGAAGTGTAACCTTTAAAGCGCAATGCTAAATTACAAATAAGTATCAAAATACTAAATGTCCTTCAGTTATCAAAAAGCTACTCAAAATGTTGAGGTTCTAGGCATCCTATGACTCAGCTAGCTTCATTAGATGATGTTGTCCGAGAAAAAAAATGAATATCCCATTCTAGTAGTGTTGGCTCATGCATACTCATGTGTTGGTGTTGATGTAGTCAAAGAACATGCAAATAGATGAAATACAAATGTTTACATGCTAGAAAAGGTTTCTTATTCTCTTCTCTCTTCTAAAAATTAGGGCAAGTGTAGTAAGGCTCTGCTTTGATATGAACTTCATAGCACCCTTCTATGAGAAGACAAAATTTGACATGTTTTGGTGTAACACATGTCTCTTCTATTAGTACCACATTCAACTCAACGGCTCTGTCCATCTTTTTCTTTGCCTCTTTTGATATTCCATGTCGCCACTTTTTGTTCCTCTTACTAGATGGAGGGGTAATTCCATCCATGCCCAAAACTCCATGATTTGGATCAAATATTTGAAACAATGGTGATTGACAATCCATACTCAAAGTAAAACTAGCCTCCTAAAGTAATTTCACTTCAACAAAACTAACATGTTTGTCCCTTGGAAATTGGCCATATCCTAGATAACTGAGGTACAATCTTCACTTGCTTATCTACATTCCATGTGTGCTGAACATCACAATTGCGAAACCTCATCCCATTGAGATATTTGTTTTCCATTGTACTCCCTTGTTGTTTGTGACCAAAAACAAGGTGCAACTTCTCTTGGGGACCTGCTCTCTATGTAGTAAGGACACTTTAGCCTATTTATCACCCCAAACACTACTAGTCCATGGGCTCGTAGCGATGACAGAAGTGATGCAAAAGCGTCGCTTAAGTGACGTTACGAGCCCTCGCTACAAGCATCGCTGTTGTACATTGCTTAAGCCGCGAGATGACAATAGCGACTCCTGTAGCGATGCATATGCATCGCATAAGCGACGTAATTTTAATAAGTTATTTAACGTCGCTTAAGCGATGATGCGCAACCGGAAAAAATGGACAAATATACAATTTATATACCGGTTGATTCATTTATGTTAAACATAATGTTGTCTATATTTTTCTCATGATCTACCTACTGTTGCTCTCTTTGTCGCTTGCTATCTTGCAATTGTGATTGCACTTCGTGCTGTCGTTGTTTTTGCAGAGATTGGTCAGACACCGATGCATAAACGAACATGAATTCTGGTAAACATCGCTATCTAGCTCTCTTTTATTGTTAATTTTAATTGAAACTTTTCTAACTTTAACTATTTTCAAGCCTTACTTTAACTTTATAATACATATACATACACATATACAATGTGCATGCACATACATAGTACATACACACATAGTAGTACATACATATGTTTAATGTTATGCATACATAATGCAAGCATGCATGCATTATATATATATATGTATGTATGTATATCACATGTATATATGTATCTACATTGTATGAATCCATGCATGTGTGTATGTATATACATGCATGTATGATGTACATTGTATGTATGCATACATGCATGCATGTATGTATGTATGTATGTAAGCATTCCTGTGACGAACGGGAGCGGGGAAGGGGATAGGCCCATCCCGGGGATGGGAAAAAGATCGACAGCTTTTCAAAAAACTTTATTTAACTTCAACTATTTTCAAGCTTTACTTTATCTATATAATACATGTACATAAACATATACATATATAATACATATACATATACATATATATACACATATACAATGTGCATGTACATACATAGTACATACACATATAATAGTACATACGTATGTTCTGCATACATAATGCATGCATGCATTATGTATGTACATACAATGTGCATGTACATACATAGTACATACACATATAATAGTACATACGTATGTTCTGCATACATGCATGCATGCATGCATTATAATACATATACATATACATATACATATACATACACATATACAATGTGCATGTACATACATAGTACATACATACATAGTAGTACATACATATATACATGCATACATGCATTGTATATGTATACATAATGTATGTACATACATAGTACATACACACATAGTAGTACATACATATGTTATGCATACATAATGCATGCATGCATGCATTGTATATGTATTATACATATATGTATGTATGTAAGACATTATGTATGTATGTATCTCATACGGCATCTGCTCTCATCCGGTATCCCGTACTCTATTATTTCCATACAGAATCTGACTGGTTTTTCGTACGACTTGCGAAAGGTTCCTGTCCCGCATTCTTCCGTACTGTATGCGGAAGGTTCCCGTCCTGCACTCTTTCGGATCTCCTCTGTACCCGTCTCTCTGCCTTCCAGAACTCCATTCCGGTCTGCATTCCGGTTCATATAGATATTCTGGCTCCTTCCGGATCCGCATTCCGGACCGTATTTTCCTTCAAAATGAAGACTAGAAGCAAACGGTGGCGTACTTCTATTACGCCCCAGACATGTTAGTAAACTGACTCAAAATATATTATTTTACTAAGAGGCAAAATATACACAACCAAAAATTAAGTCTTTATGCCAAAATTTTGTATATACATGTCTATATCAAAAAGGGTCCTTACAGTATGTATGTCATATGTATGTATGTATATACATGTATGTATGCATGCATGCATGTATGTATGTATGTATGTATGTATGTATGTATGTAAGCAATCTCGGCGAACGGGAACGGGGATGGACAAAAAACGATAATTAAAAAACTTTTTTAATAATAACTATTTTCAAGCTACTTGGTACATGGTACTTGGTGCACGGTACTTGGTACATGGTACTTGGTACATGATAATTGGTACAAGGTCCATAGTAATTGGTACATGGTACATGGTACATGGTCCATAGTAATTGGTCCATGATAATTGGTCCATGATAATTGGTACATGGTCCATAGTAATTGGTACATGGTACATGATAATTGGTACATAGTAATTGGTACATGGTCCATAGTAATTGGTACATGGTACATGATAATTGGTACATAGTCCATAGTAATTGGTACATGGTACTTGGTACATAGTCCATAGTAATTGGTACATAGTAATTGGTACATGGTCCATAGTAATTGGTACATGGTACATGATAATTGGTACATAGTCCATAGTAATTGGTACATAGTCCATAGTAATTGGTACATGGTACTTGACAATTAGTACATAGTCCATAGTAGTAATTGGTACATGGTACTTGATAATTAGTACATAGTCCATAGTAGTAATTGGTACATGGTACTTGATAATTAGTACATGGTCCATAGTAATTGGTACATGGTACTTGATACTTGGTACATGGTACTTGGTACTAGATTCGGTGCTTGGTACTTGATTTAGTATCAGGCTCCATAATGGAACTTTGAACTCGCAATTGATACATGATATATGGTACCAATTGGTCGGTCTAACTTTCGGGTACCTTAAGCAATAAACATGGGAACAAAGAAAGCTTTTTAGTATTAGACTTGGTACTTGGTACTTGGTACTTGAGTTGGGTATCATGTTGAAACCTCCTACTTGCAAATGGTTACATGGTACAGGTACATGGTACATAAATTGGTACTTTGAAATCACGTGCTTTGAAACTTCATGGTTCGGATCTTTAAGCTTGAAAGTTAGCTTGAGTTGATACGTATCGTACAATCAGGGACCCTTGCAAAAAATATGAAAATCAAAAGCTTGTTAATACTAGAGCCTAACATAGAAAAACAGTCACTGGAACTGCGATAAAGTTTTTGATTTGTCTCTATCTAGCTTTCCAAGAGCTTTTGAGAAATTGGTGATGCTTGCCAATCTTTTACTTCTTTTGATGTGTTACATCGTGGGCTCGCCTCTTTTCTTGTTTAGGATTTGTTTTATTTTAAAACATACAGATAAATAAATAACGTTCTAGCTTCTCGCACATACTTAGGCTAATTAACTTATCAACAAATAATTAATTGTTTGACAATAGACAAATTCAGCGATGCAACGAGAACATATGTCAATATATATTATCAACAAATATATGTACATGTGTCTACAGTGTGTGGTGATCAATCCTCTCATATACAAAACAGATCACTAAGTATCACTACTTTACGTGAGCCATCACTATATAAGTCGCTACTATCAGACTCGGAATCATCATCAATATCAGCACTGCCACCACCCGTCACCACCACCACCACCACCCGTGTCCCCACCCGGGAGGATCATGCCACCGCCACCCGCCTCAGACTCTCGTCATCGCCCCTTGGCCTCTTGTCGAGCCACCTCTGTCATGTCCTCCTCGACCATGTTGCTCCTGCATTACTTGGTGAAATCAAATAAGAATATATTATAGTTAATATGAAAATAAACCACAAAACAAATCAGTGATACCCACAAGTGGATCAAGCGTGTCCGAAAGTGTCGCCTGCAAAGCGCGGTACCCGTAGTATGTAGCGTACTCCATCTCCTACGCCGTAGGTGCACGACTATAGTCTTTGGTCTACATCAAGACAGAACCAAAGACTTATTGATTTCTTCATTCAATAATAGTATCTTTGAAAGTTAAAATTAGAACAATTTATACTCACAAATGTGGCCACAAATCCATCTCGACCCATCGGGCCTAGTCTAGATCCCTAGTCTAGATGTGTGACCAACTTGCAGTCTCTTTCGTGCTGCCGTCTATGTAAATTTCATCAAACAAAATGACATAGATTAGAGAATATTTAGAATCAATCTATCAAAGTTCAAATCAATTCTAATATACATTAGCAAAGGCATGCACCTTCTGCTGAGGAGGAAAAGTGATGCGTAGGCGTCTCTCCTTGCGGAAGTATTGCCATGTCTCCATGCACATATCAGCCCTCCTCTTGTTTGTCTCCACCATACAGTAGCGTCTGTTTATTTTTCATATTGCATACCATAGAACTTGTTAGATTTCAATGTTTTCTTTCATGCATTGCTTTTTTCTTCTCGATCATTTGATTAATGACTCGTGTTTTTATGGTACTTGAAAATCAGATTCGGACCAATCAGAGGGTACACCACCACCTCCTACTCGTGGTGATTGGGGTGCACAGAGTTCCAATACTGCACATGAACCCGTTTATGATGATTTCTACTACGACGAGTCTATTATATGCTGGTGCGCTCGTTGTCGTGGCACATATCGGAGGCCACAACGGGAGTGCTTTTCACATGAGATGACTCATGGTACTTTTGAGCGAGCACCAGCACCACCTGAGGAGCGACATCGACCTATGGTATGTGACTGTTCTCCCTTAGTTTTATTATTGGTTATTTTATAAATCAAAGGCTCATATATAATGTAACCATATCATATATGTAGGTATATTCACTTGATGACGAGGATGACTTCACTCTATCAGTGGTGCACATGTCCCTCGCACACGGCACGGACAGGTCACTTGTCAGCTGCAGCTCGAGGTTTCTCGACATCCTCTACCTCCTGCTTTGGAGGCCAAGACGGGTGGAGATCATCCGTGCCTACTCGTTTGCATTCTCTAGTACAGACGTATGATCGAAGACGATACAGAGGATGGCAGAGAGGATCACTTCCTTTAGATGGAGTGGTTTTCAGCTTCTGGGGCAGTCGCTACATGATTGCTCCATCTACCATCAGTGGAGCAGGACAAGGCCTCTTTATTGCACAGGATTTACATGTGCCCCCTCGTTCAAAGGTCACCCTTATATCTTTCTGTGGACCTATATGTACATGGGGTCCATGGCATCAGCTTACTCGCTACATTCAGAGCATGAGTACTTATGGATTATGTCTCAATGCAGCCTCTCTTTCTGATAGAGGGATCACACATGCAGAAGGACAAAGACTCTATGTTGATGGAAGACCTTACTCTCAAGGAAACATAGCAGGTTTAATCAATAGTAGTCGAGGGATGAGTTCAAGAACCAATTGCACGTTTGTGGACTGTGAGAATAGTCATGAACCAGAACATATGAGCAGGGATGTAGAAAGATACATAGTTGTCAATGCTATTAGATCATTACGGATGAATTGCTGTGGTCAATTATGGATGGCGTAGACCTCCATGAGCACCCTTAACAGACGAGGATTGAGAGCTTCATCGTATACATTTCCTAATGTTATTTAGACCTCTTGTACCCTAATTCTACAGTTTAATTTGCACCACGTTCTCTACTGTCTCTATTTTAATTTGATAATCATTTTTTATTGTCTGTAACTGTTTTGTATCTCTCTTTTCTTTTATATAGAAGCATGCTATCGATATTGCCCTCACCAACAATCTAGGTAAACAATCAGTCAAATGATGGGTAGATTACCTTGATGAGAGATCAAGGATTCTCATTATGAAAGTGGGAATTATGGAAAAAGGGGTTTTGTGGAACCAATCTCAAACTGGGAATTTTACTTGCATTGGAACCTCTGTTTTCATTTAAAGGACTGTTTTATGCCAGAATACTGGAGGAAGCATTTGGCATGTGTTTTCCTAAGAGGAGGTTTGTTGCAACAGCTGGCGGGAAGTCGTTGAGGGGATATCACTCGAGTCATCGAGGGGACATCGCTCGCGGGTGGCAAAGCCTGCCGAGGTCTTGACCAGCCTTGGTACAGTTAAAATGGTGCGCTTCCGGTACGATGGGCGAGGACCGACAAACCAGTCCTCCCTGAGTGAAGTGCTAGGACACCTAAGGAGGATCCTAGAGGGTTCTGACCAGGCGATGCACAGGCTCGCGGTTGCTAGGACACCCATGCGTGCATCAAGGAAGATTTGGATGGACTAAAAGGAAAGATTTTTATGAATCAAATATTGATACTAGATCTTGTTGGTTGGCCAGCTGGTCTTCAACGGAGAGTCCAGAGAGGACACATTTTGTAATACAAAGGACTCATAATTTTGGAGGATGATGATCAGTAATGTTATGATTTCTATTGAAGGATTATTTTAAAGCTAACCGAATCTGTTATAAATGGCAATATCATATTGGGTGTGTACGTGGTATGCCTACCTTAATTTTTGCATGAATCACTAGGGGGCCTGGGAACTCTTTTTCTCAGTACCCGGGCAAAAACACAATCAAATCTTTATAAAGGAATCCAACCAATACAGTGGTCGACTAACCCATGGACCGGTAGGCTGGATCGGAGGATTCCTGCGAAACAATTAAGATGCAATTAGTTACGTTAGTTAGATTAAGTCCTAAGAAGACCTTGTTCTGTGGGAGGGGATCAGCTATCATTCCTAATTTCAACAAGAAGGAGGTGAGTATTTGGTGGGTAATTGGTAAGACTTCTGGGCTCTAAACTCATCACAACTCACATGCACTATATGTTACAACATACCCTTTGAGGTCCCTATTGTGAGTTCCCATAGAGTCCATGAGCACGTACATAACTATATATGCTACATTTGCCTTCTAGGGACTAATTTCACTTATTTGGTTGATTTACAATGCATAACAATCAAGTCTATGGATCAATGAGGGAGTGGATCAATTAGAGCTTTAAAGGAGATTGGAGACATTGACTGTTGTAGATTTGTGGACTCTATTTACGACCACCCAATCTATGGCTCATCCTCAAGTAAGTCATAAACTCTATTGGTTATATTCTTGAGTAGCCTATTATGTTATATTTGAGCATTCCAATGTGGTTGGGAAGTTTGATTTTGACTGGGTAAGAAAGGGTACGAATTAGGACGAGTAGATTGTTAAAAAGTTACAGTTCCCTAAATTGCAATAACTTTTGGTGCACAACTCAGAATGAGAAATTATTTATGATGTCGATGGAAAGCTCGTCTTGAGTGGATAACTTTTGACTACTTAAACATCCTAAATCGGACTTACAAGTCAAAAGTTGTAAGCTGTACAAGTTGACCCTATTTGGAGAAGTTGTCCACACTTAGCCAAAAGTTGTCCACGCCTGGCATTTTCTCTCAGCTCAGTGACTCTTTTTGAGTTTTGGCTTTTTCTTGATGTTATAGAGACCTTGTACTAGGCATGTGTTAGGTATGACCTCAAACTGCTAAATTTAGAAATTGCTAAAAATTGGTAATATTGCTCTCTTCCTCGTTTACACTTAGCTAAAAATAGCAGGTGGACTTTGGAACAGAAGACCTAAAGTGCCAAGACTGAAGATTAGTAGTTGGACATACCACATATCAACTCTTGCTTATTTCAACAAGATTAAACCCATTTGCCTGCGGACCCACTCCAAAAATGACGATAAAGGATACATGGCCAAAAATTACGCTTTTCTTAGCTGATTTGCATGAGTTGCCTATGCTTGGCCCTAACTTCCAAACTGAGAATCTGAATTACTTCAAACTTTGTAGGTACGAGGAACCCTACTAGTACTTTCACCAACCTTGACCAGGTGGTGAACTGGCTATTTTTAGCAGTTCTATGGACCCCAAACCTTAAGCAAGACACTTATTCACGAAGTCTAGCTATAATTAGCAATCTATATACCTATTCCAAAGAAAGTCTATGTATGGAGGTGGTCTTTGCCTAGATCTACAACCTTGTCCAAATAAAATTATGTTCCACCACATGTGAAGAATGGAGGCCAGGTGTAAACAAAGTGGGATTCTTCTTACTTGTCCATGCCTAGCTCTAATCACCCGCTCGGGTAGAGTTCATGAAAAATGAATATACATAGTCGTAGACAATGTCATGGACTACTTTCACACCAAATTTGGTTATGTTCCGATATGAAAAGATTATTGTCTATTTTAAGCACTCATGCTAAAATTAGTAGGAACTCAATAGAAACTAAGTTTGAAGCATCCACATCAGGCCTTCTGCTCTAAATATACATCCTATCAAGTTTGGCTTAGTTTTGGATGAGTTAAAGCCCATTTTCAGCTTCTTTAAGAGAGAAAAGGTCAAAATTCGTTTATCTCTGTGAAGCGGATTTGGGAATTGAAAAACAATTTTTACAAGGCTATATCTTTTCTTTCAAAGATCTTTTTCAAACGCACCCTGAGACGGTGATAGTTTGTCCATTGGAGTTTGAGCCTATCAACTCACCATCTTAAGAAGAGCCTTAGAGACCCCGTGTAGACTTGTCAAAAATAGCCATCTTGAGAGGTAAGTTTCCTAAAACTAGTTGTTGGGGCACTCCTTAGGAATCTGTTTTAAAAACTAAGCATATGGATCAACTCCTAACCTTAAGGAGTATCCACATGACGCTAGGTCTAATCTTGGTCTGACTACTTTGAAAAACCTGCTATTTTTAGTCAGTGTACAGTCTAAAGTAAGCTAAAATTAGAAAATTGGAAAATAGATTGGCCTAAAGTGAGCCTATGAGATTGTTTCATTGAAAACTTAAAGTCAAGAGCCTTAACTAATGAATAATACGATCGCAAATCCATTGTTTGCACGCATCAATGACTTGCATGAGAGTATTCAATACAGAATACTGCAATATGTTTTAGGATCATACACAATAAAGCTAAGAGACACTACTTTGATCATACATTGCTATCATCAAACTACTTGGGATCAGGGCTGGGAAGAAAACCTTGTGTGCTTAGGATCAACAAACTACTTGGGATTAGGGTTGGGAAGAAAACCTTGTGTACATTCAACTGTGTTACATACTGGGGTTTGCTTGAATGAGTTGAATTTGCTACCTCCACTTTTGGATATTCTAGGGATTGGTATACTGGAGATTATTTTTGGAATTGAGAACAAATCCTTTTTAGGACTTAGACCCTTGCTAAGTTTAATCAACAGGTTACCATTCTCATTTGATATGAAACCGAATAGAGGAAGGAATTGAAGACAAGGTAAGAGAAGAGTAATATTCAAATTTCCTTCTACCAAAATCTAGTGTGTCTTGTTATTGGCCCCTCATAGCTCTAAACTCAATTGGGCATCTATCCTATTTCAAGTTTCCTCCTACCAAAATCTAGTGTGTCTTGTTATTGTACCCTCACAGTTCTAGACTCAATTGGGCATCTACCACTTGAGAAGTGGTAGAGTCTTAAATAGCTCTCGGTTTGAAGGATCTAATAGGGCCTCTCACTTGCCCACAATCGGCATTGGAACTGAACCTATTAAATCTAAGGAAGTTGGATTGAGAACAAGATTGCGTGAAGAATTGAGTAGTGAGTCAGACCACGTATCGATTGAGAGTGGACACTCTTGGTTTTAAGAAATTCCTCTTGAAGGATAAAAGGAAAGAGCCATGTCAAGTGGCCATACTAATCCTTTTCTTAGAGCATCCTTAGGTGAAGAGCCTATCAAACAAATGCTAAGTGAACCATTTCCTGGAGATTGGGAGAAGATATCATCAGGAGGTTCAAATCTGAGAAGATTCTTCATATCATCTCTAGCAAAGTATGCATACATGGACTCTAAAAATAGAGTATTCAATATCATTCCTATTGAGGGAACAAGATCTATTCCATGCCCAGAGAACCCTAATGCATTTCGAATCAATAGATCTGTTGGGGGTTTCTACTTCTATAAGGATGTGTGGGGTAATAATAAGTACATTCCTTGTAATGAGCTAGAGGCGGAAGTACTCATGGAAGAGCTTAGGTACAGGGAGAGGGAACCTTCTCTTTTTCCTAATCATGAGGCGACACGCCACATCAGGTGTTGACTCAACTTTCAACAATGAGGTAAATTCAAAGGTAGGGGAGAATGAAGTACTCTCATGAGGAGCCTAGGAAATTGAAGCTTCAAGTATATTTCTAGAGTTCACTTTCCATAGCCCCCAAGATGAAATAGTCCTACCCACTACTACTACACCACCCTATGACTTTGTAGTTCTAGATTCTTTAGTAGAAGAAACTTATGGGGTGGAACCTACAAGCCCTATGCCTTATGACTATATCAATATAGTGGCTCCACCCATTTCTTTGGGTGAATACTCTTTTGCTCATCCATTGGCAAGAGGTATGCCTATGCCTTAAACTACGGCTACTACCTCAAACAGACCAATAAATGCAATAGTAGGTCCAGATCTAACCGTAGGATTATGTCATCTTGTTCCCACCTACACCCACCCACGAGTGCACACAATACCCGACCCGCTGGGAGTGGTATAGCAGTGAGGACTCACATTCCTCCACCCACCACTGGATAGCCTAGACCATGAGTCAGAACTTTGGAACAGAGGGAAAAGCAACTTATGAACATTTGAAGCAATCATTTTTTATTTCTTATACTAAGACTGGTGCCAAGTGGAGCTCTTTTTTGAACTAGCTCAATTGTGAGGTCCCCGCCGGCCCGCCGCTTTGGGGCTCCCGGCGGCGGAAGCGATGTCGGCCTCCCACGCGGGGCGGGGGTCCTGCACACTCAGGGCCTCGCCCGCGGATGTCTGGGATGAGAGGCTAGCCCGGGGGGCGGTCCCTCCGAGACCGGGCCTGGAAGACTCCCCTCGCCCAAAAGACAAGGGCGATTCCGCCAGGAAGGTGAAAAATCTTTTAACTAGGAGATCACTCTAACGAGTCAAGTCTTGACTAAATTAAACTGATCTGACCAAGCCTGAAGTCACATGGTCAGATCAAGAAGAGACTTGCTCTTGGTCCATGGAATCACCGCTTTTTTCCTCATTTTTGAGGCACAGCCGATGATCCCTTCCCACAGAACAAGGTCTTCTCAGGATTTAAACTGATTAACGTAACTAATCATATCTAGTTGTTTCTCAGGAATCCTCCGATCCAGCCTATCGGCCCATGGGTTAGAGCCAACCACCCGACCACTGAATTGGTGGGATTCCTTTATAAAGATTTGATTGGGTTTTTGCCTAGGTACTGAGGAAAAGAGTTTCCAAGCCCCCTAGCCGACGATTCATACAAAAATCAAATAGGCACACCACATGCACACCCAATATGAAATTACCATTTATAACAGATTCGATTGGATTTAAGACAATCCTTGAATAAAATCATAATATTTTCGATCATCATTTTCCAAAATTCCAAGTCCACTGTATTACAAAAATGCATCATCTGAACTCTCCGTTGAAGACCAGCAGAGCTGGCCAACCAACAACAAAACGAGATCCAGTATCAAATTTTTGTTCCCAAAAACCTCTACTTTTTGTCCCATCAAATATCTTCCTCGATGTACACATGGGTGTCCTAGCAACCGCGAGCCCGTGCATCCTGGTCAGAACCCTCTAGGATCCACCTTAGGTGTCCCAGCACTTCACTCAGGGACCGCTTCATCAGCCCTTGCCCATTGTACTGAAAACGTACCATTTTAACCGTACCGAGGCTAGTCAAGACCTCGGCAGGCTTTGCCGCAAGCGACATCCCTTGACGACTCCCCGCCAACTATTCCAACAAACCTCCTTTAGAAAAACATAAGCCAAATGCTTCCTCCAGCATTCTGGCATAAAACAATCCTTTGAATGAAAAACAGAGTTTCCAGTGCAAGTGAGATTCCAGTTTGAGATTGATTCCAAAGACCCTTTTTCCAATAATTCCCAGTTTCATAATAGGGATCCTTGATCTCTCATGAGGGTAATCTACTCGTCATTTTATCCATTTATCCAACTAGATTCTTGGTGAGATTGGTCAGGGAAAAACTAGATTAGTTCGGGTAGTCTATTCTTTAGATTTAGTAATTGGAATTGGTCACGAAGTTTTTGTCTGATTTAGTTCGAGAGAAGGACAATTAGCTTTACTGTCTGACCTCATGTAGTCTAATTGAATTCATTCAGTTTAGTTCTACCAGGTTTACTTTCAACTAAACATCTAGTTTTTGGGTAAATATCCATTTAGTGATTTTACCAATTCAATTATCCAAGATTTTCTTTTTCCAACATAAATTCTCAACCTTAATTCATTAGGTAGAATTATGATGGAAATTCATCTTTTGACATTAGAATTTAATTCAAATCCATCTTTTCTCAATTATGAAAATTCATCTTTTAACTAAAATATCAATACCTATTTTTTTGAATAAACTTGAAATCCTTCTTTTTCTCATTTCAATGAGTGCAATCCATTTATCATGGGAATTCCTCTTTTCCCTAAATTAAATCTATTAAAATTCTTCTTAAAAATTACATAAAAATAACCATTAATTCCTTTAAGCTAAAAATTCCACTTTTCTCATCTAAACATTTGATTTCCAATATAGTAGGAATTCCTCTTTTATCATTTAAACTTATCTATGCAAAAAGATAAATTTAATTAAATTTTTTCTCTTAAAATTTAAATAAAAATCTCCATTAATTACTTTGCACTAGGAATTACACTTTCTTAATTTAATTAATTGGATTCTAATATGGTGGGAATTCCTCTTTCATCATAAAAATTTATCTATACAAAAAGATAAATTTAACTATATTTTCTCTTAAAAATTAAATAAAAATCTTCATTAATTCCTTTGCACTAGGAATTATACTTTCCTTATTTCAATATTTGAATTTCGATATGGTGGCAATTCCTCTTTCATCATAAAAGTTTATCTATACAAAAAGATAAATTTAACTAAAATCTTTCATAAATTATACATTATTTTAGCATTCCAATTTTATTCTCTAAATCATTGGAATACATGGATTTCCAATGTCTTGGGGATTACTCTTTTAACATAAAAATAAATTACCAAAAATTTCTCTTTTTCCTAATTTACTAATTATGCATAATCATAAAAATAAATTTCTTCATGATTACAATGAGAATCATTCAATTAATCTAGGATGATAATTCCTAGAATATGGTAGGAAGTCCTCTTTTCATATTATGAATGAAAATGTTTTATGTGTTTATTTTATAGAAATTTTACCATAGCTCCGCTACTACTATTACTGATAATTCTCAATTTAATTGAGAGAATGAAGTTTAATATTATTCGTATGATTAGAATGACCACTAATTGGATCATTATCCAATTATGGATTGATTCATAATTTCTCTATGAAATAAATATCATAAAAGCATTAAAAAGCCATTATTTTGGTCTCCAATTAAATAGGCATAAAAATTACTTTTGGATTAGAGAAATGCCTTATGAGAAGCTTCATTTAGATTGAGAATAGGTCATAGGAATGACCTTTCTTTGGGGGGAGAGAGAGAAATGCTTAAAAACCATTAAAATTAAGCATAAATAAAAATTTATGTGTTTCTTTATTACAATACATTAAAACATTTCAATAATATTCAAAAGCCATTCAAATTAAATCTTCTCAAACTTGAGAGGGGTTGAGAAGAAAGAAACATTTAGAAATTATAGAAAAAAAGACCATAATCCAAAATGCTTAATTCTTTAGTCACTGTAGAGGCCCCCAACCAATCAATTGGTTTGGTATGTTGTAGGAGTCACCAAGGAAGATTGAAGAGAGAGAGAGAGAGAAGCTCCAATCTCTTCAATTTTGTATAGGTTTTTAGAGGATAATAGAAATTAAGCTTAGTTTAGAGTAATACCGGCATAGTTTAGTTCACAGATAATAATACAAAGGAATGAGGGTTTATTTATAGGAGAGGGAGGCCATTAACTAAGTCCAACTGAATTCTAGAATTTTCTAGCTTCAGTTTGGCTGAATTTGGACAAGTTTTGGACTAATTTGGCTCCCTTTTTTATTTGGTTTGATTTGGGAGAGAGGAGAGATAAAAATATCCTATTATTTTTGAGTTTTAAACTCATCCAAGCATGTGAAATAGGCGCCTCCTTGAAGGTCTCTCTTTTCCTTACACATGTCTTTTGGGTATTTTCTTTTATTCTTTGGATTTATCTTGTCCCAACACTTGGATTAATCTTATTGGTCCATAGGAACCTTAATTGGACCATAATCAAAAAAAATTGAAAATATGGACCCTTAGGCTACGGTCTTCTGAATCAATTTTAATTAATTCCAATTGCACCTTGGAAAATCTTTTTTGATTTTCTATTTTAGGGAATATTTTTTTGATATTTGAAGAATTTATTTATCCAAAAATATCCCAATTTTGATTTACCACTCTCTAGAATTTTTTTATCTCACTAGGCAAAAAAGGAAAAATGATATTTTCTTGTATTCAAAATCATAGAATGATTACAAGGGATTGAAGTAGAGGCTTATTTGATATTCAAGCTGAGGAGGAATCTTACATCAATACTCTTAAATAGAAACAAGAAGAGACTATTCGAGAATATATCAATAGAGCTAAGTAATTTATGGATTCCATTGATTACAATGATAACTTTATGGGACCACCCAAAGAAATTCATGGCTCTGAAGCATCATTCAATACAAGATCAAAAGTGATAGATCAGGTGGACGCAGGAATGATGAAAGAAAAGAGGACCCTAATATTTAATTGAAAAACTACTAAAGCAGTTAAAGGACAAATTTAAGATCATTCCAAAAGAGGTGGGCAATCCCCACCTCTATCCTAAGAGGGACATTGTCTGGTATGCGTATTCCAAATCCAATCATATGATAATTAAATGTCCTCACTTAAAATGAAGGCCAAATCTATGGTGTGGATACTGTGCTCATATGGGTAATCATGATACTAGCTAATGCTATAGATTGAATCTGGCACCCGGCAAAATAGGAACCTTGGCATTGCTTGCGTTGCCTAAGCATAAAACTTCCTTTTGGGTTCCCAAAAAGCAAGTACATCACTTGTCAACAAAGGATGAATAGAGCCCCAGTGCAACCTCAAAGAAATAAAAAGAGGCAGAAAAGTAACTCTGCTCATCGCTATACTAAAAATATACATGTCACTAATAATATCAAGAGCTATTGGGGAACAAGGTTAAAGTGGATGCCCACTCGGAAGTTAGTTGCAACTACATGAAAACCCACAGATGTAGTCTTATATGTAGTCAGTGAAAGAGGAATCACGCCAAAAGTGATACGTGAAGTGGTGGCTGCTAAAAAACAACCTATAAGTCAGTTGTTTGGGAGAAGATAACTTGATCTCGCAATGGAGATCCACTAGGAGGATGTGTGAACCCACACATGACTTTCACCTGAAAAAGACAGAGCTACAGCCACAGTTCAAAAAGACAAAGACAAAAGAGCTTTGAATGAAAAATTTTCTTTGGAAGATTTACATGTCATTTGAGGAGCTGATAAAAGCCTTACCCTCAAGCTCTAGTCCATCTTTTGGAATAATCAACACTCCTAGGCCAAACTGATGTCCACGCCTGGTAGTTTAAGCAAACAAATGAGGTCAGTATCAGATGAGGATAAGTATGTGTGCTATCAATATTATGTACTTCAATCATAAAAAACCCCATGGTCATCAGACACTGGGAACCATATTTTTCAAGCCCTCCAAAAAACCCTCCTAACAAATGTTGCATACTGGGCCCACTGAGCATAAATTCTTGGATAAATTTCCCTAAATAGCAACAATAACTTCTACAAAAGGGCCTAGTTTTACAAGATGATCACATCAATGGAAAGCTTGGAATCAGTAGTAGATAAACTTAGACTACAGTAACACCATAATGAGAGTTGTACAACTCAAGTTATGATCTCGGCAAGTTGGGGTTGTTTCTAGAGCAATCAGGTGTCTAGGACCAAACAAATGTCCACACATGGTTCAAAAAGGGGCCTAGCAATCAGGTGTCTAGGACCAAACAAATGTCCACACATGGTTCAAAAAGGGGCCTAGCAATGTTAGATATGCAATCAAGGAGTTACATGTGGCAAGAGAAATGTCTAAGCTTAATGCATACTAAACCTTGGTCCATTTCGGGTATATTTGCTATATTTTAGAAGCCCTCCAAAAACCCTCCTAACAGATGTTGCATATTAGGCCCTTGAGCACAAAAACATGGATACCCTAAAAACAGCAAAAATGTCTACAAAAGTGTCTAGTTTTACAAGTTGAGTATATCAAGGGGAATCTTGGAATCTGTAGATAAATTTTGACTACAAGAACACCCGACCGATCAGAGCCGTATAGCTCAAGTTATGATCTCGGCAAGTTGAGGTTGTTTCTGGAGCAATCACGTATCTGAGACCAAACAGATGTCCACGCTTGGTTCAAAAAGGATCCTAGCAATGTTAGATGAAGTCAACAAGCTACATGTGGTAAGAATAATGTCTAAGCTTGATGCACACCAAACCTTGGATCAATTCGAGTATGTTCACTATATTTTTGAAGCACTCTAGAAGACCACCTGACAAAGATTTGACAGATCGGCACATAAAGTAAAAACTTGTTTACACCCGGACAAAAAATAGATCAAACCATATCATAATGGAATGAGAATTGGTATGGTATTTTATCTCATCAAGGAGCTCAGGCATACCAAGTCTGGTGACATTTAGACAACTCTAGTTAGGGGCTACCTTAAGTAGGTAGGGCAGACAATAAAATACATGGAAATTGCTACCCTTGGTAGGTAGGGCAGACAATAAAATACATGGAAATTGCTCTAATTTGGCAGTTTATTATTTTTAGATGGTTCCATGCTCATATGGAGTTAAGATTTGTTACATACATTCTTTAGCATAAAACAAGCACACAAAACAAAGGATGTCAAGTTTCGGGTAGAAAAAGTATATTTTTGGTCCAGTCATAAACGAGAAAAAGTTATTCACACATGGCCAAATCTGGGACAAGATAAGCTCAAAAGTATCAAAATATTTCATACAACCTTGAAATGATGTGTACTAACCATGGTTCAAATAGTTTTTTGATAGGGTAATGACAGGTCACTTATCTGGCTATAAGCCAATTAAATCACTTTAAGGTAAAGGTCTAGACTTTCACTACAAAAAATAGATCATATGATGCTCCAATTAAGATCCTCTCTAGTACAATATCTTATCTCAATACAATGCTCAGGCATATAAATTTTCACCACTATAGGATGCCTACATCATATGGCTACACTAATAGGTCACATGGAAAGGCAAAAAGTTGTTCACACCTGGACATTTGGTGGGCATTTACTAATCACTTTTCAGCAAGCTTTTGCAAAGTCCTCAATCTAGTCATAATTCATAGGTAGATGAAGTTTGAAACCATTCCAAATCAAGTTAGTAGGTCAACGGGGGCCAGAACAGTTTCTAGGCATTGGCAAGACATCAGTAGCCACCAAGACCCAGTAGATGTCCACGCCTGACAAAATTTCAGCCTTTCCATGTCCTGTTTGATGCACAAACTAGTTTGTCTACCGCCAAACAGCTGTTCTAGAGGTGCATACCAAACGTTGTTCCAATCCGGATAAATTTAGCATATTTTTAGGATAGTCAAACTGGGCACTGTTCATCTACATGGAACTACATGCATAATAAATTCTGGAGTTTTTAGGTAACCTAGGCAATTCAACAGGTCCAAATACATGTTATAGGAAGCAACTTGTATGCAGGATCACCCAGTAGCAATTGTATGTCCACGCCTGGTAAAAAGAGGGGGCATATGGTCTCAGTTGGCTGCATGGCTTCACATGTGTGGAAACAAACCCCTAGGCTAAACACATGCCAAATCTTGAATCATTCTGAGTAAGTAATACTATTTTTCCAAGCTGTTCAAACAGGCTGAGGGGCCATGTTTCTCTAGACTTATCCCCCTATAAAAAGTTGTTCACACCTAGCAAAAAGGATTCCTAAACACAATATCTAAATTAGATGGAGCTGAGTACATGAGTTTATATTAACTTGAACTAGCATTGTGCCAAATATCCACTTCATTGGACACTCTGGGATGTGGGTTGTCCTAATAGCCCATACACTGATGCCAAATTTTGCACATTGAGTCTAAAATTAGTCCATATGTAGTTCTATTCCTGGAACATGCCATATTCACATGAAACTTCAAAGTGATGTTCCCCAATGCATGGAGATGCCACATATCAGTTTTTGGTCACACTGGATATGCTTAGATGTTATTTTTAGCGAGTCATAATATATAAAAAGATGTTCCCACCTAGTTGTTTGCTACCCTTAGTATTGATGAAATTGGGTAAAATCTTACGAACAAATTTCTAGCACACATGCCTACTAGCTTGTCCACACCTGGTCAAATGAAGGGCCTGGCCTAATCTGATGGTTGTGCTAGCTGAAATGTGTTTAAACTTTACTATGTACTTTCCATATACCAAACCTTATCAGTTTCTAACAATATTGTCTATGTTGTCAGACACAGGGAACATGCCATCTGGCAAACAGTTGCATGGTTGACTAGTAAGCAAAAAAGTTGTTTACACGTGGCTAGTATGAGACCTTCTATTTATCCAAATGCTAGAATATTATGCAAATCCATGTAACTAGGTATACTTCATAGGACCCTATCTGGGATCTAACATTGCATAAAGTGAAATTCCGGCATCATGGCCAACAATATGCACATGCCTAGTAAAAAATAAGCCTTCTGCATATTAGTTTTTCAAAGGCATCTTAATTTCTAATCTTCATATGCTAGACTAGCCACCACAGATCAGACCTTAGGTCAAATAGACATGTCTAGCAGGTGTAACATGGCTATTAATTTCCCACTTTTTAATTGATTTTGGTGATTTTTGGGCTATTTTGGCTATTTTTCAGCAATTTTAGCTATTTCACTTAATTTTTTGGCCATAAAAAGATATTTTTGCATGTGAGTTGGGTTAATTATCAAAACTTCTTCAATAAATAGACATAAACTAGTCGATTGCTTCCCTTCACCACATCTATTCATCCTTGCATAGGTTTTACCTCAAACATTGGAATTCTACACTCTATTGGGCCCAGAATGCCCGTAGCCTACCAGCACACTATGCATGTCTACATACTATGATTTTTGAAGATTTTCAGCCTCAAGCTTGCATAAAGCAAATCAATTTTATTCTTCACCCTGCTCAGCCCTGATTTGCAAAACTACTTGCAAATTAGCATCAAACTGCGGACCTGGTAAGTCGGTTAACTGGATTTCAGGTCTCTTTTGCATATTTTTCTAATAAAATTGAAATTTTCACTTGATTTCAATCAAATATTTAGGGCTGCACCTAAACCTAAATTAATCATCAATTCTTAGCATATTTTCATCCCTATTTGTGCTTTTTGATTTGTTGATTAGCTTTGATTTTCTATTTTCCATAAATATCTATGAAAAAAATACTTTTTTCTGCCAAAAATTAAGTTAAATTGCATTAATTACTACTTTTTGATTTCAAATTCATGATTGGTCATTAAAGATTAAGTCTATGCAATTCAAATATCCTACTTTTACATATTTCAATCAAAATTATGATATTAGATGCAAATTGCAATAAACTTAATGGAGATAAGGAGTGACTCAAAAGAAGGAATACAGACATGACAAAGGGAGCAAGAGGCAACAAATAAGGAGCTAGCAACTATGAAAAGTGAAAGAAGTCATCTTCAAGAGGTAGAAAGCATCTCTCAACAGTAACTCAGAGAGAAAGTAGCCAAGTTAGCATAGGAATCACTTAACACACAGAGGCCATTAAATAATTTAATGAGCAATCACTTAACTTGGCTTCTTTCTCTCTGAGTTACTGTTGAGAGATAGTAATTGCTCATTAAATAATTATAGTAATTGAGGTGAATAATGGCCTCAAGTGGTTTGCACACATAGTAATTGAGGCTGATTACACATAGTAATTGAGTCATTAAATAATTAAATGGAAAAATAACTTCATGAGGCCAAAGAAAAATTCATCACACAACTTCAAAAACATAAAAAAGAGGAAAAGAAGGCAGTATGGAGAAGTATTGAAAAGTAGAAGGAACTTTCTTCCCAACTAGAGAGAGCACAAAAAGAATGCCTCAGACACTCAAAGAAGAAGTAGAAGAAAAGAGCAAGGAGTTAGAGTCCTCTCTGCTATGACTAACAAAACACAATGAAGGAGATCCCTCCCCAAGAGAATTGAGCCAAGGTATGCTGTTGGATACTATTGCAAATCATGTAAGTCAATTGGCTACACTAGCAGAGTCGCACCTAGAGACCCTGCACGAACCCTATCTTTTTTCACGTTACCTCTTCTCCTATCCCTCACTGAAAAAGAAATTGATTTTAAGTATGCCCTTATACACAAAGATATAGAGTGGATGGTCCAAAGGATGTCTAGACACAATGCACCTACATTAATAATGGCCATTTTTCACAATGACCTAGAGCTAGAAAATGCCAAAGACAACTTTGCAATTTCCATTCATCCTATAGTGCTTAACTTTAGAGAATGGGTGAGAGCCTTGATGCATTCTCAGGAATTCACAGAAGATGAAGAGATAACCCCCTTAGGTTTTCTAGAAAATCTATCATTTGATTCTTCTTGTCCCAGGGATTATATAGCTAATAGCATAACATGGATGCCCACATATAGGCTCTATGAGGCATGTGATTGTTATAATTATCTATAGATTAGAAATAGAAAATCTTACCAACATTTGGGGATATGGAAGTTGTACCTTCTACTGTGCACCACCCAATTAGAAAATCTAGAGGGTTCAAGGGAATTTGATTTTATTCACCTCAATTACCCCATACTAAAGGAGGAGAAAGAGACTCATTTAGCATAACGTATTCATGATTACTTCTAGGATAAGCCTGCAAACCCAGATGTGGGTGAGGAAAGAAGAAGTAACTACATAAATTAACCTATCCGTATAACATGTCTATCTTCTCAAACACATCATTAAAAGAGTGAGACCTACTAAACTATTAGGCATTATAAAAGGTTGATCCACCTTTTCTTTTACCTAACATGATACATGTGAACTTGTTGAATTTTCAGCATCTATAGGACCACCATATGACACATCAAAATGCCTACTATTATGCCTCAACCTACTTGACCAAGGTCTCATAAATAGACATGTTGCTAGAGGACTCACTAAGTGCTTATGATTGTTGTGCAAGATTTAAAAGCACCCATCTGATTCTTTAATTTAGCCTCTATAAAATCCTTTATACCAGCCCACTAATCTCATCAAACATAACACCCATGCTCAACATCCTTGCTCACTCGCATCTCATGAGAGTTTGGGGTTATAGCATCTATAACATTTTTTCCCAAGGGGATAACCAATAAATTATACATTTTTTTCCCTTTGGGATCCAACTTATCTCTCACCTTATCTAATAAATGTACATAAGCAATGCACCTAAATACTTTCAAGTGTGCCAAATATCTCGTTTTCTACCATTAAACTTTTGTTCAGGCATTGTCCCATAAATTGTTGCAATAGGCATCATGTCTATGATATAAACTATAGTTGCTACTACTTTAGCCCAAAAATAGTGAGGCATCCCTTTCTCACTAGTAATGCACGAGTAACTTTTGTAATATAGTGTTTTTACTTTTTGTAACCCCATTTCTATAGTATATGTGTTTTTCCTCCCATTTCTATAGTATATGTGTTTTTCCTTTCTCATCCACCATAAAAAAACTTTTGTAATATATGTGTTTTCCCTTTCTGTAAACCCATTTTGTTGAGGGGTGTACGTACATGTAAAATGCCTCTTTTCCTATGCTCTCTTAAATAGTCATTGAATTCATTAGAGATTATTCACCTACCACATCTAACCTTAGGGATTTTATGCCTTTGTCTTGTTATTAAAATTACAGCAATGTGATGAGCTATGGTGGATCAAATGCTAGAATCAACATCATTAACAAAGAGATTAGATGATAATTAAGACATGATTAGTGAGCAATTAATAAACTGATAGCTTAATGTAGACATGGATAATCAAAGAGATTAGATGATAATTAACAAAGAGATTAGGTGATAATTAAGATGTGATAATTAAGACATGATTAGTGAGCAATTAATAAACTGATAGCTTAATGTAGGCATGGATAATCAAAAACCAACAAATTCTCATTAGGCCAATGCCTCAATTTATAGAGTTAGTGCTTAATTAATTCCTATCTCAGTTAAAAAAATACATCAAAATGATTCTATTCATGCTAGGAATGTAACTCCAATGATTTTTTAAAAAAATTATTAATAAAGAGATTAAAGGTTAATTAGATTTATTTTTAGTTCACTGTGCAGAACTTTATAGAGAGAGGAAAACAGACATTGTGATTCCATTTTTTTTACAAATCTAATGAGAAAACACCTTAAAAAACCAAATCTAATCAACACATTATTACCAAGAACATCAAATCAAATGAAAAACACAAAATCAAACAACAAAAACACAAAACAACCCACTCAAATCCCTGAGTAAACCAACCTTATCCTTCTTTTCCTCTTCTCCCACTCATTGTATTTTCTCAGAGTGAGCTTATAGAATAGAAAAAATACTTGGACAAGTATCATAAACTACCACACAGACTAAAATAACAACCATAAATCCCCAGGTAGTGTTAATTTTAATCCTATTTCCTAAGTGCTAAAGCAATCAAACAGAAATGCATTGTACCCACACTCCCGTAGATCAAGCTTAAGGTTTAGATTTACCGATTAATATGGCATGGGGTTTAAGGTTCTACATGTATTGAGCTTCCCAAGGGAGGTCTTCCAACAACTACTATGTTTAGTAGCTAGCTCGAATCATAGCTTTCATTGCTTGTCATCACGATACAACGTTGATGGCTTGTGACCAAGGATAAGTCCCCTCTCACAACAAGAAGCTATAGAGGTGGAGAAGAAAGCCCTCAAACTCACATTCACACACAAGAGATAGAGGAAAGAAGAAAAAGAAGCAAGAGCTCTCAATTCTCACACAAGGGAAGTGTCCATTCTCATTAGATGAGTTATCCTTTATACAAACTTAAAAAGTGGTCGGGCACCCAGGCACGAGAAGCCATTGAGTAAATCTATCATCTAGTGTGTGTGCTAGACTACTAATGTACATGTGAACTTGATGCTAGCATTATATTTAGCTTAGGCATCCCTTGTTTACATCATGTGCAGCTCATTAGAGCGGAAAAATCATAAGTTGTGCTTTAAGTGAAAAAAACCGCTCGAGCAGACGAATTATAAAGTGATCTAAATTAATTAAACTTTTGATGCTATCATTATACTTAGCTCAGCCATCCCTTGTTTACATCATGTGTAGCTCATTAGAGCGAAAAAATCATAAGTTGTGCATTAAGTGCAAAAAAAAACGCTCGGGCGGACAAAATTATAAAGTGATCTAAATTAATAAAACCTTTGATGCAAATCACTCGTAAATGACTCCGAATGCTTCGAAGAAAATCGGGTGGGACCCGTTGAAGTTGTCTGCCTAGTTAACCGCCATAAATGGGGTTTACAATCATTTATACTTAGCTTCCCTCTTGTCACATTATGCAGCTCCTGTTTTAGTTGTATCTTTCGAGCTTGAGTGTTTGTATTGTACATCTTCACCAAGGTGTCCTAAGCCTCCTTAGGTGTTTATGAATTCTATATATGCACAATCATAGAGTCGACATACAAAAAGTATAACATCTTTCTAGCTCTTTCATGTTATGCTTTATTTACTTGCACACCTACTCTGAGGAGTGGGATTTTCTTCAAAACTCTCTTGCTCTTTCATGTTATGCTTTATTTACTTGCACACCTACTCTGAGGAGTGGGATTTTCTTCAAAACTCTCTTGCTCTTTTTCATCACATGTGAGGAAATCCAAATATCCTTTTCCCATAAGTAAACAAGCCATCATGAATTTCCAAGCCTAGAAAATGTCCATCTTCTTGCTCACAATTTGTGATAAGCTGTGAGACGTCTTTACTTATAGCAACTTACCAAATAGTACTTGCAAAAGCTTCTACACTTCCAATCTCCAACACAACAGTACTGTAAGCCTATTATACTATAACTCCAACACAAAATTACTTCCAATCTCCAACACAGTGGTACTACAAAACATGTTATACTATAACTCTATGGTATGGAACAATCACATAAACATGCATCCACCAACAACTTGAAAATCTCAGATTCGCTGCATAGACTGACCCTCCAACCAAATTTCTATTGCAACTTTACACCGAACCAAAAATTGGGCATATGCAGTGAAAATCGACACTTTCACAGAGTGCCCGTGGAAAACTTGTAGAGCGAGAACAAGACCTGAAATGGAATATAGCATTGAATCCAAATTTTTAAATCACTATGGTCCTATAGACTATATTGTATAATATAATACCCCTTTGCTTCGCCGTAATGGACAGTTCAAGATGTGACAATGCACCTTACTGTTGTGCCTACATGCTGCTCTTGCTTTGCAGCTACCTCTTGCAGAGATTTGCTTCCAAATCAAAGGGAAAGAGATGAATTTATCCTTATCTATGTAGTACTGCTTCATCTTCTTGTCTCTTGCTTGTCTCTCATAGTATGATATCTCAACATGATATACCACTTGTGGTTTAAAGGCTAACTTTGGTTTGCTAGAGTATTGTACAAGTAGATCGCCAACTCATATAGTCGGGTTCACACTATGGAACTTATATGATTACTAGAGTTATGGCATAGCTCATGTCGTTGGGTTCACACTGGGCCTTGTATGTTCTAGCAGTAGAGTACTTCTTTAGTATGAACTCTTGTTATGGTTGTAGAGCAATGAAGAAGAAAGAAGAAAATTCAGCCATCCACCATCTCCTCTCTCGTGTGCCTATCTACTCGTGTGTGTGTGAAGAAGTTTTGCAAGGAGCTCAAGAAAAAACTCTCCCTTGTATTCTTCTCAAGGTAGAAGGATTCTTGGAGCATATGGTTCAAGAACTTTTGGCTTAGCAAGCAAGGGAGTAGCGACTGTTACTAGGTATACTTCCCAAGAGCACATGCGTAACAACCCACAACCTTAATGTGGTGATACCCCTTGGCTAATGATGGTGGCAAGGGTCAGTGGAATCATTCATAGAAGCCATTCTTTCGCATGGCTCAAATATTGACATCTCAACCCTCTCTTACACCAACCTTCTTAAGATGCAAGGTCATCCTTTCAAGCCCAAATATTTGCCTAAAAGACCAACAAGTTTTATGACCAAAAGTCACTTATCTCGTGATGCCTTAAGTACAACCAAAGCCAAGCCTTAAGGCCTTTTTTGAAAAGACTAAAAGGCCCACCTATTTGCCCTAAAAGACACACTAAAAGGCCCATCTATTTGCCCTAGTGGCCATGCAGTTCTCCCCGCTTTAGACCACTCACATTGTCACACTTGAAAGGGTCAACAAATTCATGCTCAAAAACTTCTAACTAAAGCCACAATGCTTTTTGGTTATTGAATGATATACTTAAATTTTTTCCCTCAATGAGTGATAAAATTTAGAACTTCAAATATTTGAAGGTTTTGCTTATTCTAAAAGTAATTATAACCACCAGGATGCCTTATATTTTGTAGATTTTTTTTTAAGGGAAAAAATCACAAAGAAAAATAAAATTAGTGCAAGTCCATTGAACATAATCATAGGTATTTTATGAAAGAGTATAGCTCTCTTAAAGTCAATTGATTTCTCACACATAAAGACATATCCATTAGAGTTATGGGGGATTGTTTCTTGAACGAGGCATCCTATTAATTTCTTCCATACTATCATTGAAATGCTTTTCATTACTTTCTAGATAGTAATAGCTATTATTCTCAAATCCAAGCCATTGCCAGTCTTTGGAATCATCCAAAATGTTGTGAGTTAACACTTTCCTATTCGTTGGAGCCTCCATAGTAGTGTTGCACTTCAATTTAATACTTAATCTATTACGAATATAATTATCCTCTCGAACATATTTATGGGCATCATATGAACCTTATTCTTTTGGTCTGTTTTACCATAGAGCGCATACAACTGACTACACCTGCAGACATATTACATCATAGAATCTAAAGTGGGGTTTGTGCATATCTTTCATAGAGTATCCAAGCATTCCTTCAAATGTGTGCATCCTAATTCACCTCAAGCCTCGACACACTTTCAATAAATAATCTTTCACGGGGTATACAAATATCCCATGCTATGTACTCTTTTAGTAATTTACCCACATCTATCAAAGGAGTGAACATCATTTTAACAACCATATTTACATCATTTTAACAACCATTTGGAAGGGTAGATGATGTAAGGTCACAAGTTCTTCGATCGGATCACAAAAGCAAAAATCCGTGTTGTCATTCCTCCCACAACAATAGAGACTTCAATTTTTTGGGTTTTCTTCTTAGGAAACCTAGGTTTTCTGTGAAGAGCCACCGGTACCTACTTAGTAATTGAAACATTAAAAATAAGATTGATGACCTCTCTCTTTAAAATAATAATCGCTTACCATGTTGCCTCATTGAGAAAAGGTGAATAATTGCTTTCCATATGGCCTCATTGAGCAAAGGCCGATAATTTCCTTGGTCTTAGGTCCTTTATAGAGACAGATGATTGCCCGCCCATCCTTCACTTTTTGAACAGCCAACGAGAGTGCACCATTTTAAGCATGGTGGGCGCTCTTTCTTTTCCACACAGCCTAAAGTGGTTGCTACTCACTTGCTGAGTTGGATGCCACCTTCTGCCCATCAATTAAAAGGCCATGGACAACCCATTTTCTCTAGACAAAGAAACTTCCAACCAATGAGGAATGTTGTAAGCTCCACTTTCTGACCAAGGCCATAGACAACCCATTTCTCTAGACAAAGAAACTTCCAACCAATGAGGAATGTTGTAAGGTCCACTTTCTGACCGATCGATCGATCGATGCATGTTTTTTTTTTAAAAAAATTTGTGCAACTAATTCCTAGTTGATGAGAGGACTCCTCTCAAGGCCCCCCGCATGACCTTTTTCAAACACCACCACACACACCCACGGGCAACATTACAAAAAACATTATTTGAAAAGCCAGCAAGGTTTGAACCCATATAACCTCAGGCATATCAACCAAACACCTTAATGATTGAGCTACCGCCTCCGATGATAATGCACTTGCACAAAAAGCTTTGGGATGTGTGTAAGGGAACGTCCAATCTTCAATGCCTATCCTAAGGCATTGAATGCCCAAGTTATGGGCACGTCTGGGTGCAGTTATATGGGCAACACTTTTGGGTGCCCTAGGGGTTTGTAAAGGCCCTTGGATTCGTAATGAGGATATTTGTGAGGGTTTCCCCAGTAGGCGGTCTCTTTGTCCCTTAATTTCTATCCAGCCAGCATGTTAAGTTATTGGAGCCAAGCAACTACATGAATATTATGCTGAGTCATACAATGACTAAGATTTAAGCCTCTGCGCTTGAATCCCAGAGAGGTTAAAGCTAGAACACGAGAGACAAAAGGTCAGGTTGGTTTCATGTCTCTATTTAAAAGATCCTCTTCACAAGAGGGTCTGCAAAAGAAGTTGGATGCTCTTGGAATGCTTTTTTGTGACCAAAGGGATATTCAAGAAAATCCTAGCAAGGCAAAGGTGACGGTTTTCCACGCTTCCAGGATGGGAATGAGCAGATGTAATTTCATAATAGTCTGCCTAGTAGCTATGTATGGTGCACCTTCGTGGAGGGGAGGGGGGCCTGATAAAAGGAATGGGCTAATATTGAGAAGCTACCAACAATTACCTCTTCATAGGATCTGGTCCTTATATGTAGAGATCGTCTACCTACGAGATGCACATGCCTCATCCATGCAGCTCACCACCCATGGGATTAGGTTCTCACAGGGCATTTGGATGGACTGCTGGTGGCTACGACCTTTGCAATGCACCCTTGTGATGTTCCGAATTCTCCCTCTCATCACACAACATTTCAAGTGAAAAGGAGCAATGGCTACTGCAGTTGCACTACCATACCCACTAGTCCCCACAAACATTAGTATGTTTGTTCATGCCATTCCTCAAAAACATGCGATTTGGATCATTGACAAGAATTCTTTGCTGCCCTATATTGGATATATATGTCATAGCCAAATGGCAGTCATTACAAACCCAGAGATTTTCAACATGTGTAGGTGTCCCTTTGGGTGTATCAATCATGACACACGCCATACCCAAGTCCTTGTTGTGCCTACATAACACGTCTTTCTTGGCTTCACTGAAACTGTCCTCTGACAGCCAATGCAAATGTGGGGCATACCTTTCCTCTCGCATTTTGAGGGAAAGATCTTCTGGCTTTGCATCAATACTTTCGGAATGTCTATTTTCCTGAGCCAAAACTGGATGCACAGTTCTGGTGGCGCCTTGAGTCCAACAACAATGTCCTGGCCATTTCCATGCTTGTTTCGCCACTCTCATTGCCTCAATCTTGTTCGCTTTCTCCTGCATGTCAGCATCTGCATAGATTTGAGACATTAAGACATAAGCTGCAGCATCCTTTTCATCCAAGCACACTGCATGTTCGAAGGCCTGTTTTCCAAGCTCCACATTCCCCCACTTTCTACAAGCACCCAACACAGTATGCCACACAACAACGTTAGGACAGAACGGCATCTTCTTGATCATTGCAAGTGCCTTGTCTAATTGGCCTGCACGGCCAAGGAGATCAACCACGCAAGTATGGTGCTCAAGCGTTGGAACAATGCCATAGTCTTTGCTCATGGCCTCAAAGTACGTCTGGCTCTTATTAAATACACCTATGCGGCTGCATGCATTGAGAACAATAATGAAGGTGACCAGACCTGGGTTTATACCTTCTCCTAGCAGTCTGTCAAAGATATGGAAAACATTTTCACTTTCTCCAAGCTGGGCATATCCTGTGATCAGTGAATTCCACGAGACTAAGTCTCGAACTGGAAGCTTGTCAAACACTTGCTGTGCTGTAGCAAGCAAGCCACATTTGGCATACATAACAACCAAGGTGTTGCCCACACCAAGGTCACTTTCTACTAGCCCCTTTCTGGCAATCTGAGCATGTAATTCTTGACCCTTGTAAGAGGCTCCTATGCTGCCACAAGCTTTCAAGCTGCAAACAAACGTGACAGCATCTGGAGAGAGACCCTCAAGTTGCATCTGGTCAAAATACTTGAGTGCTTCCTCACCATGCCCATGTTCAACATATCCTGTGATTAGTGCATTCCATGAGACTACGTCTCGAACTTGAAGCTTATCAAACACTTGTTGTGCTTTGGCAAGTGAGCCACATTTGGCATACATATCGACCAAGGAGTTGCCCACAACAAGGTCTGTTTTCAACAACCCCTTTCTTTCAATCTCAGCATGTATTTCTCGGCCCTTGTTTGTGGCTCCTGTGCAGCCACAAGCTTTCAAGCTACAAACAAATGTGACAGCATTTGGGGAGACACCCTGGAGCTGCATCTGCTCAAAGCACTTAAGTGCTTCCTCACCTTGGCCAACTTCAGCATATCCTCCAATCAGTGTGGTCCACGAGCCAATGTCTCGAACTGGAAGTTTGTCAAACACTTCCTGTGCTTTTGCAAGCAAGCCACATTTAGCATACATATCAACCAAGGTGTTGCCAACAACAAGGTCTCTTTCCAGTAGCCCCTTTGTGGAAATCTCAGCATGCATTTCTTGACCCTTGTCTGCAGCTCGTATGCTGCCACAGGCTTTCAAGCCACAAGCAAACGTGAAAGCATCTGGAGAGACACCCACACGCTGCATTTGTTCAAAATACTTGAGTGCTTCCTCACCATGCCCATGTTCAGCATATCCTGCAATTAGTGCATTCCATGAGACTACGTCTCTAACTGCAAGCTTGTTAAACACTTGCTGTGCTTTGGCAAGCAAGCCACATTTGGCATACATGTCAACCAAGGCGTTGCCAACAACAAGGTCATTTTCCAACAACCCCTTCCTTTCGATCTCAGCATGTGTTTCTCGGCCCTTGTCTGTGGCTCCGACGATGCCACATGCTTTCAAGCTGCAAACAAAAGTCACTACATTCGGAGAAATGCCCTGAAGTTGCATATGTTCGAAACACTGGAGTGCTTCCTCACCATGACCATGTTCAACATATCCTGCAATTAGTGCAGTCCAAGAGACAATGTTTCGAACTGGAAGTTTGTCAAACACTTCCTGTGCTTTTGCAAGTGCGCCACATTTAGCATACATATCAACCAAGGTACTCCCAATAAAAAGGTTTCTTTCCAGCAACCCCTTTCTCACAATCTCAGCATGTATATCTTGACCTTTGTCTATGGCTCCTACACTGCCACAAGCTTTCAAGCTGCAAACAAACGTGACAGCATCCGGAGAGACACCCTCAAGTTGCATCTGTTCAAGACACTTGAGTGCTTCATCACCATGCCCATGTTCAGCATATCCTGCTATTAGTGCGGTCCACGAGACGACATCTCGAATTGGAAGCTTGTCAAACACTTCTTGTGCTTTGATAAGTGAGCCACATTTGGCATACATATCAACCAAGGTGCTTCCAACAACAAAGTTTCTTTTCAGCAATCCCTTTCTGGCGATCTCAGCATGTATTTCTCCACCCTTGTCTATGGCTCCTGTGCTGCCACAAGCTTTCAAGCTGCAAACAAATGTGACAGCATCTGGAGAGACACACTCAAGTTGCATCTGTTCAAAACACTTGAGAGCTTCCTTGCCATGCCCATGTTCAGCATATCCTGCAATTAATGCATTCCACAAGACAACATTTCGAACTCGAAGTCTGTCAAACAGTTGCTGTGCTTTGGCAAGCGCGCCACATTTGGCATACATGTCAACCAAGGAGCTGCCAATGAAAAGGTTGCTTTCGAGCAACCCCATTTTGGCAACCTCAGCATGTATTTCAAGGCCTCTTACCAGATCTTTCAGCTTTGCACAAGCCTTCAGTAAGGCCACAAAAGTATGCCCACTGGGATGTACAAAGTCATCCTTGTGCATTTTCTGGTACAGGGTGAGAGCATGCTGTGGCTTTCCACATTTGATATAACCTATGATGAGCGAATTCCAAGACCATTCATTCCGATACACCAACTTGTCAAAAACCTTCTGGGCATCGTGTATTCTTTCGACTTCCACTAACATCCAGACAAGGTAGTTCCCCAGTGATCTATGAGCTTGCAGTCCACTTTTGCGCATGTAGGCAAGCAAGCGCGGCGCATGCCCTCGGTCTCTCTCCCTTTTGCACTTGTGCAAGATACGAGCAAAGTCCTCGAGGGAAGGCTGTGGCAGCACACCTTCTCCCAAGAAAGGCGATGCGTCCTCTAAGCTAAGCATCCTCCAACCACTGCCAGTACTGTGTAGTTTGTCAATCGCACAAGGCTCGGCTTCAGCTTTGTACCAGCCGCCCACCCATTGCGACTTTACACGCTTCAACTCTGAAGTCCTTGGGTTTGTCTGTGACACTGCATGGCAGCCTAAATTTTGGAACCGATGCCCTTCCACAATCTTCATATAGTAGTAGTTCACATAGCCTATGCATATAATGACTATCTCCGTCCGCCGGCCCTGGACAAAAAAGTGACCTGGCCGGACATGGAGGGATAACTCTGACCTGTAAATTAAACAATTACTACTTCTTAGAAGAGACCCTCACTTCCATACAAGGACCTGCACTTAAACACAAACCGTTCAAGATCATGTTGCATTTTCAAACAAAAGTCACTGAACACTGTGACTCGCATCCTCACGCCCATGATTCATTGACGCCCTATGCTAGCCCTTCCACCATCTCCCCCATTTACATGAGGATCTCATTGATCTACGGTTCAGCTTCACCACACATCTGCACAAAATTATGCAATACACAACATGCAGCAATCACTTTTGGTGCAAAAGGCATGGCCACATTTAAGTCCCTTAAAATACACCAATGATTTTTTAGGGTCCCAAAAGCATTCTTTACCTTAACGCTACCCTTTGATAAATGTTTATCAAAAATTATTTTCTCCCGCAAGTGTTCTCCAGCCTTTGGCCTATAAGGTTTGACCAATAAAGTAGTGGGCTTATATATAGAATTTGCCACAAATATACGGTTGTATGGATTCTCCAGGAAATTGCAACCTAGGGACATCAAGGCTTATATACAGAATCTGCCACAAATATACGGCTGTATGGATTCCCCAGGCAATTGCAACCTAGGGACATCAAGTACCTCTCTTGTCTTTAAACGTTTATATAGCCTATGCTCTTTAAACTGCATTGAGTCATGCATCCCCCCTGGAGCACGGCATATGATACTCTAGAATATCTTCCTAGAGTCCACAATACCTTGTAGTATAACACTAGTGAATCCATGTCTACACATATATTGGGTAGGGAAATGTTTTTTTTATGACTTTTATTGAAGCTTGATGTTAGAACCGTCAACAACACCACACATGTTAGGCAAAGACGTTAATGCTTCGAATTCTGATATGATATGTTCTAGGCGACCAGTAATACCATGTCTCTTGAACATGTGTACATAAGATATCCACAATTATACTCATATACTTACAAATTGTTGACTCACCTACACCAAACAACTAGGATATGCAAGTGAATGTCCATGTGCTAATCTCCACACTGTCGTCTCACTAATGCAAGCTCGCTTGATAGGGGGTCTTGAACGGTCTTTAGATTATTAAAGCAAGGAAAATGAGGCTCTATCAATGCACACAAAACATGAAAGGACTCGTTGTACATTCTATATATATAGAAGAACTTGTGTTGATTCTCTAATTGTGCCTCGGATCAAATGTTGGAGTGGATGGCTCGCCAAAAGGTCACTTGTCACTCATGAAGAGCACCACTAGTCACTTGTCATGAAAAGCACCACCACTCCATCGGCCCATATCTCCAACCCTCCCTCTCTAAGTACACTTTGATTATGAAAGCACCACCACTCCATTGGCCCATATCTCCAACCCTCCCTCTCTAAGTACACTTTGATTATGGAAAACATTGCAAGGCAACTAATAATAAGCATGCACCTACTCAACAATGCAAACTCATGCAAATGAGGCAAAGGAGATGAGTATCATTATATAGACATACTTTCAAGCATACTAGAATCCTACATGAACATCAGCCACACAAAGACATATGGATCTATAAATAAGAAAGGAAGAGTTATATACCTATATCAAATGTCTTATTACCTGAGATCAATGCATGCGACACATGGATGCCCACTATCTAAGGAAGGAGAGCTCTGGATCACCACCTAGCCATCGAGGAAATGAGGATAGGGATCGTCACCGCCAGACATATGTAGTGGCCTACTTGCCAGCTGCCGGGACTACGCCCGAGTGCTTGCCAGCTGCCGGGACTACGGTCCTGTAAGGAAAGAGAGCTCTGGATCACCACCTAGCCATAGAGGAAATGAGGATAGGGATCGTCACCACCAGACATATGTAGTGGCCTACTTGCCAGCTGCCGGGACTACGCCCGAGTGCCTCTCCCCTAAACCCTGGCTCGCTCACCGTCCACAGTCCAGTGGGATGGTCTCAGAGGCTGATTGAGCTCCCTGTAGTTGCTTACTCTCCTCTTAAGAAGAGTTTTCGTGTCCACAAAAATGAACTCTAAAAAGTTCTTGGTTAGCGTACTTAAGTGCTCCCACGAGGACGCCTCATCCTCGTGATCTTTCCACTTAACAAGTGCCTGTCAGTACATAGTGTGCATCGTGTTGTGATCTTTGAATCCTCTCGGGCTCATGTGGAATAGATGATGGTTCTGTCAACTACACTAAAACACTTGGAGAAACTACATTCTCCTTATGTTCAACGGTTTTTCGCCGCAGTTTACTAACATGAAAAATAGTATGAGCTTGAGAGCTCTCCGGCAACTCAAGTTTGTACTCTAATCCACCAACCATCTTATGGATTTTAAAGGGACCGCAGTATCTAGGCAAAAGTATTTCACACTTTCTGTCTTTAAAGTCCGACTTTGTAGGGACTTTCAAATATGCAAAGTCACCTTCTTCATAGGCTACTTCTTCGCGACCCTTGTTAGTATACCTCTTCGCATGATCTTGTGCACTATGTATGCTATCGTTTGTTACCTGTAGCATATCTTGCATGTCTTCAAGGAACTCCTTAACTAACTACAACTTCTCCTTCTCTAACCCTACTATGGCTATAGGAGATCTTGGCTATCAACATGAATGAACTAAATCTAGTCGCGCCGCGGAATGTTTCAAACTATTATAAGAAAACTCCAAATGTGGCAAGTACTCCTCCCATTTGGATTGTTTTTTACTAACATACGCAGGAAGCATGTCTTTCAACACTTGGTTGACTCTTTCTGTCTGACCACATCAGACTGCGGATGATTAGCCGTACTCATACCCAGAGTAGTGTCAAACTTTTTGAAGCCTTACCTCCAAAGGTGACTATCAAACTTCCTATCTCTAGTAGACACTATATCCACGAGCAAGCCATATAGCTTGTAGAGATGTTTGATGTAGCAAATTCATGAGTGTTCATCGTTTTTTTAGTAGGTATGTACTTGACCATCTCGGTCAATCGGTCAACCACTACTCAAACCGAATCATTCCCTCGATTCGTTCTAGGTAAACCAGTGATGAAATTCATAGAAAAACTTTCCCATTTCCCTTTGGGAATATCCAATGGGTGTAGCAAGCCTCCAATCTTGAGGTGCTCATGTTTATTGACGTGATACTTCTTGCATTTCAGCATGAAATCCTGGATGTCCTTAAACAAACTAGGTCAATAAAATTACTTCTGACTAGTGCAAGGTCTTCTATATCACGGGATGAGTTGCACTCGGACTATTTTGAGTTTCTATAAGAATTTGGGCCCGAGAAGCACCAATAGTTGGTACACAAACTCTACCTTTGTCAACCAGATACTCATCATATACTCTTCCCCCCGACAAAGTTTATCACCCCCAAGTGAACTAGTGTCAAATGGTTGTGGTAGTGTTAATCACCATTTACACATCAGAATAATTAGTTTCATGCTATGCCTCATGATCAAGTATCTCACTTGGTGAATTGAAAAGAGGAAGTTGCAAAGGATTGATGATTAGGCATGTATTTTGGGATTTTAACAAGACGAAGGCTTAATCAATGCATTCTAGCCTCTTGAATTCTATTACTCTAGCTAATTGAATGTTACATCTTCAAGAATTTTCATATTTTATTCTTGTGATATTTGAACACCACTTTTATTGTTTTATTCTCAACTCATCATACCTTGAGGTAAATTTTTCTTATCCGTGAATATTAATTGCATTAGTCATATCTACATTTGTTTATCTAACACTTTACCATGTAGATGTGCTTCCCCCTTGAACCATCAAACGGGCTGAAGACAATTTTGAAGTCACTTCGAAGAGCCTTATGCATACCCAAGATAAAGCGATGCATCAAATGGTTCACGAACATCTTGGAAACTAAGCCTAGCACAAGTCTCTACTAGTGTAACAATAGGCTTATAGTCTTCAAGACCAAATTGTGTAAGAAATCTATGTGTGTACTTTGACTACAATATCACAATACCATCATCACATTGCATATATCACAAATTTTCTTATATTGCTAGAAAAGAGCTATAAGATTTGACTTTCAAGTCAAAACTTTTCCATTGGCCAATTGTTGTGATAGCAACAGCAATTCTATCTCATGATCTACTTCCCGAATGCTAAGGCAAAAAACATTACCAGGTATAACAAACTCATCTATGTAATTGATGTCCATGCCACCACAAGCCAATGAAAGTTACCCCGCACATATACCGAATGGATAGTCTAATCTATCAATGGATCCATCTACCTTTCTCTTGACTTTGTAGACCCACTTAGTACCAATTGCTTTGTAGACCCCATTGCAATACTATCTACCTTAAATTTTAAGTCTGATGGTATGACATCTAATAGAAATTCCAAGAATGTGTGCACTATATACATATACATATACATATACACATATATATATATATATATATACATATACATATATATATATATATACATATACATATACATATACATATACATATATATATATATATACATATACATATACATATACATATATATATACATATACATATACATATACATACATATATATATACATACATATATATATATATATATATATATATATATATATATATATATATATATGCATATATATGTACATATATAAATCAAGCTGACATTCATTGTCATAATGGAACCATTTTCTTCCGTGACCTTCAAGGGAACAAAGTTCAAGGAACTGAAATTTTTGGATCCCCAGATCTACAATTAGTAAAAGCTTAGCAGCTCATTTATATTGTCAAAATGAATTCGGTAGACACAAAGTTAAAGGCTAAAGAACTAGAATGGTTAAGTGAGTATGATGATTTATTCCCAGCAGAGCTAACTAAGATGCCTCTGATGAATGAATGTGCATGTGATGGATATGAATGAATGTGATGTGAAGGGATGTGAATCAGGATAGATGTGAATGAATGAGATGTGATGTGAGTGAATGTAATGTAATGGATGAGATGTGAGTGAATGTGATGTGGTCTGAATGGATGAGATGTGAGTGAATGTGATGTGATGAGATGTGAATTTGGGTAGATGTAAGTGGATGAGATGTGAGTGAGTGTGATGTGATGAGATGTGAATTTGGGTAGATGTAAGTGGATGAGATTTGATGAGGATAAATTGAGGAAAGATGTGATGAGATGAAAATGATGAGATTGGATGAGAATAGGAATACTTATGAAATGGTTGTAGAATTAATTAATGTGGTTTGATGTGGAGCAATGTGGAAAGACGAGAGTTCATTATAGAAACTGTATTTTTGAACTGTTTTTAAATGACTTTTTTATGTCAAGAACGCTGGAGAGCATTTTGACCATCTCATGGAGACCTAATCTGATAAAGTTGCAACAGCTGACGGAGAGTCATTGGAGGACGTCTCGCGTAGCAAGGTCGGCCGAGGTCTTGACCAACCTCGGTTCGATTAAAATGGTGAGCTTCCGGTACGGTGGATGAGGGACCAAGGAAGCGACCTATGAGTGAAGCGCTAGATCACCTGTGCGAAGGATCCTAGAGGGTGCTGACCATATGGTGCTCGGGCTCTGGGTCACCGACGACGATACCCACACGTACATTGTGGAAGATATTGGAACAAGGAGTAAGAGTTGTTTTTTGAATTCAGGCATGGATCTGGTTGATTGACCTTGCTGGTCCTCAAAGGCTTGACCTTGCTGGTCCTCAAAACGGATGAGTCTATGGCTCTTTTAAATGGATCCGTTGGTTGATCTTGCTGATCTGGTTGATTGACCTTGCTGGTCCTCAAAGGCTTGACCTTGCTGGTCCTCAACGGATGAGTCTATGGCTCTTTTAAATGGATCCGTTGGTTGATCTTGCTGATCTTCAATGGAGATTCATTTTCTGATATGTGAATATATTACCGGTTATTATGAGCAAAAGGCCCCTGAGTGGATAGGTGGTGAGTGTTCTGGTTGCCAATGATGCCATAGGTACACCGATGAAGGAATGATTGGAAATAAGGATTCAATCGGAGATTTTGAGGATTATGATCAGTGACACAATGGTTTCATTAAAAGATTATTTTTTTAAAGATAGCTCATTCTGTGAAAAAGGCAATTTCATATTGGGTGTGTAAGTGGTGTGACTAGTTTCAAGTTTGCATGAATATCCTACTAGGGGGCCTGGGAACTCTTTTCCCTGGTACCCACGAACAAAACCTAACCAAATTCTTCATTGGATCCCATCACTATAGTGGTTGGGCGGTTGGCTAACCCATGGGACCGGATGGGGTTAGGCTGGACTGATGGATCCCTAAATTGAGACTCAATTCTGTTATGGTACAATAGATGAAGTAAATCTCGGACAAAAAATGTTCTATGGAAAAGAATCAACGGCTATGCCTCTCAATGAGGAAAAAAGCGTTGGTCTCTATGATCCAAGTGCAATCTTTTTCAGGAATCGCCCGTGCTTTCCGGACAAGGGAAGTTTTTTTCGGGTTCGGTTGTCTCCCGGCGGGTAGTACTAGGGAAAAGAGTTCCCAGGACCCCTAGCCGGATAGATGTGGAGGTATGTGAAGAATAGATGTGGAGGTATGTGAAGAATAGAAGTGGAGTTCCCAGGTCCCCTAGATAATGCAGAAGTGCATTGCAAAATGCAGGGTTTGGAGAAGGATAACAAAAAGATGGCAGCAATGCTTTCAAAGACTGTTGTTGCTTGTAAGATTTCTCCCTCTAGCTTTTGAGATGTAAAGGTGTAAGAACCTCCCCTTCTGTCTCTTGTAATCATTCCCCCCTTAGAAATGGAAAAATATCTTGTTTTACCGTGTTTTGGCCTAGAGAGAGAAAATTTCTAGAGAGAGATAATTCAAAATTGAGATATTTTCGGATACAAAAATTCTCCTAATGTCTAAAATGAACTTTCCAATGTGCATTAGGAATTAATTGAATATGTGTATAAGGGACCTAAGGGTCCACAGTTTCAGAAATTTTTGGATTAAGGTCCAAATAAGGTTCCAGAGGGCCAATAGGATTAATCCAAGTGATGGGATGAGATAAATACAATGAATAAAAGAAAATAGCCCAAAAATGAGTAAATGCTTATATAAGATGAAGAGTTGACTGAGTACAAGATTTATTAGTCAAAAACTACAGTATATTAGTTAAAAAATGAGATATTTAGGTGAACTGATGCATTTTGACATCTCAATAAGGTGGGAAACCCACTTGAGCTAGGTGCCTTCTTCATCATCATTGATTGACTTTTTTAATTCAAAAAAATTAAGATATTTCATCTCTCCTCTCTCCTGGTGCAAATTGGATCAAAAAGGGAGCCAAACTGATCCAAATCTTGTCCGAATTGGATCAACTGAAGCTAGAAGGCTCTAGAACCCAGTTGGACTTGGTTAGTGGCCTCCCTCACCTATAAATAGACCCTCATTCCTTTGTATTTTCATATGGGAGCAATACCATGCCAATATTCTCTCTAAATTAGCATATTTCTATTATCCCTCTAATTTTTCTCTTCTCTTGAGAGCTTTGAAGCTTCTCTCTCCTCCATCCTCTCTTGGAGCTTACTCTCCCTCTCTTGGTGGCCAAGGACTTGCTTGGGGGCTTCATTTCTAGCCAACGAAACAAGCCCAAATCAAAGGTAAACCTATTTTAATGGTTTTCTTTCAATTCTCTTAATGGTTTTCTTCTTTCAATTCTCTTAATGGTTTTCTTCTTCTCAACCCCTCTAAAGCTTGAGAAGCTTTCAATGGAATGGTTTTCTATTGAAATCAAGCTCTTGATTCATAATGTTTAACTAGATTAATGCAAATTTTTATGCTTAATTATAGTATTTTTGTTAATAAATCTCTCTTTTGGAAAGATCAATCATCTTTATGGTTAGATCCTTGGTAGAAGGATGATTCTCAATGATAATCTCTTTATCCTAATCAAAACTCTAGGCTTGATAAGCTAGAGAAAGAGATTAGATATTTTCATGATTTTTAATCTAGTAAAAATGATTAATTCTTTTTAGCTTGATTATGAGTAAGACAAATCATATTAACTCATTCTAAATTGAAAGAGGGTTATGCTCACATTTTTAAAAAATGAGGAATGGTTATTTTAGAATAATGCTTATAATTATAGTTATAACTATGCTATGTATGCATAAATTTAATTTTAACTTGAAAGAGAAGCAAATCGAGCATCAATAGGGAAACATTGGTGGACATTGGAAGTAAAAGGAGTACCAGCAGGGAAGCACTAGTGGTCACCCTCAGCGCAAGCATGGTGGAAATAATAATAACTGCCGCCACCGGGAAACACCGACTACAATGAAGAAGAAGAATTCCTCTACAACAACCAATCTTCAAAACAGCAATACAAACAGCTTGAAGAACTACTCCGACAATCAGAGGACTTGAAGGAAGAGGAACGTTCTAAAAAGAAGAAGAATCATCTCACCCTACAACAAGTAGCAAAAATAACCAAAGGATTTTCTTGGAGCAGAGATGAATCCCCACCGACTGCCAGTCAAGGCAAAAGGGAAATTTCAGAGCACCACGGAAGAAGTGACAAAACTCAAAGCAGAATTGGCTGAACAATCAGAAGAACTAAGATAAGTGACCTACTACTACAACCAGGCCATAATGGATAATCAATCATCTGCCCAGGATAATATGCAGCTGAAAGAAGAACTTGGGGTGGTTGCAAGATGAGGGTACTCACTTTCGTTCACTCTCTCCAAAATTGGGACATCCATGCATCTCGGGCGGAGTACCTCGATCATGATAGTGCCGCGAATCAAAAGACGACACGTGCCTCCCGAGCCTAAATCGACATATCTCGATCGAGATGCCAACTAATGCCACGCTAGCAGGTCCGGGCTTCCAGGCGTCATCCATGTCACCAATACATGTCACCGCCACCACAATATCTCGATCGAGATATCTATGCCACTCGGATCCACATCAGGGCCACGCTGTATCCCCAATGGCATATTTGACTAGCACATCTCCATCGTCCACGTATCTCGAACGAGAAATATACATCCAATCGCGACCATTCATTGTTCGAGGTAATCGGATACAATCTCCACCGTCCCCATATCTCGATCGAGATACTGAGTTCAAATCTCAGCCGTCCAAATATCTCGATCGAGATACATAGATTCAATCTGCACCGTCCGAGTATCTCGATCGAGATACGTAGATGCAATATCCACCGTCCAATTATCTCGATCGAGATACGGAAAAGCAATCTAAACCGTCCATTCACGTACGCTCGAAGATGCGATCTCGGCCGTTTAAATATCTCGATCGAGGTATGTAATGAATCTTGACCGTCGAGATACCTTGTCGTGGTAATGCCTTTAAATCGTGGCTGTCCATTTACCTCGAACGAGATAGTAATATCAAATCTCAGCCGTCGATCCTTTCCCAACCCTAGAATTAGGTGTGTATCTTGGCCGTATGTTGCACTAACCCTAATATCCAGAGCGTTAATCTTGCAAACCCTAAATTGCATGATGTTTTCGAACCTTGATCGAGGTTATAAAACCGGAAAACTTTTTTTTTTGCCTCATTTTCACAAGTCGTTTTCACTCTCTTGCTCTCTTGATTTGGATTAGTATTAGTGAGCCCATTAGCTTTGTTTTTAGCTTGATTAGTGCTACTTAGCACTAAGCATTAGACCTTTCACATTAGACCCTTCACATTGGACCCTTCACATTTGGCCTAGGTTTTAGCATGGAGGGCCACGAGGAGGGCCACGAGGAGGGCCGCTCATCTATTGCGGACCTCATCGCGGAGATAGACCGTGAGTTAGCGGCTATCCGTAGGAGTGCTAGAGACACTCCGTCTACATTACATATCGTGGCAGACTTGGAGGCGATGCTTGCGTCCCTTCGTAGCCTTCACGATATTGTTTATGTAGATGAGTGGATAGCCCACCATCGCGCTGCTCCTGTGTCACATGGCCTGACATATCGTCAGGTCTGTGATCTTGCTCCTATTAGGGATGGGGCTTTCCTAGATCTTTTCCTCGATAGTCGTGGGATGAGGCCCGGGGCGGGCAAGCCCCTCACTATTTCGCGGTGTTCGCATCCTCGTATGGCGGCACATATCTATAGTCGATATGTTGCCGCATATGGGAGGATGCCGAACAACCGCCAGATTCCCATATACTTCGCAAAGCAGTTATATGCGGAGTTTGTCTTAGGGGAGGAGGTCGATTACACCAGCCATCGTCCGGGTGGTGGTGCTGGCCGAGGCCGTCTCCAGGACCAGGGTAGGCGGCCTCCACCAGCCCTTCGTGTAGCACCTACCACAGATCCTTCATTTGTGCCATTGTCGACAGTAGAGGCTCTTGGCACGCAGGTCGGCATTGACGTACGGAGTACCACGGAGAGCATCCAGCACGTGGTGCGCCTATTCTCACGATCTATACCGACGACAGATGTGGAGGTATTTACATATATATTACGTCTTAAGTTTTTTTGGTCATTTATCTTCATGTTTATATGTACTTTTCTATATTTTTACATGAGCAGCATGGTTGATTGTGTCACGCAGGTTCCCACACCTGCCACTCAGAGGCTCACTCAGGAGTTGGTAGAGGCGAGAGCGGAGATAGACCGCCTCCGAGCTGCATTACAGATGGCAGAGGCAGCTACTGCAGAGGCACAGCATCTGAGAGAGTCCGACATCCAGCAGGTAGGTTTCTCTTGCACGTTTAAGTTACAAATTTATTTAAGTAATACCTAATGAGAGACTAATCAAATATTTTAATGCTTTACTTTTTTGCGTAGGCTCGGACCGAGGTAGAGAGCTCCAGAGCTGAGGCACAGCATCATCAGATTATGGAGCAGATTGCCCAGCACAGGGCAGAGCAGCTGATGCTGCATGTTCGAGAGTATCGTAGATCATCGGACGTGACAGTGCCTTACCTACCGTTATATCCACGGCCTGTCACAGAGGTTTTTCGACGACCTCTCCCGCAGGATGCACCACCCTTCCTACGTGATGCGTGCTGCTGTTTATGTATCGAGGACATTGATAGTACAGGAGGATATGCCCTAGGATGTGGACATATTTTCCACTTGTCTTGCATCACCCAGGAGCTCGTCCGGTTCTCAGCATGCCCATCCTGCCGTGCACGCGTCGACTTAGCGACGTACAGGGTATTGGGCATCGATGATCTTCACCCAGGCCTTGTACGAGTAGATGCCAGGACGGGCAGGCCTGTCGACTTTACATCAACTATGGACTTGGGACTCGACACCTTCGACGATAGAGCCCAGGAGCCTGAGGTGCCTCCTGAGATAGAGTGGAGCTCACATGAGTTCGATGCTTACCAGAGAGTCCTACATGAGAGCCAGGTGACAGCATTTGAGCGCGTGGGTGGTGCTGGCCCTAGTGGCACAGCGGGTGATGGTGCTAGCAGCAGTGCTGCTTCTCATGAGCAGCGTGTCCTTACAGCAGAGGAGCTTACACGAGCAGAGTGGCAGACACGCACCATTGCAGATTATCGATTTTGGGTTTACAGACAGAGGCGTCTTGCATTAGCACAACGTAGAGAGAGAGAGAGGGCCATAGCAGCTTTTGGGACTTGTGAGCTCCCGAGTACACCGGCACCAGCTCACGATCCTTCCTTTGAGGCAGACCTCCCCGCAGACATTCGACGACCCCCGCAGCCGGCACAGCCTCCTCGACGTGCACAGCAGCCTCGACGCGCACGTCGACCGGCAGTTAGAGATGACGATTTTGATTGGGTTGCTGTTGATAGTGACTAAACTCAGACTAGCTGGGTTAGCTCACTTACATTGTACTTAGATTTTTGGGCAGTGACTAACCTCAGACTAGCTGGGGTAGCTCATTTTCATTCTGATGTACTTATTTGATGTTTATATCATTATGAGTTTTCTCATTATTGAGTATCATTACATTTTAGTTGATGTTCTTGATTTTATTATATTTCTTAACACTTTGGCTATCATATTGTTTGTTGAAAATCTCCATTATTGAGTATCATTACATTTTAGTTGATGTTCTTGATTTTATTATATTTCTTAACACTTTGGCTATCATATTGTTTGTTGAAAATCTCCATGCCATCGTACCCAAACATGCTCCGATGGGGGCCAAACTTTGCAAGCATGGGGAGGGGACCCACCCCCACATGCTTGCAAAGTTTGGTCACAATCAGAACATGTTTGGATTGGCAATTGGCGCCCAGTGCGGGTTTTTCAAGTCTCTTGGTGCTTAAGAGGCCATGGAAAATCCGGGCCTTCCCCATACCATCGTACCCAAACATGCTCCGATGGGGACCAAACTTTGCAAGCATGTGGGGGTGGGTCCCCCCCACATGCTTGCAAAGTTTGGTCACAATCAGAGCATGTTTGGATTGGCAATTGGCGCCCAGTGCGGGTTTTTCAAGTCTCTTGGTGCTTAAGAGGCCATGGAAAATCCGGGCCTTCCCCATACCATCGTACCCAAACATGCTCCGATAGGGACCAAACTTTGCAAGCATGTGGGGGTGGGTCCCCTCCCACATGCTTGCAAAGTTTGGTCCCCATCAGAGCATGTTTGGATTGGCAATTGGCACCCAGTGCGGGTTTTTCAAGTCTCTTGGTGCTTAAGAGGCCATGGAAAATCCGGGCCTTCCCCATACCATCGTACCCAAACATGCTCTGATGGGAACCAAACTTTGCAAGCATGGGGAGGGGACCCACCCCCACATGCTTGCAAAGTTTGGTCACAAACAGAACATGTTTGGATTGGTAATTGGCGCCCAGTGCGGGTTTTTCAAGTCTCTTGGTGCTTAAGAGGCCATGGAAAATCCGGGCCTTCCCCATACCATCGTACCCAAACATGCTCCGATGGGGACCAAACTTTGCAAGCATGTGGGGGTGGGTCCCCCCCACATGCTTGCAAAGTTTGGTCCCCATCGGAGCATGTTTGGATTGGCAATTGGCGCCCAGTGCGGGTTTTTCAAGTCTCTTGGTGCTTAAGAGGCCATGGAAAATCCGGGCTTCCCCATACCATCATACCCAAACATGCTCCGATGGGGACCAAACTTTGCAAGCATGTGGAGGGGACCCACCCCCACATGCTTGCAAAGTTTGGTCACAAACAGAACATGTTTGGATTGGTAATTGGCGCCCAGTGCGGGTTTTTCAAGTCTCTTGGTGCTTTAGAGGCCATGGAAAATCCGGGCCTTCCCCATACCATCGTACCCAAACATGCTCCGATGGGAACCAAAATTTGCAAGCATGTGGGGGTGGGTCCCCCCCACATGCTTGCAAAGTTTGGTCACAATCAGAGCATGTTTGGATTGGCAATTGGCGCCCAGTGCGGGTTTTTCAAGTCTCTTGGTGCTTAAGAGGCCATGGAAAATCCGGGCCTTCCCCATACCATCGTACCCAAACATGCTCTGATGGGGACCAAACTTTGCAAGCATGTGGGGGTGGGTCCCCCCCACATGCTTGCAAAGTTTGGTCCCCATCAGAGCATGTTTGGATTGGCAATGGGCGCCCAGTGCGGGTTTTTCAAGTCTCTTGGTGCTTAAGAGGCCATGGAAAATCCGGGCCTTCCCCATACCATCGTACCCAAACATGCTCCGATGGGGACCAAACTTTGCAAGCATGTGGGGGTGGGTCCCCCCCACATGCTTGCAAAGTTTGGTCACAAACAGAACATGTTTGGATTGGTAATTGGCGCCCAGTGCGGGTTTTTCAAGTCTCTTGGTGCTTAAGAGGCCATGGAAAATCCGGGCCTTCCCCATACCATCGTACCCAAACATGCTCCGATGGGGACCAAACTTTGCAAGCATGTGGGGGTGGGTCCCCCCCACATGCTTGCAAAGTTTGGTCACAATCAGAGCATGTTTGGATTGGCAATTGGCACCCAGTGCGGGTTTTTCAAGTCTCTTGGTGCTTAAGAGGCCATGGAAAATCCGGGCCTTCCCCATACCATCGTACCCAAACATGCTCCGATGGGGACCAAACTTTGCAAGCATGTGGGGGTGGGTCCCCCCCACATGCTTGCAAAGTTTGGTCACAATCAGAGCATGTTTGGATTGGCAATTGGCGCCCAGTGCGGGTTTTTCAAGTCTCTTGGTGCTTAAGAGGCCATGGAAAATCCGGGCCTTCCCCATACCATCGTACCCAAACATGCTCCGATGGGGACCAAACTTTGCAAGCATGTGGGGGTGGGTCCCCCCCACATGCTTGCAAAGTTTGGTCACAATCAGAGCATGTTTGGATTGGCAATTGGCGCCCAGTGCGGGTTTTTCAAGTCTCTTGGTGCTTAAGAGGCCATGGAAAATCCGGGCCTTCCCCATACCATCGTACCCAAACATGCTCCGATGGGGACCAAACTTTGCAAGCATGTGGGGGTGGGTCCCCCCCACATGCTTGCAAAGTTTGGTCACAATCAGAGCATGTTTGGATTGGCAATTGGCGCCCAGTGCGGGTTTTTCAAGTCTCTTGGTGCTTAAGAGGCCATGGAAAATCCGGGCCTTCCCCATACCATCGTACCCAAACATGCTCCGATGGGGACCAAACTTTGCAAGCATGTGGGGGTGGGTCCCCCCCACATGCTTGCAAAGTTTGGTCACAATCAGAGCATGTTTGGATTGGCAATTGGCGCCCAGTGCGGGTTTTTCAAGTCTCTTGGTGCTTAAGAGGCCATGGAAAATCCGGGCCTTCCCCATACCATCGTACCCAAACATGCTCCGATGGGGACCAAACTTTGCAAGCATGTGGGGGTGGGTCCCCCCCACATGCTTGCAAAGTTTGGTCACAATCAGAGCATGTTTGGATTGGCAATTGGCGCCCAGTGCGGGTTTTTCAAGTCTCTTGGTGCTTAAGAGGCCATGGAAAATCCGGGCCTTCCCCATACCATCGTACCCAAACATGCTCCGATGGGGACCAAACTTTGCAAGCATGTGGGGGTGGGTCCCCCCCACATGCTTGCAAAGTTTGGTCACAATCAGAGCATGTTTGGATTGGCAATTGGCGCCCAGTGTGGGTTTTTCAAGTCTCTTGGTGCTTAAGAGGCCATGGAAAATCCGGGCCTTCCCCATACCATCGTACCCAAACATGCTCCGATGGGGACCAAACTTTGCAAGCATGTGGGGGTGGGTCCCCCCCACATGCTTGCAAAGTTTGGTCACAATCAGAGCATGTTTGGATTGGCAATTGGCGCCCAATGCGGGTTTTTCAAGTCTCTTGGTGCTTAAGAGGCCATGGAAAATCCGGGCCTTCCCCATACCATCGTACCCAAACATGCTCCGATGGGGACCAAACTTTGCAAGCATGTGGAGGGGACCCACCCCCACATGCTTGCAAAGTTTGGTCACAAACAGAACATGTTTGGATTGGTAATTGGCGCCCAGTGCGGGTTTTTCAAGTCTCTTGGTGCTTAAGAGGCCATGGAAAATCCGGGCCTTCCCCATACCATCGTACCCAAACATGCTCCGATGGGGACCAAACTTTGCAAGCATGTGGGGGTGGGTCCCCCCCACATGCTTGCAAAGTTTGGTCACAATCAGAGCATGTTTAGATTGGCAATTGGCGCCCAGTGCGGGTTTTTCAAGTCTCTTGGTGCTTAAGAGGCCATGGAAAATCCGGGCCTTCCCCATACCATCGTACCCAACACATGCTCCGATGGGGACCAAACTTTGCAAGCATGTGGGGGTGGGTCCCCCCCACATGCTTGCAAAGTTTGGTCACAATCAGAGCATGTTTGGATTGGCAATTGGCGCCCAGTGCGGGTTTTTCAAGTCTCTTGGTGCTTAAGAGGCCATGGAAAATCCGGGCCTTCCCCATACCATCGTACCCAAACATGCTCCGTATCCGGACAAGAGACTAATCCCTCGGTTCTTCCAAAAGCACGGGCGATTCCTCCAGGATATTTTTACTCTAACGTAGTCAAGAGCCTTAACTAACTGAACTAATCTGACTGAATCCTTAAGTCCCATAGTCAGATCAAGGAAAAGACTTGCACTTGGATCATAGAGACCAACGCTTTTTTCCTCATTGAGAGGCACATCCGTTGATTCTTTTCCATAGAACAATTTTTATTCGGGATTTACTTCATCTATTGTACCATAATAGAATTGAGTCTCATTTTAGGGATCCATCAGTCTAGCCTAACCCCATCTAGTCCCGTGGGTTAGCCAACCGCCCAACCACTATAGTAATGGGATCCATTTAAGAATTTGGTTAGGTTTTGTCCCAGGTACCAGAGAAAAGAGTTCCCATGCCTCCTAGCTGAATATTCATGCAAACTTAAAACTAGTCACACCACTTACACACCCAATATGAAATTGCCTTTTTCATAGATTCAACTGTGAAATTGTCTTTTTCACAAATTCACCTGTCTTTAAAACAATCTTTTAATGAAACTATAGTATCACTGATCATAATCCTCCAAAATATATCCGGTTGAATCCTAATTTCTAATTTTTTTCTTCATCAGTGTACCTATGGCATCGTTGTTGGCAACTAAAACGCTCACCACCTGTCCACTCAGGGACCTTTTCGATAGTCCCTAGCTCATAGTACCCGATAATATATTCACTTATAAAAATCAAAATGAAATCTCCGTTAAGGATCAGCAAGATCAACCAACAGATCCATAAAAAAAAGCCATGGACTCATCCGTTGAGGACCAGCAAGGTCAACCAGCCATATCCATGCCCGAATAATTTAGAAAACAACTCTTGCTCCTTGATCCAATATCTTCCCCGACACACGAGTGGGTATCTTCAGCGACCCAGAGCGCCCGAGCACCGTATGGTCAACACCCTCTAGGATCCTTCGCAGGAGGTCACCTAGCGCTTCACTCATAGGCCGCTTCCTTGGTCCCTCATCCACCGTATTGGAAGCTTACCATTTAAATCGAACCAAGGCTGGTCAAGACCTCAGCCAACCTTGCTATGCGAGACGTCATCCATTGACTCTCCGTCAGCTGTTGCAACATTATCAGTTAGGTCTCCACCACGACCTCATTCACAAGATGGTCAAAATGCTTCCCCAACATTCTTGAAATAAAACAGTCATTTAAAAATAGGTCATAAATACAGTTTCTATAACGAACTCTCGTCTTTCCACATTGTTCCACATCAATCCACATACCCATATCCACATCTCATCACATCACATTCATTCACATCTCATCCATTCATATCTACCCCAATCCACATCCAGTTCACATCACATCCATTTAACCTCACATCTCATTCATTCACATCTATCCCGATTCACATCTCATCCATTCACATCACATCTCATTAATTCACATCTATCCCGTTTCACATCACATCACATCCATTCACATCACATATCATCCATTCACATCCCGATTCACATGACATCACATCTCATTCACTCACATCTATCCATTTCACATCACATCACCTCCATCCATTCACATCCATCACATCACATTCATTCATATCCATCACATTCATTCTCATCACCATCCCATCACATACATTCTATCCACATAACATCACATCACATCTATCCACATCATATCTCATTCATACACATCTCATCTCATTCATCCACATGCATCCAATCGTTCACATGTACGACTACCCACATCTATCCATACATTCATATCTATCACTTCACATCCACATACATTCATGTCACATCACATCTCTTTACATCACATCACATTCTTTCACATACATATCCACATCCATTCTTTCACATACACATCCACATCCATTCTTTCACATACATCCACATCCATTATTTCACATACACATCCACATCCATTCTTTCACATACATCCACATCCATTCTTTCACATACACATCCACATCCATTCTTCACATACACATTCACATCCATTCTTCTCATACACATTCATATCCATTTTCATCACATACACATCCACATCCATTCTTTCACATACACATCCACATCCATTCTTTCACATACATATCCACATCCATTATTCACATACACATTCACATCCATTTTCAACCATACACATTCACATCCATTTTCAACCATACCGAGGTTGGTCTCAAGACCTGGGTAGGCTTTGCCGTGTGAGTCGTCCTCTGAACACTCCCCGCCAGCTTATTGCAAGCAAACTTCCCTTAGAAAAACATATACTAAATGCTCCCTCCACCAGCATTCTGGCGTAAGACAGTTCTTTAAGAAAACAGGGTTTTTATGCAAGTTTTTTGTTTGATTTTCTTTTGAATACAAGGAGTATTTCTTGAATCAGCATCCTCAAAACTTTTTGATTGAAATTCTGAATTTCATACCAGAATTCCTTGAATTCTATAACCTTGATCCACAGATCAATTTGAAGGGTCTTAAACTTAGTTTGAGATTTGGCGGAGTTTTGAGTGTATTTTTCTAAACTGGTCACACCTTCTTTCCTCGAAACTCACAAAAGAGTTTGGTCTTGGTCATAATCAGATTCAAAGTTCGAGTCGGATAAGATTTTTCCTGAACTATCTTTCTCGAAAAGGTTTGATAATTCAGCTACTATTTTACTGAATTTCTTTCTTTGAATATTCACTTAACTGATTTCTAAATTAGTTACAAATTCCAATGAGGAATAGATTAATCATTTATCTAAATATTTCGACCTCGATAGACTTCCTGAATTTTCTTTTTACAATCCGTGAATATAAAACAATAGAAATTTCTCTCTTAGAGTATTTAATTATTCATTTATCAAATACTCATAGAATTTAAACATAGAATTTAAAAGAATTCTAATTTTGATATAAAAAATTTTATGTATCTATTTATGCATAAAAATCAACTTCAATGGGAATAACACTTTTATTAAAAAAATCCTTTTATGCATCTATTTATGCATAAAATCAAATTTAATAGGAATAACCCTTTTAAAATAAAAAGAATTTCTTTATGTATCTATTAATGCATAAAAATTAATTTTTATAAGGATAACGCTTTTATAATAAAAAATTCCTTTATGCATCTTTCTATGTATAAAAATCAATTTGAATAAGAATAACACTTTTATAATAAAAATTTTTCTTTATGCATAGAATCAAATTTAATAAGAATAACACTTTTATAATAAAAAAATTTCCTTTATGCACCTTTCTATGCATAGAATCAAATTTAATAAGAATAACACTTTTGTAAGAAAAGAATTTCCTTTATGCATCTTTCTATGCATAAAAACCAAATTTATAAAGAATAACACTTTTGTAATAAAAAAATTCCTTTATGCATCTTTCTATGCATAGAATCAAATTTAATAAGAACAACACTTTTATAATAAAACAATTTTCTTTATGCATCTTTCTATGCATAGAATCAAATTTAATAAGAATAACACTTTTATAATAAAAAATTCCTTTATGCATAGAATGAAATTTAATAAGAATAACACTTTTGTAATAAAAAATTTTTCTTTATGCATCTTTCTATGCATAGAATCAAATTTAATAAGAATAACACTTTTGTAATAAAAAAAATTCCTTTATGTATCTTTCTATGTATAGAATCAAATTTAATAATAATTAATATCAGTGATATCCATGCATATTCATAGGTGAATATGTACATGGAGTAATTAGAATATTTATTTTAGATGCAAAAATGGTGGGAGAATTACTCTTTTGGAATAACATAAAAATAAACTTTCTTTTTCACAAAATTCTGGAAAATTTTGCCATAACCTCCTTTGTATTGCTGACCATTTCTCATTTTTATCTTTCTTTATTTAACTTAATTAACCCAATTTAGAATTATAGAACTCTAATCTACACAATTTTTTAAATTCAAGAGAGTAAACAATAAGAAGAGTTTAATTAATCACTTAGTTAATCTTTCTAGGATTAAGAAAGGTTGGAATGTAAAGAAGAGAAGGGGTTGGCCTTTTCATCAAAGGCATAGCATTTGAATTTAATTCAATCATTTGCAAAACATAAAAATCAAGAAAACCATAGATTTTTCATTAAAATTCGTAAACAAAGTAGAAAATTAGCTTACATGGAGCTTGTAAGCACTCCTTTGGCTTGAGGGATTGAGGGTTCTACTATTGTTTAAAGCAATAGTGGCCACCAATTCACTTGGGAGAGGATTAGGCCAAAAATAATTGAATTATTAAAAAATTCAATGTAGATGGCCCAGGAGAGGAGTAGAGTAACAGTGCATAAACACCATTAAGCTTTTACAAAGGGGGAGGCTTCTATTTATAGGAAAAAGTGAGCCTCTAACCAAGCAAACTGATTCTAAAATTTTCCAGATCAATTTGGTCAATGTTTGGCCATTTTTGGGTCAGTTCAGCTTACTTTTTGGATCTAGTTTTGAAATAGGAGAGAGGAGAGATGAAAATATCTCATTTTATTGATTAAAAATTGGGGGTAATGATGAAAAAAAGGCACCTACTTCATGAGGGGAGATCCCCAGACTAAGGTGTCAAAATTCAGTTTTTTAATTCTTTTGTTTGGTCCTTAGTCCACTATTCATCTTATGTGAGCATTTACTCATTTTTGGGAGGTTTTTCTTTTATTCTTCAATTTATCTCCTCCCTACACTTGGATTGATCCTATTGGCCCATAGGAACCTTAATTGGACCATAATCTAATTTTTTTTTAAAATGTGGACCCTTAGGCTAAGGTCCTTTATACCTATTTTCAATTAATTCCAATTGCACATTGGAAAGTTCTTTTTGAATTTCTGTTTTAGGGGAAACCATTTAGACACTAGGAGGATTTTTGTATCCAAAAATATCTCAATTTTGAATTACTTCCCTCTAGAGATTTTCTCTCTCCAGGCCAAAACAGGGTAAAACAGGATCTTTCTTTTATTTCAGAGAGGGGAATAATTATAAAATCATAAGGGAAGGTTCTTACACCTGTACACCTTAAAAGCTTGAGGGAGGAATCTTACAATAAAGGTTCCTTGGATGTCTCAACTATGTCTCTTGGATCGACCCCCTCAACCTCTCCAAAGATCGGCAACCTCTCCAAAAGTTCTTGACTCACAAGTCCGAATGGACTAGCAAACAAACAAAAGCGGTCAAGAAGATCAAAGAAAAATTTCTCTCTGTTCCAAAGATGCGTCTCCCCATGGATGGACATCTTACAGTCTATTCGGATCAAAGAGAGAGACACGCCTTAGTGTATGTATTCTCTAGTTGTGTGAGCTTTCCTTAGCCATCATCTCCCTTCACTCTCTTGTACATTGAGTCATAGGTTTTTTCACTCTCAATCCAGAGTTTTTCCTACCATCATAATATATGATTATTGAAATCATTGTGTTCATTTCAATCGTTATACTCTTAACAAGTTTTTCTTTTACGGCCTCTATTAACACAACTGTTAAGATTACCGCTTCGTATAAGCCAAAGCTGTCCTCAAATTCTCAAATTTAAAATAATAATATTCTATTTAATCTAAAAACGTGAAGCATCTAAGATGTGACACTCTTAAATGTCCACTTGACTTTTCAGCTTCTAAATCCTTCCAAATAGATTACATTTACATATTTCAAAATGGGAGAAGTTAAAAAACGGAATAACTTGATGTAGACATCACATTTTTTATTTCTTTTTACCCACGCCTACCTCTATGCTCTAAGAGTGTGACTTAATTTTTGTCATTTTTCATTATGTATACAGCGGTTTATGAATTTTTTCTTCATTTGGAGACTTCTCTAGATTTTTTAGAATAAGAAAAGTAGGGTTTTCAGTTTAGGGCGATTTTAGTTTGCTTTGATGAGATATTGCTTTACGACCGTTCTGAATGTGCTACGACCGTTCCTTCCCAAAGCATACACCCGTACCAACGTGTTACTCTCACTTGCCACATCCGTGTTAGTTTTTCCATGCCCGTGTCATTCTCTTTGTCCTTGCTCTAGCAAGCGTATGCTTGTACCAGTTCTCTTTTTTAAAGTGTATTCCCGTGGTAAACTTTTCATGCATGTACCATTCACTTGCCATGCCCATACATTCTCCATCCACCAAAAGCGCACGCCCGTTCCTTCTTGAAGCCATGCCTATGTCTTTCAGGAAGCATACACCCGTGCCATCTACATCCTGAGACACGTACACCTGCTCCCTTCTAAAGCGTATGCCTGTACCATCTCAAAGCGTATGGCCGTACCATTCTTTAAAAAAAAAACCACAGACTGTTTACAGGGGGTTTTGTATAGTAGTTCCACACATTCATTTACCTACGTTCAGGTAAATTGGTGCAAAACAACCCTCTTTTTGACGGCGTAAACTCTCCCAAAGATCCCTCTTATAAGGTCAGACCCATCGGTCAATACCGAGTGGGTCAGACCCATCGGTCAATACCGAGTGGAGACAAATGGTGCTTGTCTTTGACAACACCAATGAGAGTGAAGACCATTCCCAGGACGAGACGAGAAACTCCTGACCTCAAGACAAGAGAACCTGAAGCTCAACTTATGGACAGACCACTGGTCCAAGAGAAAGACCCTACCTATCCCACATATTCACAAAGAAGCCTTGCTTCGAGGCTCCACAACTTTATCCTAGGAAACACACAGTCAAAAGAGCCGTAGCCTAGGGTGAGAGATATGGAACATCAACAAGAAAGTGAGCCCACACTGTCTCTAAATCCTAGAGTAGAAAATAGGGCAGAGTGAGAGCCATCAGAGCCATGCATGTATTAAGAGTGGCTGATTCATTTAGGTCCCAAAGACCTAAATGCATGTATCAGGAGTGGCTGATTCATTTAGGTCCCAAAGACCCATACAAAACCTAGGGCTAGGTACATCTTCCCAAGGACCAAAAACATCGTACCAGAGAGAAAGGGCCTACCTGGCCTAGCCTCATCAACCCAGTCCACCTATATATCAATAGTACCCACCACACAGGGAGCATACTTGCCCCACTCCTCCTCCAATCATTCCTCAACCAACACCACCCGCTCCAGCCATGGTAGGGCTAACACTAGAAATGTTAAGATTAGCCATGAAAATAGGGAGAGGGGTGGTTGGGTATCATGTACCCAGCCCTAGCTCAACCTGCACCATGACCCATATTAGAGCGGAATAAACCCCCAAACATCTCAAAGCTAATCATAAAATTTGATGGGACTAGAGACCCCATCCCACACTTAGAGATATTCAACCAAATTTGTGAAGCCTTTGGCCATGTGGAAGATCAAGCTAAGGTGTAGCCTTTGGCCATGTGGAATATCAATTTAAGGTGAAGCCTTTGGCCATATGGAACATCAATTTAAGGTGAGTGCCTTTGGCCTCACCCTAGATGGTAAAGCAGGCCAATGGATTAGGTCCTTGAAAGCTGAGGACAAAGCCACTTCAAAGCCTTGAAAGAGGCCTTCAAGGTAGGATATTCTTGTCAAGGTAGGTGTAAGAACCTCCCCTTCTGATCTTATAATTATTCCCCTCTCTAAAATAAAAGAAAGATCCTGTTTTACCCTGTTTTGGCCTGGAGAGAGAAAATGTCTAGAGGAAGGTAATTCAAAATTGAGACATTTTTGGATATAAAAATCGTCCTAGTGTCTAAAATGGTTTCCCCTGAAACAGAAATTCAAAAAGAACTTTCCAATGTTCAATTGGAATAATTGAAAATAGGTATAAAGGACCTTAGCCTAAGGGTCTAGATTTTCAGAAATTTTTGGATTATGGTCTAATTAAGGTTTCTATGGGCCAATGGGATCAATCCAAGTGTAAGGAGGAGATAAATTGAAGAATAAAAGAAACCCCCTCCAAAAAAATGAGTAAATGCTCACATACGATGAAGAGTGGACTAACAATAAAATGAGATATTTTCATCTCTCCTCTCTCCTATTTCAAAACTAGATCTAAAAATTAAGCTAAACTAGATCAGCTGAACTGACCCAAAAATGGTAAAAAATTGACCAAACTGATCTGGAAAATTCTAGAATTAGTTTGCTTGGTTAGAGGCTCACTTTTTCCTATAAATAGAAGTCTCCCTCTTTGTAAAAGCTTCATGGTGTTTATGCTCTGTTACTCTACTCTTGTCTTGAGCCATCTACATTGAATTTTTTAATAATTCAATTGTTTTTGGCCTAATCCTCTCCAAAGTGAATTGGTGGCCACTATTGCTTCAAACAATAGTAGAACCCTCAATCCCTCAAGCCAAAGGAGAGCTTACAAGCTCCATGTAAGCTAATTACTTACTTTGTTTATTACGAATTTTAATGAAAAATCTATGGTTTTCTTGATTTTTATGTTTTGCAAATGATTGAATTAAATTCAAATGCTATGCCTTTGATCAAAAGGCCACCCCCCTTCTCTTCTTTACATTCCAACCTTTCTTAATCCTAGAAAGATTAACGAAGTGATTAATTAAACTCTTCTTATTGTTTACTCTCTTGAATTTAGAAAATTGTGTAGATTAGAGTTCTATAATTCTAAATTGGGTTAATTTAGTTAAATAAAGAAAGATAAAAATGAGAAATGGTCAGCAATACAAAGGAGGTTATGGCAAAATTTTCTAGATTTTTGTGAAAAAGAAAGTTTGTTTTTATGTTATTCCAAAAGAGTAATTCCCACCATTTTTGCATCTAAAATAAATATTCTAATTACTCCATGTACATATTCACCTATGAATATGCATGGATATCACTGATATTAATTATTAAATTTGATTTCTATGCATAGAAAGATGCATAAAGGAATATTTTTAATTATAAAAGTGTTACTTATTAAATTTGATTTCTATGCATAGAAAGATGCATAAAGGAATTTTTTTAATTATAAAAGTGTTGATCTTATTAAATTTGATTTCTATGCATAGAAAGATGCATAAAGGAAATTTTTTTATTATAAAAGTGTTATTCTTATTAAAATTGATTTTTATGCATAGAAAGATGCATAAAGGAAAACTTGATAGGGTTCCCAAAAAAAAGAACTGTCACGATTGTACCACAATTGCCACAACCATACCAGCCCACCACCTCCTTTTGTGGTCGCACTCTTTAGGATTTCAGATTTGCCATGACCGTTCTTGATTTGCCATGGCCATACCAACGCACAAATTGATGTTCTCCAGTCGTTCCATCATCAACCCATCATCCCCACGGGCGTTCTAGATTTGCCACCGCACCAATTTTTGTTCACAAGGCCACAGCCATTCCCTTCACAGTGAGTTCGGTACGCCCGTTCCAACCCATGCCATGCTCGTACCAAATCTAAAATGTAGATGCCATGACCATTTTCTCATGATGCCATGACCATTCGCTCATGATGTCATGCCCATTCAATCAAGATGGCATGCCCATTCGTTGCTGGAGATGCCACACCCATACCATCCTAAATGCCATGGTTGTGCCCTTCTGGATAAGTATAAATATGGGTCCCACCCCCTCATTTCCTCACTTTCAGCTCGCCTTGTAGCCAAACTCTTGCATTTTTTTCTCTTGAGCCTTCACATCTTCACACCCTTTCTACACCATGACTGACACCTTGGACTCCTCTAGGGAGTTCCTCCACCACACTTCCATCAAGAGAAAGCACTCGGCTCAAGGGGCAGACTTGAGGAATATGCCCGGCCACCCTAAATAGTTGTCACATCTAGGGGAATCCCCTATGAAGCAGGTGAATGGCCACACCGTTCACCTTCAAGGAAGCAAAAGCAGCTGAAGCTTTTTTTAGATCCCACGGCCCAACTGATGCAAGGTGCTCATGCCCCCGACGACCATGACGAAGGCGATGTGATGGCCACGGCAGCCTCCCACCTCCACCCCCACGATCCTTATCTCCCCCACGATCCTTATCTCCCCCACCTCCACCCACCACCACCAAGTTCATCCCACCCAAGCACCACCACCCCCACCCCCATTTGGCACATCCACACTACCACTCTTCCCTCCCCCACCCTCTTCTCCTCCCATTTATTTTTATACACCACCCCCCTCACCAACCCCACCCTCACCACCCTTTCGTCTCATTACAGTAGGGAATGCACAGTGCATTTCATGAGATCTGGTCGACCTCAACAAAAGTCCCACCCCTCTTTGATGCAAACCTTGCCAGCCTCCACATCGACAACCCCTCCACCCCCATCACTAACAGAACAGCCCTCCCACACAAACCTGGAAGAGGAAAAGATTCCATCGCCACCACCACTAAAGCACGAGGAGGTCGACAACCCTCTCAATTGGCAAGACCTCCTCGACTGGGTAGAGTTCAAGCAGGCGATCGCCATCCTGCTCGATCGATAGCTCCATGAAACACCCATCACTTGCATAATGGACCACATGGACATCAATGTCCTGCGCCCCTACCTTGAAGCCAAGCATTGACAGTGGTAGTAGCAAGAACACCCACACCAAGAGTGCAGAGGTTACCATCGGCCACCCACCGCTACTTGCCCCATCACGTTTGAACTCATGGGCAAGCACAGCTGGCTTGGAGGTGCCCTTTCCTACTCAACATGCCCTGTGCACTCGGCATCAACCTGGGCTACCTCCCCATATAAAGACAATAGGCATGGAATGTATTTCATGAGGAGTAGAAGACGAAACCAAAACTACAATTCAATTTTCCTTAATTCGCTCCTCCGACAGTGCCGTAGCCCTGTACTGAAAACACAATGATCAAGTGCTTCGACGAGTTTATCTACTACTATGATCAAGTCCTAGACGCACCCATAATCGTAGACGATTAGATTTTTCCACTTAATCACCATGTTACTAGAGTCATTTCTAGACTAGGACCATTACTAGAGTCATTTCTAGACTAGGACCATTACCACCATGAAGTGCAAAGTTTAGCCTTCGACATCAACAAAGGCCCAATGCTCAAGCAGATTTTTGGCTATTATGAGCGAATAATGTGGATGCCCTGTCTGGTGCTTGCAGACATTTGAAGACATGTTGTGGAGACAACCTTCCGGACCAGCTAGTCTTCCATGGAGCCCCCCTACTCCAACCTCATGCCGCAACTTCATTCAAACATACTCGATCTTCTACAAATAGATCCGACCAGCTCCGAGGACATACTTGAATTAGGGAGGGGGTATGTTAACCACTATGGTTATCATTACGTATAGCATGGCTATACTTATTGTAATCCATCTTTTGTAACCGCGCAGAGTGCTTAATGTAAAAGAGACATGGGATGATTAAGCTTACGGCTTGTGTAATGACGGTCATGAGGAATAGTTGTACATAGATCTAGAAAGATTAGGAAGACTAGTTTTGGGACCCCAATTGGTCAGCTAACCATTGTAACATGAGCTCTTGTATATAAGTCATTTTATGGAATATGAAAAGGTACAATCCCATTAGTCTCATTTGATCTTTGCCTCTTCTGTCTCTCTCTCTCTCTCTCTCTCATTTGAACTTGTGGATGTATGCTTTCTTGTATTTTCTTGCTTTCATGCTTGATTGTTGGTGTGTGCTTATAGGGATGGTGATGCTCTAACCTCTCTCCTTATCTCCCCTCTCCTTGCTCTCTACCAAGTCCCTCTTCAATGGTGAAGGTTGAGCTTCCATAGCTCCCTCTTTCTTGCTCATTGAATATCTTCTTGGGTGACATAAGAAGAGCTAGTGTTGTTGAAATATACAAGTGAATAGGGTGTGTGCGAGAACAAGCCCTTGGTTAGAGGTTGTAAAAGAGGAGATGTAATTGTGAAAGAACCTGTGAAAAGGTGAGAAGAATCTACTGGGAGAGAATAAAGGGTAGCATGAGAGAATTTAGGAGTGTGGAGTTATTCTGGGAGATATTCAGGGAAAAGAGAAGAGGTGGAGAGAAACAAGCAAGAGGTGGAGATATTCTGGGAGTGAATCATGGAGAAATCAATGGGATTTGATGCTTGATGTAAACTCTATAAATTGAGGCATAGCCCTAATGAGAATTTGCTAGTTTTTGAGTATCCATGCCTACATTAATCTATTTGCTAATAATTACCACTAATTACGTCTTAATCATTTGCTAATCACTTTGTTAATGATGTTGATTCTAGTGTATGATCCACCATAGCTCATCATTATGCTCAAATTTCAACATGGTATCAGAGCCCTGCCTAGAATCAATTAGGTTTATGAGCCCATTAGTTAATTAATTAGGATTAGTACAAATAATCAAATTTTTAGTTAGTTTTTCACTTCCCCCTTTACCCCCAGCCAGTGGAGGACTCCATTCTCCTTGCACACATAACATTAGGCTAAGCCCTTTTAGGTACTCATAGTAGACTCATAGGGCTACACACACCTCAAAGCATGTGGGCCAATTCAGCGCAGAACGCCGGCGGGAGCTCGATTTGCATGCACCATTTTTCTGAAAGAAATTGAAGATTTCTTCTTGCTCAAATCAAATGTCTCTAATTCCTCTTAGCCCAAGGTGTATTCAAGCATGCTCTACAAGTTGGTGAAGACAGAATTCAATTTCATCAAGTCTACATTGAGATCCAAGCTCTTCATCAAATCTGCAGGTGACTTTGGTAAAACAGAGATTAAGCTTTCAATATTTGGTCAAATCTTGTGTTTCTTGGCTTAATCCTCTACTAGACTCATTGCTATTGATGCCTTTGAAAGCATTTGAGCTCATTTGAAGTGGAAGGCACCAGATCTGGACTCCCCGCATACTCTGTTTTTTGCACACAAAACAGAGCATTAATTTGCTAATCAGTGATTAATCAGTGCTAATCACTATATTTTGGTGCAATTGAGGGTCCAAATTAACCATTAGGTATTTGATACAGATCCCTATAGCTTCAGATTGCAATTCGGAGTTGGTTTGATACTCCAACCATCTCGTACAAATTGGTTACCCTTGATTTAATGTAATTTCTAGGAAAATTGTGCTGATAAATTTGTGATAATCATCATTTTGCACTTAACCCTTGGTTAATGCCTGGAAATCTCACTCAAAATCAAGATTATTTACAGCCAGAGTTGCATTTGGGAATGTGCATGAGAATGAATACTATACGCATTATGTATTGGGCACATTGCATCAGTGTAAAAATGGGAACAGACACTGCCCTTGTCCAGAATAAGGCAAGAGGTAAGACCTCCCGCATAAATTTGGGTTTGCATTGCATAATGACACAAGATAAACATAAAAAGCCCAAAGGAACTGTCAGCAAAACATTGAAACATGTTGCTCACATGGAGTAAAATGACCTGACGGACGAGCTCATGGCCCCAGCCATGAAAGAAGAAGAATAAGAGACGGACGCGTGGAGAGAAGCTGCCATGACAAGAAGACTGAAGAAAAGAGAAGATGTGAGGCTCCAAAGAGTGAGGAGCCATGTGAAAATCTCAGAGAGAGAGAGAGAGAGAGAGAGAGAGAGAGAGAGAGAGAGAGAGAGAGAGAGAGAGAGAGAGAGAGAGAGACCCCACAACCCAATGTAACCTGCCCCAACAAAGTAAAACCACCTCTGAGCCACCAATGATGTAGGCCACGTGGTAGATGTATGTGTGAGCACTTTAGTCAAGGTCGCAGGCACTTATAGTAGCCTTGGACACATAGAGAGAGAGAGTGTGTCAAGGACTATGGAGTTTAGGGACTTGAGGCACTGGTCGCGGACTGTCAAGTAAGAAAGAAACTTGATACAAGGTCCAGGTGTGCTAAGATAACTTGAGGGGAGGAGTAGACACTGGTCGCGGACTATCAAGTAAGGGGAGGCAAACTTGGTATAGGGTCTAGGTGTGCTAGGATTATTCACTTGAGGGGAGGTGTTGAAATATACAAGTGAATAGGGTGTGTGCGGGAACAAGCCCTTGGTTAGAGGCTGTAAAAGAGGAGATGTAATTGTGAAAGAACCTGTGAAAAGGTGAGAAGAATCTACTGGGAGAGAATAAAGGGTAGCATGAGAGAATAAAGGGTAGCATGAGAGAATTTAGGAGTGTGGAGTTATTCTAGGAGATATTCAGGGAAAAGAGAAGAATCTACTGGGAGAGAATAAAGGGTAGCATGAGAGAATTTAGGAGTGTGGAGTTATTCTGGGAGATATTCAGGGAAAAGAGAAGAGGTGGAGAGAATCAGGCAAGAGGTGGAGATATTTTGGGAGTGAATCATGGAGAAATCAATGGGATTTGATGCTTGATGTAAACTCTATAAATTGAGGCATAGCGCTAATGAATTTGCTGGTTTTTGAGTATCCATGCCTACATTAATCTATTTGCTAATTACCCACTATAATTATGTCTTAATCATTTACTAATCACTTTGTTAATGATGTTGATTCTAGTGTATGATCCACCATAGCTCATCATTATGCTCAAATTTCAACAAGTGTGAGTCCCTAGAGGCTTCACATCTTGTGTGCAAGGTAGTATGTTAGGTTAAACACTCATCCACCATTTGTACACATTGCCAATCAACGATAGGCTGGCCTCTATATGCCGCCTCACATCCTCTGGCGCCTGCTTGAGGTTGTGGATATCTAACCACTTCTGCAAAAAAATGTTTATTGAGTTATTGTTATGTTCGTTCTCTGGAAATAGCCTTCCACAAGCCAAGAGAGAAGCCATGAGCTCCAAGAAACATAAGTTTCCATTTTTAAAAATGATCATCAAAAGTTACAACCATGGTCCAAGTCCCCTCTTTTATACATGGACTTGTCCCATTATTAACCCTATTGAATAAAGTTCCTACTTTATTACAAACCATCCCTTCCCAAAGATTTTGTCCTCAAAATCAATAACATGTACAATCTCAAAGTATGAGACTCTAATGTAATCGATGGGAAGTGGTTAAGAGTTCTCAAGTACATCCAAAGCACATATACAATGAAAATCCGGATGTATACAAGTCCACAAAGCTTCAATCCCAAAGTGTATGAGTGGGACTGTTATGACAGCCCTTCTAGTCGATGAAGACCCTTGAAAATCCTTCATTTAGACTCCATATATTGGGCTGAAAATGATATGTACACTCAGCCATATGTAGCCCACATCATAATCTTTCATTAGGATACGCCATGAAGCTTGTTGGAGTAGAAAAATAGGCCCAATAGTAGACCTTCCCAAAGCTGTCCAGAAATTACAGCATGTATACTTCTTTGTGTTGAGTTTGAGAGAGTTGATGGATTTAGAGTTGATGAAGCTATGAGTGCTCCCAGAATCCACAAGAATATGTGTAACCCTCCCATTGATGGTCCCCACCAACCTTAGTGTGCTTGGGTTCTTGCAACCCGCCAACAACTCTTGTGAGATAGAGCATATGCAAGCTGAAATTTCTGCATTGGTAGGCATGTCTCCGTCCACAAGGCTTTCCTTAACTCCACCTCCCGGATCAAACGGAAACTCACCATCCTCCGTGATGAAAGAATGGTCTTCAAGTGACTCCTCATGTGCTTCTTCATTGCAATCCTCCCATTCCTCAATGTCATGAGAGTCATCCTTGTTCTCTTCCTCATCCATGAGGATCATAGTGGCCACAATCTTCTTTGATTTGCACACATGCCCGGGTGACCACCTCTCTTTGCACTTGAAACATAGCCCTTTGCTTCTCAACTCCTCAATCTTTGGATCATCCATTCTTTGAGTCTTCTTGAAGGGTTGAAAGGGCTTCTTCTTCATGAAGTCACTACTCTTTTTGGCATCAAATTGATGTATCCCATTCTTTGGCTGTCCACCCCCAAATGATGTAGGAGTTCTTGGATTAGAGGATGGTAATGTAGAGGTAGGACCTTTCCCAAAATTGTAAGAAGTAGTGGTTGGTTTGAGTGTGTCTTTGGTGAAGGTCATGGGCTGAGACCTCTTGTACTTTGGCTCATAGAGTTCGGCTAACCTCATAGCTTCTTTGAGAGAGCTAGGCCTTTGAGCCGACACATCCGCCTTGATGAAGTGTTCAAGCCCATGCACAAACTTTTTCATCTTCATGTCTTCACTCAAGCCTTCCACGTACATTGAAAGCTTCAAAAATCTCTTGATGTAACCTCTCACCATCATCCCCTTTTGAGAAAGCTCATACCATTCTTCATGGTATCGGTCGAGCACTAAGGGTGAAATGAAGGCCAAGTTCATCTCCCGCTTCAATCCTTCCCAAGTTGATGGCGTGTTCCCTTGTTTGACCAAGTGCCTCCACCATTGATGAGCATAATCTTCAAGATGTAAGGAGGAAAATTGTACCATATCACGCTCACTTTTTGGGTAAAGTTGGAAATAGGTGTCAAGCTTGGTAGCCCACTCCTCCAACTCTTGCGGAGATGACCCGTCACCTTTGAACTTTGATAGTGAGATTTTGTCTTTGACATCCTTGGAAGATATGTGGGATAGGTTATCATGTTGGGTAGAGGGCTTGAATCTTTGCATCTTCGAGTATGACTCCATAAATTGTGCAAAGTCTTTGTAATTCCTCTTGATGATATTCGACAATTCCATCCACTTCTCGTGAGCATCCCTTTGTCTTTGGGCAAAGGACATTTGATTCCAATCGAGTGCAATCTCCTCATCATTCACAAACACCTCATCCTCTTCCCTTGAATGCATTGCCCTAGAAAAGGTAGGACCCTTTGATGCATTGAGGTGAGACAAACCCGAATGAAAAGAAGGAGGAAACATGTCCTTGACAAGAGGTCTCCGTGCATCCGCCATGAATGCTCCCAATGGATCCTCTTGTACGGCCTTCATGGAATCCTCATTCAAGATGCCCTTGCCTTTTCTTTGCTCATAGTCACCATAATTCCCATGCTTTTCTTGTGCTTGAGACTTCCCAAACTTGTCCTCCATCACACCAATCCGTGAGGATAATGTTTCAAAATGAGAATCAAGCTTGGAGTCTAAGGTCTCCAACCGTTGTACAAGCATTTGCATGAGGGTGTCATGGTTAACCGCCGCTTGTGTCCCTTGAGAAATTTGATTATGTACATTGCCCCCATTGTCTTCATTGATGAATGCATCCCTTGCATCCATATTACCTTCCATGTCCTCATCATCCATGATCATTTCTTGCACAACATCCCCACCCTTGCGTGGTCTTCCCTTCGGCATAGTGAAGAAATGCAAGATGTTGGTAGAATGCCCAAATGATGTCGGAATTGGACAAAAGAAGGTTCTATGGGTAGGTAATGGTGTCTACTATCCTCCCAAATGAACACAGTAAGAATTAGGTGTGGGCAAGTACTCTCTGTTTTAGGGTTTGTGCGGGACAGCTGAAAGTAGTAATTTGGCTCTAAAACGCAAAATATATGTCGGAATTAGGATTTTGACGGCTCTATAGAAAGCTAACGGAAGATAGAACCTACCCCTAAAAGCATTTTGATTCAGTCAAAGTGAAAGTATATTCTGTTTGACTTTGACCAGAAAGTCAACATGACTACTTTGACCGAGATTGTGATATCCGATTAAGGGGTTCTATGGCTCATTTGAAAACTCTCAAGGAGTAGAATAGAGTCGTGTAATCACTCGGACCTAATCCCAAAAACCCTAGGACTAAATTAGGGTTTTGTAAAATCCCAGAAATTCCCAAAATTCGGTCCCAAAGCTCAATCCGGCTACAAATGATTGGTGTTTCTCCCCTTGGTAGTTGTGAATAACTCTTCAAGTGTATCCATGGGGTAAATCTCCAATCAATAAGCTTGTTTGGCTCCCTTGTTGGAAAAATTCCGCCAGAGTCTCCTTTGTAATTGGAACCAAATCTCAAATGAAAATGCAACTTCTCAAATCACAATGCAATACTCTTTGTATCCCACAATGTCATGAAAGATCATATGCACTCTTTGTCCATCAAAGCATTTGCAATATCCACACAATATGACGGAAAAGGGGCCCCATTGCCCAAATGCATCCACAAAGTCGATGGTGAGGATTGTTGAGGACGCGCGTTGAAGCTTGCCGATCTCCCGGCCAAGCTCTTCTCACCCCTTCACCGAGTTTTCCTCCAAGGTGAAGGTTGAGGCCATTTCTTCACACCGGTGTACCTAATCCCCCTTTGTACCGCTTTACCATGGCAATCACGGCACAAAGAGTTCAAGCCATTCTCCCCTTGGCCTCTCCAACCAATGCCAAGGTACCCTCACACATTGCTAGATTCTATAAAAACTTGAAGTGGTAGCAATGGTGAGTGTAGGTACAAAATGATGTGGATAATATCAAATGATAGAACAAGTTTGTTGGCTTACAAGTATTGAGCATGACTCATGCCCTTTTACAATTTAGAACTCATCAATAAAGCATGGACTCATGCCTCAATCCATCATCCAAAAGCTCCAACACAAACCAACAATTCACAATGCCCTCACCATGGCATTTGCATAAGCATTTGTTAACCACAATCAAGGCATTTGCAATTGCATTCCAACAATCCCTTTCACATCATATTGACAAATGCATGCTTCCAAAACTTATGCTCTCTTATGCCCATGTGTAAAACATAGCATTGGCATGGCTATGTATAGCATCCATAGTGTCCATATGGCATCAAGAGGAGCATGAGGGACTCCAAAAACATTGCATAAGCTTGCTATTCCATCAATGGCATGCCAAATGAGACATAATGAAGAAAATCCCCCAAAATGTGATCTATGAATTGGCCAAGCTCATGTGGAATCAATTCCTTTCACCATTGCCATCAATAATGCATGGAGAAGCAATATTGGCATGTGAATGGTCAAGCTTTAATGGTTAATTTCTGAAAATTAGGGGAGTTTGAATGTGTCCAACCCTAATCCATTCCCAAGCTCCACCAAATGCTTCAAACTTGCAAGAAATTGATCAAACCACTCACCAATGTCATCCGGAAAGCTTCAATGGTAGAAAATGTTGAAGAAGCCTCTTGTTGAAGAAAAACGTAGCCTCTTTTTGCTGCCTGATTTGCAGCCAAAGAACACCATTTCTCCCTCTCCATTGGCCATGAAATGCTCCCCAAAATCTCACCAAAAAGGGCTAAAACACTTAGCAATCCTTCATGAAGCTTGTGGCTAAGCTTCATAGCTTGGAGGAGGCATGGAAGAGGTGATGAAAATCAACGAAAATCAGCCCCAAAATTCAACGTGGAAGTGAAAATTCAGCCCCATTGCTAGTTTCCATGCTCATTGAGAGAAGAAATCACCATAATATGATGCTTGCAGCCATCTATGTTGAGTAGAACTTGGCAATGAAAGCTCAACTTTCAGCCATGGAGAAAGGTTCACAAGCTCCCAAATCTTGAGAAAAAATTTGCAAGAAAGAGGCTCAAATGAAAGATCTCAAGAAGCTCTACAAAAACCCTAAGGTTTGGCATCAAAACGGGTAAAGGAAGAGCATCCCATGGCTATGGAAAGCTTGAGGAAGAAGAAGATGATTACTAAACATGATTAGCAGAAAAGTTAATTGCAATTAGTCACTTGCCCTAAGTTTTGGCCCGACTGCCCCAAATTTTTGGTCCAGAGGCCCAAAATTTGGTCCAAAAATGGCAAAATTGGCCAAAATCACTCAAAATTCAAGCAATTTCCATGAAATGCTCACCATCTCCATGAGATTAAGCAAGATTAGAGAAGATTTGTCAAGAATCACTCAAGGATTACAAGAAAATGAGAAAAAAAATGAAAGAAACTCAAATTTTCAAGCAAATTTTCCCAACAACCCATGCATGCCCATGATCAAAATCAAGAGCTCTGATACCAATTGGAATGAAGGGATGTAATGCATGAAAAATATGAGTAATCACCATGTAAACATGATGCCTAAGTGTGTTTAGTCTCTCACCAAGAGAATGGAAATAGCCTTCCACAAGCCAAGAGAGAAGCCATGAGCTCCAAGAAACATAAGTTTCCATTTCTAAAAATGATCATCAAAAGTTACAACCATGGTCCAAGTCCCCTCTTTTATACATGGACTTGTCCCATTATTAACCCTATTGAATAAAGTTCCTACTTTATTACATGATCTACAAGATTGGGCTTTTTAAGTGGTAGTTATTGTGGGTACAAAAAATGGTATATATTATAACACTTTAAAGAACTTGAAATATTTAATTAAAATAGAAAATAAGCTTAAAGTTTTCTCAAAAAATCAAGTTTATTATGTGAAGATCTAAGGTGCAAAGTGGGAATCTCATATGAGTTTGTATGTAAAAGATATTAGCATGTTATGGAATCAATCCAAAATTGGGACAGGGTGTATACATTGACTTTGTACCTAAGGAAATGAGGACTTTGGACTATCTAATGATTAATCAAATTATGCAACTATATTGCCAACTTTGCATGTGATGTTCCAACAAAAGAACTTGAAAGGAAATTCCCTTGTTAGCTAGCCTAAGGATTGATTAGCCACTAAAGGTAAACTAATGCCTGTTTTTTTACTGTTTACAAGATACTTGAGTGGACAAAACTGGGCACCCTGATCTTGCAACCACCCCTGAGATAGTCCAAACACGGATGACAACATATGAGAAAATCTCCCTAATCCACCTAATGACGGCAAACTATCCCCTCTCTAGTCATGATAGACAAGACGGACACGGAAGACAACATATGAGAAAACCCCCCTAATCCACCTAATTTGGGGGCGGCGAGACGAACTACCCCTACTAGTCATACTAAAATTGAATTTTTCAAGTCTTGTTTTTTTTTTTGTAGATAAATAACAAAAAAAGAGAAATAAATCAATCACACGGGAGAAATTGGAACTAGCTACCTGAGTTCCAAAGTGCGGTTGGAGACACATAAATCTCCCTATTAATCTTTCATCAGAGAACTTATCTCTGGCGCTGCATCGGGAGCGGAGATATCTAACTCAATTGATATAGTCTCGGATGGTTTCACCATCCCTTTATCTAACATTATGTAGATGTTAATCCAATTCTAGGATTAACAAGAGCTACCACCATCATCTTACATCAAGGAGTCACAGTAGATACACCAAGGGTCATACATTCAAGATATGAAGCAAAAATGTCCAAAGCTACAACTTGGACGAGCGCCCGTATGACAGAGTATTTATGATGGTGATTCCTGTTTCAAGAGCGTTTGATGGTAGCAAGTTAGGATGAAGTCCTAAGTGATGTACTTCATGGATATATTATGAGAGTAGTCATTGTAATAGCATTAGGCCTCTTATGAGCCTAAAGTGCCCAGCCGGCCATAGTTTAATTGAGTGTGAATACTTATGGCCATGTATATAAGTGAATTTCTCTCATAATACAAGATACTCTCCCATTGTGCAATTGAGTCTTGCTCTTGCTAATCCTCTTGCTAATCTCTCTCCCTAATGCATGCTAGTGAGTGTGTGTGAGTGAGGTGAGGTGAGAGGAGGGACGAGGACCCGTAGTGCAATGCGATGGTGTGGCAACGCTCGTGGGAGACGCGGTGGAATTGCTCCTCAAGGAGTTGTAGAGCTTGGAGACCTCAAGGGTTACAAGCTCGGCCATTGGAAAGATCCTCATGATAGTTGCGGTTCACCAGGTAATGTCTTTTTGGATGTGTTTCAAGGAGGCTTAGGGTGAGCCATAACATTTTTGGCGCCACTGCCGGGAGCCATCCCTTGGCTTTTTCCATCGTTTTGCCTCTAATCTATGCATATAACCCATTGCAAAAAGATGTGGATTTGATGGTGATTTGTGTGAGATTTGGTGTAGAGCTCTCTTTTTTATTTTTGAAAAGAATGCTTTTTGCTAAATTTTTAGATTAATTTGTTGTTTTTGTTGTTGTTTTGGTGGTTTTTCATGTTCTTAGGGCTTGCACATAGTTTGTATTAGGCTTAGTTTGTATCCATTGCATCAAACAATGCAAAAGATTGCATTTTTTAGTGAATGTTAGCTCTCTTTAGTTTAAACTGTTGAGATATCGAGCTCATCCAGTGAGGCGATGGACACTGATGACCCGCCAGGGGGATAGGCCCCACACTTACACCACTGGCATGGTTGGTGAGATCATGGGTGATATGCGGCCAGTGGGATGACAGGCTGTGCGACAGCCATTCTAGAGACTGGCATAGTTATAGCACCAGCTCATTTAGTTGGGTTCACACTATAGAGAACCCATGTATGTATTTGGTTGAGTACCTTTCATATTGTTCACACTATAGAGAACCCGTGTATGTATTTGGTTGAGTACCTTTCATATTGTGCATACTCTCATCTTTGTATATGGTGTGTTGAGTGTTGAGTGAAGAAGAAGAAGATTTTCAGTCTCTCACCTTGTGTATTCTCTATTAGGGTTTTGTGAGTGTGAGTGTACTTGCAAGAGCTCAAGCTCTCTTCCCCCTGCATCTTTTCATGGTATCAGAGCCTGGTTCGTGCTAAGGGCTGAGCTGCAAGCAAGAGAACCACAGGAAGCGGTACGAGGGTAAGAGCTTCAACTACTCTTCCCTATTTGTGTTGGTGACTACACCCTTGTCGGGAGCTCTACGGGAGGCACTGGCAAACGATCTCTGATTGAGGAGCTTTCTACGCGGGAGTAAAGCTATTGGGCAACTATACTATTCTATCGGACTTTATTTGCAGGGCCGAAAATGCGTTTCGAGCGCGTCTGGACCTCCGTTTTTCAGAAAGCAGGCGATTTCGAGCACGCGGGCAAGTCATCGATTCTCTGCAAAACTCTGTTTTAAGAATTGTAGGAAGACAGATTGACTGTGCAGACACTGTGAGTGCCGCAAAGAGGTCAACACTTGCCACTGGGTGTATGTATGCACATTGAAGTCACTGGTTGTGACATTTGAGAGTACTACAGTACCGCTCTGCAGAAAATACAGCAGTTTGTGCAGGACAAACCAGAGTGTTGTTTCTGGTAAAATTGTGTGTTTACCAAGATGTCAAATGATGGGATAACCCAGATTGTGGCTGCGAAGCTTGATAAGAATAACTTCCATGCTTGGAGGTTCAGGTTGACAAATTTCCTGATGGGAAAGGGCTATTGGGACTACATAGAAGGTGAGCATGAAGAGGCACCAGAGATACCGGACATAAATCCGACTGCCTGCAGATGTGAAAAAACAGTTCTGAGCAACAGGCCTTCTACACAAGTTCAAGAAGAGGACGAGGTAGAGGAGGTCGTGGACGTGGTCAAGGCGGTGGCCGAACAGGTAATCAGAATTATGGCAGCAGCAACAACAACAATAGTCCCAGAATACACAACAACAACAACAGCACGCAGGTGGAAGAGGCAAATTCAGAGGGGCAGGGGGAGTCAAAGAGGCCATGGAAATTGGCAAAGGCAGTATAATGATGCACGTGAATGCTATTATTGTGGTGGTAAGCCTGGACATGTGCAGGCAGAATGTTATAAGAAGCAGGCTGACATGCAAAATGGGAAAGTGCAGCAAAACAACTATGCATCCTCAAGCAGAAATAATGAGGATAATGAAAGGTTGTTTGTTATGCAGCATGTCGTGAATGCCATGTCTGAAAATGTTGATACAGCACAAAAAGATGATGTATAGTATGTGGATTCAGGTGCTTCGAACCACATGACAAGTCATGGGGAGTGGTTCAAGGAGATGAAAAACCTTGAAAGACCAGGTTTTGTGGAAACAAGGGACGACACTGCTCATCCAATTGCCCATGTTGGAGATGTGCCATTGTCTATGCAAGATGGCAAAGTGAAGTACCTTGCAAATGTACTTCACGTTCCGAACATAACAAAGAATCTGGTTTCAGTTGGCCAGATGATTGAGCAGGGTTTGTAAGTTCGGTTTAACCCTGATGGTTGTTATGTTGAAGACTTTAAAGACAAGTGTAGGTTGGTTGTAAAAGGCAACAGAGTGGGCAGAATGTTTACGTTGAATGTAGACATGCCTGAAATGAGTGCTACGATGTTTGCAAATGGTTCAGGAATTGTTGCAGACACAGACATTTGGCATAAAAGAATTGGACATGTGAATGTGCAGCGAATGAAGTCTATGCAGACTAAAGGAATTGTGACAGGGCTGCCAAAGTTTAAAGTGGAAGGTATGCAGAGAATATGTGAAGCATGCCAATTTGGAAAGCAAACAAAGCACATATTTCCACGTAATAGATATGTGAGCAAAAATGCACTAGATGTTGTGCATTCAGATGTATGGGGTCCTACGAAGACCATGTCTATGGGAGGTTACAGGTATTATGTGACTTTTATTGATGACCACACAAGGAAAGTGTGGGTATATTTCATGAAGGAGAAGAGTGAGGTGTTCACTCACTTTCAAAATTTCAGAGTTTTGGTTGAAAAGCAAACAGGGAAATATGTAAAGTACCTAACGTTAGATGGAGGGGGAGAGTACTTCTCCAATGAGTTCTCTGAATTTTTGAAGAAGAATGGAATTCGAAGACAGTTTACATGCCGATACACTCCGCAGCAAAATGGAGTTGCTGAGCGAAAAAACAGACACATTGCTGAGATTGCACGAGCATTGATGGAAGAGAAAAATATGCCGCATAGCTATTGGACTGAGGCTGTTTCTACAGCAGTATACATCATGAACAAGACTCCAACTGCAGCCATACATGATGTAACTCCAAAGGAGAGGTTTACTGGCAAAAAACCAGATTTGTCTCATCTGAAAGTCTTTGGATGCATTGCATATGTGCATGTGCCAGATGAGCTGAGAACTAAGCTGGATCCGAAAGCTAAAAAATGTGTGTTTATTGGATATTCCCTTGAGCAAAAGGGATACAGGTGTTATAACCCTGCTACACGTGAGTTGAGGGTAAGCAGGGATGTTGTCTTTGATGAGATGAGCAGCTGGTATGCTGCTAAAAAAGAAGCTGTTGGGGCTGATGTAAGTGGAAGTGTGGTTGCACAGAATGCAGGTCAGCAATCACAGTCTTTGAGTGGACCAGGAGAGTCCTCATCTAGTGGGTCTGTTGATAGACCATGGAGTGGCAGGCTACATCATAATACCAGTCCTGCAAATGTGATTAGTACATCACGTAAAGGAAAAGAGAAAGTGGTTGAGCCCCTTGGTATGCCTGACATTTCTGCAGGGCATTCTCATGTTGATGGAGAGTCTAGTGGCTCAGATATGAGCCTTGATGAGGAGCTTGGGATCCTAGCTATGAGAACACCTGGTGTAAAGAAGGCTATGGAAGCCATGAATGAAAAGCTGTGAAGATCTGGGAGAGTGAAAAATCCTGTGCAGAGATTTACCTAATGTGGCACATCACTATGTATATATGGCAAAGGTTGTGCAGGTTGTTGAACCCACATGCATTGATGAGGCTATTGGGAAATGTGTGTTGGGAGGAGAAAGCTATGGATGAGGAGATGAATGCACTATATGGAAATGAAACTTGGGACTTAGTGCAAAGAAGGCTATGGAAGCCATGAATGAAAAGCTGTGAAGATCTGGGAGAGTGAAAAATCCTGTGCAGAGATTTACCTAATGTGGCACATCACTATGTATATATGGCAAAGGTTGTGCAGGTTGTTGAACCCACATGCATTGATGAGGCTATTGGGAAATGTGTGTTGGGAGGAGAAAGCTATGGATGAGGAGATGAATGCACTATATGGAAATGAAACTTGGGACTTAGTGCAATTGCCTGAAGGCAAGAAAGCCATTGGATGCAAGTGGGTGTACAAAGTTAAACATAGCAGTGATGGAAGCATAAACAGGTACAATGCTAGATTGGTAGCCAAAGTATATGCGCAGACATATGGCATTGATTATGAGGAAACTTTCAGCCCAGTTGCCAAGATGGCAACAGTGAGAGTTGTGATAGCAGTGGCTACGTCAAAGCAATGGTCTTTACATCAGATGGATGTAAAGAATGCATTCTTGCATGGGGATTTGCAAGAAGAGGTGTATATGTTGCAGCCACCTGGTTATGAGGATGTGGGTCACCCCGAGCATGTTTGCAGGTTGAAGAAAGCCTTGTATGGCTTAAAACAAGCACCAAGAGCATGGTCTAACAAGATTTTTGAATATCTTATCACTATTGGCTTTCATCTCACCAATGCAGATTTCTCGCTGTATGTGAGACATGGTGATAGAGGGGTTGTGCTTGTTGTCATCTATATAGATGACTTGATCATTACGGGGGACCATGATGCAGAGATCTTTGATGTAAAGATCTTGCTTAGACAGAAGTTTAAGATGAAGGATCTGGGGGAGCTCAGATATTTCGTGGGCATTGAGGTGATTAGGTCACCACATGGTATTGGATTACTGTAGAGACAGTAAGGCTTGGACATGTTGTCCAAGTATGGTATGACAGGCTGTAAGCCTATTTTCGTGCCATTGGATCAGAATGGCAAGTTGAGTACAGATTTAGGAGAGATCTTGGAGGATCCTACTATGTACAGGCGCATAGTAGGAAGTTTGATCTACATGACGATCACCAGACCAGATTTGAGCTATGCTGTTGGGTTGGTGAGTCAGTTTATGCAGGTTCCACAAAAATCGCATTTGGATGCAAAAAAAAGCATACTAAGGTATGTGAGGTCTACTTTGCATTGTGGACTATTTTATGAGACTGTGAGACAGAGATATGTGTACATGGGTACACAGATGGGTACACAGATGCTGATTGGGCTGGTAGTATCTCAGATAGGAGATCTACTAGTGGATTCATGTTTTCTTTGGGGAGTGCTGCTATGACTTGGAGCAGCAAGAAGCAGCCTACGGTTGCTCTATCCAGTACAGAGGTCGAGTACAGAGAAGCTGCTATGGCAGCATGTGAGGTAGCTTGGTTGAGAAAGCCACTTGCAGATTTGGGTCTATCAGTGGATAGACAAGTTGTCATTTTCTGTGACAACATTAGTAGTATATAGTTAGCCAGGAACCCAGTCTTTCATGCTCGTACGAAGCATATAGAGGTCCACTACCACTTCGTCAGAGAGAAGGTCTTGGCAGGTGACCTTGACCTTGTTTTTGTCAGCATAGAGGATCAGGAGCTGACATCTTCACCAAAGCATTGGGTACAGAGAAGCTCCACAGATTCAGGGCTTTGCTTGGTGTACATGAGATGGAGTTGAGCTCGAGGGGGAGTGTTGAGATATCGAGCTCATCCAGTGAGGTGGTGGACATTGATGACCCGCCTGGGGGATAGGCCCCACACTTACACCACTGGCATGGTTGGTGAGATCATGGGTGATATGCAGCCAGTGGGATGACAAGCTGTGCAACAGCCATTCTAGAGACTGGTATAATTATAGCACCAGCTCATTTAGTTGGGTTCACACTATAGAGAACCCATGTATGTATTTGGTTCAATACCTTTCATATTGTGCGTACTCTCATCTTTGTATATGGTGTGTTGAGTGTTGAGTGAAGAAGAAAAAGATTTTCAGCCTCTCACCTTGTGTGTTCTCTATTAGGGTTTTGTGAGTGTGAGTGTGCTTGCAAGAGCTCAAGCTCTCTTCCCCCTGCATCTTTTCATAAACATAGAACTAATATAATTAATTTTAGTTTAATTGTGTGTTTTTTGTTGAAATTGTTTGGATTAGAGTGTTAGAAAGCATTAGGAATAGCTTAATCTTCTAAAAAATTTCTTAAAACCATCAAAAAAATCCTTGAATTTGATTGATTTCTCTTAATGGACTGGTTTTTATCATTAAAGGTGATTAATCTTGTTCAAGAGGCTAAAAAATTAGAAAATGTGTTAATTGGGGTCTAAATTGATTATATGAGTAGTCAAAATTGGGGTTTTTGAGTGTTTTAAGAGTATCTACACACATCAAAACATCTAATAACTTCAAATTTTTCATCGATTTGAGAAATTTGAGTCTCTTTGATTAATTTTACCTTAAAAGAGGAGACTACAATTAAGAGTCTAATTAATCTCCTATTTTAGATTAATTTACACCATTGTTGATGCAAAAAGATTAGCATTCCCTTACTCTATCCAATGATATGCTCAATTGTGTGAATTAATTAGGGATTAGTGGTGGTTAATTAGAGTCTTTGATTAGTGTAAAAGAGGGAAAGATTAGTGAAAGGATAAATCTTGGATTAATCCTTTATAACTTTTTTATATAACTCATTAAGGCTAATGAGCATTCAATGAGTAGATGCTCATGAGTTGTCAATTTGTCCATTTTGGGGGTCATTTATGAACGGTGTAAGGGGTGTCATTTAAAAGGTTGACTTTTTTGATTCCCACTTACCTTTTTGGAAAAATGCCCATATGCCTTTCATTTTAAATTAAAAAAATATTCCCCCCAAAAAAGGCAAATCCGTATTTCCCACTAGACTCAAAAATAAATAAAAAATTCTTAAAAATTAAAAATTTCCCTTGTAGAAGTGTCAGGCTTGTAGGAGAGGTTTGGGGATCCATTAGGGGGTTGGTTTTGGGCATGGTTGAGGGTTTGATTGAGGATAGGGGTGCCATGGAGAGCATTTAGGCCTACATTTATCTTGTACTTTGTAGGCTTGTGGTTGGTGAATTTGTTACTGATGTGGGGGACAAGGAGATTTGGGTGCCTGTGGATGAGGGGAAGAGTTGGATTGTCAGGGGATCCACAATATAGATTCGCCCTCATAATAGCCCTCTGCTGCGAGAAGATTTTTAGGTACCCAATGGGGAGATGGCCCTTACAAAAAAATTAGCATAACTCTCTTTCTATCTTGAAATGAATTAATATGATTTTTCTTAATCATAAACAAGCTTAAAAGAATTAATCATCATTTTTTAACTAGATTAAAATAATAAAAATATTTAATCTTCTTCTCTAGCTTATCAAGCCTAGAGTTTTGATTAAGATAATGAGATTATCATTAAGATTCGTCCTTCTAACAAGGATCTAACCATAAGGATGATTAATCTTTCAAGAGGAGAGATTTACTAATAAAAAATATTATAATTAAGCGTAAAGATTAGCATTGAACCATTTAAACATTATGAATCATTAAAAATCTTGATTTCAAGAAAAAACCATTGATGAATAAAAAATCTTCCCAAGCATTAGAGGGGTTGGGAAGAAGATTATTATTGAGAAAGATAGAAAAACACCATGGATTAAGGATTACCCTTGATTTTTGGCTTGATTCTTTCAAAGCATTAGAGGGGTTGGGAAGAAGATTATTATTGAGAAAGATAGAAAAACACCATGGATTAAGGATTACCCTTGATTTTTGGCTTGATTCTTTCAAAAAGAAGTAAAGCCCACAAAGTAAGCTTGGCTACCAAGATGGGGAGGGTAATCTCCAAGAGAGGATAGAGATTTGTGAAGTTCCAAAGCTTCCCAAAAGAGAGGCAAAATACAGGGATAATAGAATTACACTAAAATGAAGATAATACTGGCATGTAAATACACAAAGATGAAAATATAAAGGAATGAGGGTCTATTTATAGGTGAGGGAGGCCACTAACCAAGTCCAACTGGATTCTATTTATAGGTGAGGGAGGCCACTAACCAAGTCCAACTAGATTCTAGAGGCTTCTAGCTTGGTTCTAGATGCCACTAACCAAGTCTTTTAGGGCTAAGGAGGAACCTTACATCCTCTCCCACTTGAGAAACACGAGATGTCCTCATCTCGCAAACTGAGGGTAATCCTTTGTCAGTTCTTCTTCTTTCTCCCAAGTGGCGTGTACATATGTCCAAGAAAACAGATCTTATTTCTTTAAACTCGATATCTGATAGTCAAATCACTTAGGTAATTGGAAATTTTTCACAAAACATTCTTTATTTACATAAAGTTTGTAATATATACATGGAGCAACATGGCTCCGGAAAATCAAAACCTTCATGGTATACGCATGAGACAGCGATACTGGGCTACAGAGGTGCCGTGATACAATTGTTCCCTTATCGCTAAAGGTGCTTCAATCTTACTTCTTGAGATAAAACAACTCAGAAGTCTATAAATATGGTAGGAAAGCCTAAACTCTCAAGGTGTGGGGTGATACAAGATAACACCACGAACCATCTTTAGCCTCAACAAGACCATGGCTAAAGAGATATTCTTCCTCAGCATCAGGCAGTGCTGGTTGCAAGAGGCGTGGACATATTGCCCTGTGTGCCACTTATGTTGTCATCTCTCAGTCGGGTCTGAAAAATATAACTCCTCGAAATGATTAGCGAGCCTTGCCCTGCTCATTCGAGCCATGCGGAGGCGAAAGCACCCATATCCTGAGTTTGAGTAAGATCAGGGATACCAGAGTTTGAGTAAGATCAGGGATACCAGATAAACACCCCATCCATCTATAAAATCCAATTCATCAATTAAAAGTCTTTAATATTGAACTTAATCTGAATGAAAACACAATATGTGAATGCTCTTTTCCAAGATTTTATTATAAATTTCTATCAAATTTGGTCTTTTATTCTTAAGCTTTCAACAAAGCTCTGATACCAGCTGTGAGACCCGTGCCCTCTCTGTGTGGCCTTCTCCAAGGGGCACTGGCAGTGGAAATAGCAGCCTCTCGCACACGTGCAGGGCAAGGATTCCCACTCGGGGTCTCGCCCATGGATGTCTAGACAAGAGACTAATCCGGCGGTTCCTCTGAAACTGACACCGGAAAAACTTCCCTCGCCCAGAAAACATGGGCGATTCCTCCAGGAAAGTTTTCTAATGAGAATCCTAACTAACGGGTCAAGGCCTTAACTATCCTTTCTATTCCGACCAAACCCGTAGGTCACCGGGCCAGATCAAGAAAGGGACTTACACTTGGTTCATGGAAATCATCGCTTTTTTCCCCTTAAGCGAGGCACATCCGTTGATTCTTTCCCATAGAATAAGAATCTTCCTGGGACTTATTCTAACTAACATAACTTGAACATATCTAACTGTATCGTAGGAATCCACCGATCCAGCCAGCCCATGGGTTAGCCAATCGCCTAACGACTGTATTGCTGGGATCCCTTTTTATAAAAATTTGGTTATGTTTTGTCCCGCGTACCAGAGAAAAGAGTTCCTAGGCCCCCTAGTAGCCAGCACTCAAGCAAATTACAAAATAGACACACCACTTACACACCCAATATGAAATTGCCTTTGTCACAGATTCAAAGAGAGTTGGAATGAAACCATAGTATTTCCATCATAATCCTCAAAATTATAGTCCAATGTTTTACAATCAAAATGTCATCTGGACTCTCCGTTTTGAAGACCAACTAGTCAACCACAAACGAGATCCAATTTCAAGTTCCAGTTCTCTTAGATAATTTCTTTCTAGTCCATCAATATCTTCCTCGACATACGCATGGGTGTCCTAGCAACCGGAAGTCCGTGCATCACCTAGTCAGACCCTCTAGGATCCTCCTTAGGTGTCCTAGCACTTCACTTAGGGACCGCTTTGTCGGTCCTCGCCCATCGTATCAGAAGCACATCATTTTAACCATACCAAGGCTGGTCAAGACCTTGACAGGCTTTGTCGTGAGAGAGAGGTCCTTCGATGACTCCCTGCCGCCAGAGCTGTTATAACATAATTTTCATTGGATTAAACCATAAGCCAAATGCTTCCTCCAAGCATTCTGGTGTAAGATAGTCCTTTAGAAAAACATAGTTTCTATGCAAGTAAGAATTTCTCGTTGAGTTTGATTCGATAAGACCCTTTTTCTCAGTATCCAGACTTTCTTAATGAAAATCACAATTCTAGTATCTTGGTAACCCACCCATCAATTACAATGAATTTTTGACGTATTTCTTGATGATTCCGGTCTAAGGAAAACTTCTCTAAATCACAAGTAATCCATTATTCGGTACTGAAGAAATGGGAATAGTCACAAGGTTTTGCTTAATTTCTGATGGCTTAATTTCTTATTCGAGAGATACGTAAGCATCTTACTGGCCCACCATTCTCATGTGGTCAAAGGATTTTTCTTCTATTTATCTGATAAATTAACTGGGATTTCCAATCGTAGGGTAAAATCTAAAATTATGAAAATTTATTCTTTCCTGGCCACAATAGAATTATAAATAGTTCTATTGGAGAATAATGGAATTTTATAAAGATAACTCTTTTTCCAATAATCCATTTGTGAATATGCATACATCATTTTATTGATTTATTCACATAGAAATATCTTAAAATATTCTTTTCTCCATTTTGATCCTCAACATTAATATACCATAATTTTCTACATTAAATTATGGTGAAACCTTCTCTTTTAATACTAAATTTAGTTTATGCATTTTCTAATTAAAGTACGATAAAAATTCCTCTTTTAAATAAATAAAAATACCCATGTTTTGAAATATGCCAAGAATTTCTCTTTTAATATTTACATTATTTCTATCTAGAATATTGTGGGAATTCCTCTTTTGCATGCTAAAATAAATATAACAAAAATTTCTCTTTTCTCTATTTAAACAATTATGCATAAATACTATAAAAGTATTTTCCATAAATATGACAAAAATCATTCTTTTAGCATAAAAATATATATGTCTAGAATATGATTGGAATTTCTCTTTTCTCTATTTAAACAAATATGCATAAATACTATAAAAGTAGTTTTCATAAATGTAACAAAAATCATTCTTTTAGCATAAAAATGTTTATGCCTAGAATACGATGGGAATTCCTCTTTTTGTATCAACAAAAATATGCATAAAATTAAATTCATTTTAAATTTTTTTACCATAGCTTTGCTGCATTTTTTGAGAATTCTCAAAATTCTACTTTTAAATAAATACCCATAATTATGAAATATGATAGGAACTCCTCTTTTAAACTAAAATTTTATTATGCATACATAGCATAATTATAAACATAATTATATTTAAACCTTTTGATTATTCGTAAAGTATCCATTCATCACTTTATGAAAATAGTTACAAAATATTATCATAACTCTCTTTCAATCTTACAATGAATTAATATGATTTTTCTTACACATATTATAAACAAGCTTAAAAGAATTAATCATCATTTTTTAACTAGATTAAAATCATAAAAATATTTAATCTTCTTCTCTAGCTTATCAAGCCTAGATTTTTAATTAAGATAATGAGATTATCATTAAGATCCTTCTAAGAAGGATCTAACCATAAAGATGATTAATCTTTCAAGACGAGAGATTTACTAATAAAAAAACATTATAATTAAGCATAAAGCATAGCATTAAATCGTTTAAACATTATGAATCATTAAAAAGCTTGATTTCAAGAAAAAACCATTGAAAAAAAATCTTCCCAAGCATTAGAGGGGTTGGGAAGAAGATTATCATTGAGAAAGATAGAAAAACACCATGGATTAAGGCTTACCCTTGATTTTTGGCTTGATTCTTTCAAAAATAAGTGAAGCCCACAAAGCAAGCTTGGCTACCAAGATGGGGAGGTTAATCTCCAAGAGAGGATGGAGATTTGTGAAGCTCCAAAGCTTCCCAAAGTAGAGGCAAACGAGAGGGATAATAGAATTACACTAAAATGAAGATAATAATGGCATATAAATACACAAAGATGAAAATACAAAGGAATGAGGGTCTATTTATAGGTGAGGGAGGCCACTAACCAAGTCCAACTGGGTTCTAGAGGCTTCCAGGTTTAGTTTGACCCAATTTGGACAAGATTTGGACCAGTTTAGCTCACTTTTTGATCTAGTTTGTAGGAGGAGAGAGGAGAGGAGAGATAAAAATATCTCATTTTTATTTATTTAAAAATATAAGGTAATGATGAAAAAAAGGGACCTCCTTCATGAGCTCTCTCCCTCTTTACTAAGGTGTCAAAATTTGATTTTTTACTAATAAACCTTAATTTTTAACTAATAAACCTAGTACTTGGTCAACTCTTCATCTTATGTGAGCATTTTCTCATTTTTGGGGTATTTTCTTTGATTCTTCATATTTTGTCATCCCAACACTTGGATTAATCCTATTGGCCCTTTTGGACCTTAATAAAAATTTTTGAAAATGTGGATCCTTCCGCTAAGGTCTCTAATTCACATATTCAGTTAATTTCTAATGCACATTGGAAAATTCTTTTTGAACTTCTATTTCAGGGGAACTCATCTCAAATATAAGGAGAAAGTTTGTATCCAAAAGTATCTCAAAATTGAATTATCTCTCTCTAGAACATTTTCTCTCTATAGATCCCTTTTGAGTCCTAGCTAGAAGAATCTCTTCTTTACAGACATGTAGGTCTTTATGAACCCTGGATGTCCAGCTATCAGGCTATCGGGCTATCATGGGCTTCCCTCAGAATTTTTCCCTTTGTTTCCTCATCATTAGGAATGCATAGCCAATTATTATAATACATGCATCCTTCGTCCATTTTGTACCCAAGAACTCATTTCTTGAGGAGTCTTGCTTTCGTGCATCAGTAGGGTAGCAATGGGGGCAAATAATTTGTCATGCATGATCTTCTCTCTTGCTTCATTGATCAATGGATTTAACACCAATGTTATTGCAAGCTAGGAGGCTTTCCTACTGAGGGCATCGGCTACCGCATTTTCTTTCCTTGGTCGGTACTTTATCTCAAAGTCAAATTCCTGCACGGTCTGCATCCACCTTCTTGGATGCATGTTGAGATCCCTTTGGATGAAGATCCACTTCAGACTTTGATGATCTGTCAATATGAATCTCTGTCCCAAGAGATAATGTCTCCATAACTTTAGAGCATAAACTACTGAAAGTAACTCCAAGTTATGGACAACATAATTTCTTTCGTGCATTCTAAGCTTTCTGGATTCATAGGCTACTGCATAACCTTCTTACATAAGAGCACCTCCTAGGGCAAAACCACTGGCATCTATAACTACCTCAAAGGGTTTAGAAAAATCTGGTAATTTAAGGATATGGTTGGCTACTAAAGCTGCCTTTCAATTTATCGAAAGCACTCTGACACATAGCGGTCCAATGAAATAGGGTGCTCTTCTTGAGAAGGTTAGTCAAAGGGGATGCTATTTGAGCATACCTGGGTATAAAGATTCTATACCATCCAGTTAATCCTAGGAATCCTCTGACTTCTTTCGCTATTTTGGGCTCTGACCAATCCACAATTGCTTGGATTTTAGAGGGATCAGGAGAAATCCCATCTTTAGATACTATGAATCCCAAGTATTCTACATGGTCTCAGCAGAGAAAGTTCACTTGCTCTTTTTTGCGAAGAGTTGGTGCTTCCTGGATCTCCAAGACTTTATGCACATGATCTTCATGTGATCAGCTGCATTCTTAGAGTATACCAGGATGTCATCGAAGAAGACACAACAAATTCATCCAAGTATTCTCTGAGAATGTCCTACATGAGGCGATTAATGTCGCTGGGGCATTAGTTAATCTGAACGGCATGACTATGAATTCATAATGCCCATAGCGAGTATTGAAGGCTGTCTTTGGGATATCTTGTTCCTTGATTCTGATCTGGTAATACCCAAATTTGAGATCTATCTTTGAACATTTGGGTTCCACTTAACCGATCCAAAAGTTCATCAATCCTTGGGATAGGATACCTATTTTTGATTGTTAACTGAATTAATCCTCTGTAATCAATACAGAGTCTTAATGTTTTATCTTTCTTTTTCTAAAAGAGAATGGGTGCACCCTAAGGTGAAACATTAGGTCTTACGAATCCTTGCTCTAGCAGTTGTCTTAAGTGCTCTCCTTAAGTTCTATGCCTTTAGGAACTGGCATTTTGTATGCACGCTGGGCTACTGGCTGGGCTTCGGGGGTTAGCTCTATCTCATGATCTACTTCATGAGTCGGAGGCATCTCAGTCAGCTCTTCTGGAAATACATCAGCATACTCACTTAGCCATTCTGGTTCCGTAGCCTTGCATTTTCTGTATTAATTGGTTGGGGGCTTCCTTCTAAGATAGAGAAGCAAGCAAATCAAGAGGTAAGATGTAATTTCATGGTTTTTTTTCTAATATTCTCAATGTTTTCACTTCTCAACCCCTCTCAAGGTTGAGAAGTTTCAAATGAATGGTTTTTCAATGCAAATTAAGCTTTCTAAAGAATTCTAATGATTAATCACAAAAAGTTTACATTTATTCTTAATTAGGATGCTTTTTATGTATATCTCTCTCTCCCCAAAAGAATGATCATTCCTATGACCAATTCTTATTCAAATGGTGCTTCTCATTGATAAATTCTCAATTTCAAGATCAAACTCTATGCTAGTTAGACTAGAGGTTAGAAAATGGATTTTTAATGCTTATATGCTAATAAACCTAAGATTAATTCCATAAATTAGATTTAGATCCAAATGATAGTTATTCTATGATAAAAGTATTACAAAGTTTTATTCTTTCAAAATTTATTGAAAATTATCAGTAATTACTAATAGCAGCAGAGATATAGCAAAATTTTTAGAAATTAATACATAAATCATTTTTATGCATAATGTGAAAAGAGGACTTCCTATCCATCACATTCATTCTCATCACCATTATATCACATCACTTCTATCCATATCATAGCTCATTCATACACATCTCATCTCATTCATCCACATCCATCCAATCGTTCACATGTACGACTACTCGCATCTATCCATACATTCATATCTATCACTTCACTTCCACATATATTCATGTCACATCTCATCTCTTTACATCACATCACATTCTTTCACATACACATCTATATCCATTCTTTCATATACATCCACATCCATTCTTTCACATACTCATTCACATCCATTCTTCTCATACACATTCACATCCATTCTTCTCATACACATTCACATCCATTCTTCACATACACATTCACTCACATCTCATATCATTCATTTATATTCTAATTCACATGACATGACATCTCATCCATTCATTCATATTTATCTGATTCACATCACATCTATTCACCTCACATCTCATCACCTCTATTCACATCACATCACATCCATCCATTCATTCACATTTATCTGATTCACATCACATCTATTCATTCATTCACATCTCATCATCTCTATTCACATCACATCCATCCATCCATTCATTCCCATCTATTTGATTCACATCACATCTCATCACATCTATTCACCTCACATTCTCATCATCTCTAATCACATCACACCCATCCATCCATTCACATCTATCTAATTCTCATCACATCCATCAATCCAATCATCATCTATCTAATTCTCATCACATCCATCAATCCAATCATCATCTATCTGATTCACATCTTATCTCATCACATCTATTCACCTCATATTCTCATCACCTCTATTCACACCACATCCATCCATCCATTCTTCTCATCTATCTAATTCCCATCACATCTCATCACATCTATTCACCTCATATTCTCATCACTTCTATTCACATCACATCCATCCATCCATTCGCATCTATCTAATTCACATCACATCCATCCATCCAATCATCATCTATCTACTTCACATCTTATCTCATCCAATCATCATCTATCTAATTAACATCTTATCTCATCACATCTATTCATCTCATATTCTCATCACTTCTATTCACATCACATCTATCCAATCATCTATCTATTCACATCACATCTATCTGATTCACATCTTATCTCATCACATCTATTCACCTCACATCTCATCACCTCTATTCACATCACATCTATCTGATTCACATCTTATCTCATCACCTCTATTCACATCACACCCATCCATCCAATCATCTATCTGATTCACATCTTATCTCATCACATCTATTCACCTCACATCTCATCACCTATATTCACATCACCCCCAGCCATCCAATCATCTATTTGATTCACATCTTATCTTATCACATCTATTCGCCTCATATTCTCATCACTTCTATTCACAAAATTTAAACATAGAATTTAAGAGGATTCTAATTTTTGATATAAAGATTCTTTACGCATCTATTTATGCATAATTATTTGATTCACATCTTATCTTATCACATCTATTCGCCTCATATTCTCATCACTTCTATTCACAAAATTTAAACATAGAATTTAAGAGGATTCTAATTTTTGATATAAAGATTCTTTACGCATCTATTTATGCATAATTCAATTTTAAGGAAAATAACACTTTTGAAATAAAATTAAATCCTTTATGCATCTTTCTATGCATAAACTCAATTTTAATGAGAATGACACTTTTGAAATAAGAATAAATCTTTTATGCGTCTTTCTTTTTAGAAATTCAATTTTAATGAGAATGACACTTTTGAAATAAAAATAAATCTTTTATGCATCTTTCTATGCATAAGTTCAATTTTAATGAGAATGACACTTTTGATATAAAAATCAATCTTTTATGCATCTTTCTATGCATAAATTCAATTTTAATGAGAATGACACTTTCGGAGGGAATTACTCTTTTAGAATAACCTAATGTTAATTTTTAGTTCCACAAAATTTAAGAAAACTTTGCCATAATCTCCTTTGTATGGCTGACCATTTCTCAATTTTATCATTCAATTTATGACTTGAATTAATCCAATTTGAATTCTAATATCTCTAATCTACTCCATTTTTTAAAAATCAAGAAAGTACACAATAAAAAGAGTTCAATCAATCTTTTAATGAAACTTTCTAGGATTGAGAAGGACTGAATTGTAAAGAAGAGAAGGGGGTGGCCTTTCCATCAAGGCATAGCATCAAATTTTAATTCAACATTTACAAAGCATATAATTTGAGAAAACAATAGATTTAAAAATTCACAATAAGTAAGAATTAAGCTTACATAGAGCTTGTAAGCTTTCCTTTGGCTTGAGGGATTGAGGGTTCTACTCTTGTTTGCAGCAAGAGTGGCCACCAAATTCACTTGGAGAGGATTAGGCCAAAAACAACAATTGAATTATCAAAATTCAATGTTAAATGGCTCAGGACAGAAGCAGAGAAACAGTGCATAAACACCATTGAACTTTTATAAAGGGGGAGGCTTCTATTTATAGGAAAAAGTGAGCCTCTAACCAAGCAAACTGATTCTAAAATTTTCCAGATCAGTTTGGTCACTTTTTGACCATTTTTAGGTCAGTTTAGCTTACTTTTTAGATCTAGTTGAAACAGGAGAGATGAAAAAATCTCATTATTTGCGAGTTTAAAACTCATCCACACGTGAAATAGGCGCCTCCTTCATGAGGGTAATTCCCCACACTGAGGTGTCAAAAATGCATCATTTCCTCTAAATATCTCTTCTTTTTTAACTAATAAATCTTGTCTTCAGTCAACTCTTCATCTTATGTGAGTATTTACACATTTTTTAGGGATTTTCTTTCATTCTTCAATTTATATCCTCCCTAAATTTGGATTAATCTTATTGGTCCATAAGAACCTTAATCCAAAATTTTTAGAAAATCTGGACGCTCAGGATAAGGTCCTTTTTATCTATTTTCAATTAATTCCAATTGCACATTGGAAAGTTCTTTTTGAATTTCTATTTCAGGGGAAATCATTTTAAACACTAAGAGGATTTTTATATCCAAAAATATCTCAATTTTGAATCACCTCCCTCTAGATATTTTCTCTCTGTAGACCAAAACAAGGTAAAACAGAATCTTTCTTTTATTTCAGAGAGGGGAATAATTATAAGATCAAAAGGGGAGGTTCTTACACCTGTACACCTCAAAAGCTAGAGGGAGGAATCTTACATCCTATCTCACTTAAAAAACGCGAGATGTTCTCTAATGTTGACCAAATTGATCTAGAAAATTCTAGAATCAGTTTGCTTGGTTAGAGGCTCACTTTCTCCTATAAATGAAGCCTCTCCCTTTGTAAATGGTTAGTAGTGTTTTATGCACTGTTACTCTACTCCTCCCCCCAGAGCGAAAAACAGTGAATTTATTGATAATTCATTAGTTTTTGACCATTTCCTCTTCAACAGATTTGGTGGCCACTCTTGTTGCAAACAAGAGTAGATCCCTCAAACCATCAAGCCAAAGGAAAGCTCATGAAAATTCATGTAAGCTATAAATCCTACTTTTTCTTTATTCCATTTAATGATTTTCTAATTTTTGTTTTCTTTAAAATGAAAAATGATACTATGCCTTGTTGGAAAGGCTTTCCCCCTCTCTTCATTCTTGAATTCAGCCTTTCTTTATCCTAGATGTGTTAGCATGTGAATTAGGATGTGAATGAATGATAAGGGATGTGAATGAATGTGATAGCATGTGAATCAGGATGTAAACATGTGAATCGGGATGTGAATGAATAATATAGGATGTGAATGAATGTGTTAGCATGTGAATCTAGATGTGAATGAATGATATAGGATGTGAATGAATGTGTTAGTATGTGAATCGGGATGTGAATGAATGATAAGGGATGTGAATGGATGTGATATGATGTGAATCGAGATGTGAATGAACGATAAGTGGTGAAGATGTGTGGATGATGTGATTGGATGTGGATTGATGTGTGGATGATGCGATTGGATGTGATTTGATGTGGGAATGATGTGATGTGATAGGGATTGATGAAGAAAATAAAATTGTGGTAAGATGAGAAAAGATGGGGACTAATGTGAAAGGATGCGGAGTAATGAGAAAAGATGGAAATATTGTTGGAGCTGTATTTGTATGTGAAATCTGTTTTTAAATGACTGTTTTATGTCAAGAATGCTGGGAAAGCATTTTGACCGTCTTGTGATTGAGGTCATGGAGACCTATCTGTTAAAGTTGCAACTACTAAAACGGAGAGTCAACGAAGGACGTCTTGCGTAGCAAGGTCGGCCGAGGTCTTGAGGTGACCAGCCTTGGTTTGATTTAAATGCTGAGCTTCTGATACAGTGGATGAGAGACCAAGGAAGCGGCCTATGAGCGAAGCGCTAGGTGACCTGCAAAGGATCCTAGAGGGTGCTGACCATACGGTGCTCGGGCTCTGGGTTGCCCGAAGATATGGTGCTCGGACTCTGGGTTGCCGAAGTTACCCACAAGTACGTCGGGGAAGATGTTGGAACAAGGAGTAAGAGTTGTTTTTTGAATTCGGGCATGGATTTGGTTGATCAACCTTGCTGAATTCGGGCATGGATCTGGTTGATCAACCTTGCTGGTCCTCAACGGATGACTCCATGGCTCTTTTATATGGATGTGTTGGTTTATCTTGCTGATCTTCAACAGAGATTCCATCTGGATATTTTTATGTGATTATATTGTCGGGTACTATGAGCTAGGAACTATTGAAAAGGCCCCTGAGTGAACAGGTGGTGAGCGTTCTGGTTGCCAATGATGCCATAGGTACACCAATGAAGGAATGAATTGGAAATTAGGATTCAATTGGATAATTAGAGGGTTATGATCAGTAACACTATGGTTTCATTAAATGATTGTTTTAAAGATTGTTGAATCTGTGAAAAAGGCAAGTTCATATTGGGTGTGTACGTGGTGTGACTAGTTTTATGTTTGCATGAATATCTGGCTAGGGGGCCTGGGAACTCTTTTCCCTGGTACCCAGGACAAAACTTTACCAAATTTCTAATTGGATCCCATCACTACAGTGGTTGGGTGGTTGGCTAACCCATGGGATTGGATGGGGCTAGGTTGGACTGATGGATCCGTAAATCGTGACACTCAATTTCTGTATAGTACGATACATGAGGTAAATCCTGGATAAAAATTGTTCCATGGGAAAGAATCAACGGATGTGCCTCTCTCAATGAGAAAAAAAGCATTAGTCTCTATGATCCAAGTAGAATCTTTTCCCTGATCTGACTATGGGACTTACGGGTTCGGTCATATCAGTTCAGTTAGTTGAGGCTTTTGACTACGTTAGAGAAAAGTTATCCTGGAGGAATCGCCCGTGCTTTTCGGGCAAGGGAAGTTTTTCCGAGTTCGGTTTTGGAAGAACCGATGGATTAGTCTGTTGTCTGGATATCCGTGGGCGAGGCCTCGAGTGTGGGATCCTACCCCGTGCAAGACATGCTACTTCCGCTGCTAGCACCACGACCCATATTAGAGCAGAATAAACCCCCAAACATCTCAAAGCTAATCACAAAATTCCTAGGCTCCCTAGACAATGCATAGAAGTGGAGTTCCCAATTATGCATTGTCTAGGGGGCCTGGGAATTTCGTGATTAGCTTTGAGATGTTTGAGGCTTTATTCCGCTCCAATATGGGTCGTGGTGCTACGTACTTGCACGGGGCAGGGTCCCACACTCGGGGCCTCACCCACCATGGATATCTAGACAAGAGACTAATCCATCGGTTCTTCCAAAACCGAACTCATAAAAACTTCCCTTGCCCAAAAAGCACGGGCGATTCCTCCAAGATAGCTTTTCTCTAACGTAGTCAAAAGTCTGAACTAACTGAACTGGTTTGATCAAACCCGTAAGTCCCATAGTTAGATCAGGGAAAAGATTGTACTTGGATCATAGAGACCAACGCTTTTTTCCTCATTGAGAGGCACAGCCATTCATTCTTTTCCATAGAACAATTTTTATCCAGGATTTACCTCATCTAGCGTACTATACAAAAATTGAGTCATGATTTACGGATCCATCTGTATAGTCTAACCCCATCGAGTCCCATGGGTTAGCCAACCGCCCAATCACTGTAGTGATGGGATCCAATTAGGAATTTGGTTAGGTTTTGTTCGAGGTACCAGCGAAAAGAGTTCCCAGGCCCCCTAGCCGGATATTCATGCAAACATAAAACTAGTCACACCACACCCAATATGAACTTGCCTTTTTCACATATTCAACAATCTTTAAAATAATTATTTAATGAAATCATAGTGTTACTGATCATAATCCTCTAATTATCTAGTTGAATCCTAATTTTCAATTAATTCCTTCATCAGTGTACCTATGGCATCATTGGCAACCAGAACGCTCACCACCTGTTCACTCAGGGGCCTTTTCAATTGTTCCTAGCTCATAGTACCCGACAATATAATCACATAAAAATATCCAGATGGAATCTCCGTTGAAGATTATCAAGATCAACCACAACAGATCCATGTAAAAGAGCCATGGACTCATTCGTTGAGGATCAGCAAGGTCAATCAACCAGATCCATGCCCGAATTCAGAAAACAACTCTTACTCCTTGTTTCAATATCTTCCCCGATGTACTTGTGGATATCTTCGCCGGCCCAGAGCTCGAGCACCGTATGGTCAGCACCCTCTAGGATCCTTCGCAGGTCACCTAGCGCTTCACTCATAGGCCGCTTCCTTGGTCCCTCATCCATTGTACCGGAAGCTCACCATTCAAATCAAACCGAGGCTGGTAAAGACCTCGGGCGGACCTTGCTACGCGAGATGTCCTCCGTTGACTCTCTATTAGCAGATGTCCTACGCGAGATGTCCTCCGTTGACTCTCCGTTAGTAGTTGCAACTTAACAGATAGGTCTCCCACGACCTAAATCACAAGACGACCAAAATGCTTTCCCAGCATTCTTGACATAAAACAATCATTTAAAAATAGATTTCACATACAAATACAGTTCCAACAATATTTGCATCTTTTCTCATTACTCCGCATCCTTTCACATTAGTCCCCATCTTTTCTCATTACTCTGCATCCTTTCACATTAGTCCCCATCTTTTCTCATCTTACCACAATTTTATTTTCTTCATCGATCCCTATCACATCACATCATTCCCACATCAAATCACATCCAATCACATCATCCACACATCAATCCACATCATCCATATATCCATCCACATCAACCACATCAATCCACATCATCCATACATCCATCCACATCAATCCACATCATCCATACATCCACCCACATCAATCCACATTATCCACACATCCATCCACATCTTCCATACATCCATCCACATCAACCCACACGTCAGTCCACATTATCCATACATCCATCCACATCAATCCACATTATCTACACATCCATTCACATCATCCACATCAATCCACATCATCCATACATCCATCCACATCAATCCACATTACCCACACATCAATTCACATTCATTTCATAAGTATTCTCATTCTCATCTAATCACATCTTTTTCTATCTCATCACTTACTTCCTCATTTATCCTCATCAGGTCTCATCCACTTGCATCTACCCATACATCTCATCACTTCACCACTTATCATTCATTCACATCTCGATTCACATCACATCACATCCATTCACATCCCTTATCATTCATTCACATCTCGATTCACATACTAACACATTTATTCACATCCTATATCATTCATTCACATCCCGATTCACATGCTAACACATTCATTCACATCTTATATTATTCATTCACATCCCGATTCACATGTTTACATCTTGATTCACATGCTATCATATTCATTCACATCTCTTATCATTCATTCACATCTCGATTCACATGCTAACACATTCATTCACATCTTATATCATTCATTCACATCCCGATTCACATGCTAACACATTCATTCACATCCTATATCATTCATTCACATCTCAATTCACATGTTTACATCCTGATTCACATGCTATCACATTCATTCACATCCCTTATCATTCATTCACTTTATTTGTCATTCATATCTATCCAATTTACATCACATCTCATTGCCTCAATTCTTGTTCATATCCATCACATTTACATCCACATGTATTCTCCCACATACATCTACATCCATACTTATCACATACACATCCACATCCACATCTATCCTTTCACATACATCCACATCCATACTTATCACATACACATCCACATTTATCCTTTCACATGCATCCACATCCATTCTTTCACATACATCCACATCCATTCTTTCACATAAATCCACTTCTACTCTTCACATATATCCACTTCTATTCTTCGCATACCTCCACATCTATTCTTCACATACATCCACATCCATCCATCCATTCATTCATTTATAAAAATCAACTTCAGTGGGGGAATAACACTTTTATAAAAATCCCTTTATACATCTATTTATGCATAAATTCAATTTTAAGAAAAATAACACTTTCGAAATAAAATAAAAAATAAACTCCTTTATGCATCTTTCTATGCATAAAATCAAAATTGATGAGAATAACTCTTTTGAAATAAAAATAAATTCTTTATGCATCTTTCTATGCTTAAAATCAAAATTGATGAGAATAACTCTTTTGAAATAAAATAAAATTCTTTATGCACATTTCTATGCATAGAATTTAATTTTAATAGAAATAACACTTTTATAATAAAAATATTTCTACTATGCATAGAATGAAAATAACACTTTTAGAATACACAAACGATGGGGATTACTCTTTTTGAATAATAAAAGATAAAACTTATTTCACAAAATTTAAATTTTTTTTGCCATAACCTTCTTTGTATGGCTGCCCATTTTTCAACTTTTCCTATTCTTAAGTTACTTAAAAATTATCCCCAATTAGTTTAAAGCATTCTAAACTAATCAAATTTCACTTTTAAAAGAGAAACAATATGAAAAGTTTAATTCCAACAATTAGATTACTTATCTAGGATAAAGAAAGGCTGAATTTAAGAAGAAGAGAGGGGGAAAGCCTTTCCAGTAAGGCATAGCATCATTTCACATTTTAAAACAAAACAAAATCAGAAAACCATTAAAAGGAATAAGAAAAAGTAGGATTTCTAACTTACATGAATTTCTGGGAGCTTTCCTTTGGCTTGATGGTTTGAGGGAGCTACTCTTGTTTGCAACAAGAGTGGCCACCAATTCTTTAGAAGAGGGAATGGTCAAAAACTAATGAATTATTAATAAATTCATAGTTTTTGACTCTGGGGAGAAGTAGAGTAACAGTGCATAAAACACTATTATCCATTTACAAAAGGGGAGGCTTCATTTATAGGAAAAAGTGAGCCTCTAACCAAGCAAATTGATTCTAGAATTTTTCAGATCAATTTGGTCAATTTTTGACCATTTTTAGGTCAGTTTAGCTTACTTTTTGGATCTAGTTGAAGCAGGAGAGAGGAGAGATGAAAATATCTCATTATTTATGAGTTTAAAAATCAACCACACATGTGAAATAGGTGTCTCCTTCATGAGGGGAATTCACACTGAGCTGTCAAAAATGCATCATTACTCTAAATATCTCTTTTTTTTAAACTAATATCCTCCTTAGTCAACTCTTCTTCTTATGTGAGTATTTACTCATTTTGGGAGATTTTCTTTATCTCTTCAATTTATCTCCTCCCTACATTTGGATTAATCTAATTGGACCCTCAGAACCTTAATCTAATTTTTTTTGAAAATTTGGACCCTTAGGATAAGGCCTTTTGAACAGATTATAATTGATTTCTAATGCACCTACTAAAAATCTTTTTGAACTTCTGTTTTGGGAGAATTTATTTTAATAAGAAGAGATATTTTTTCATCCAAAAATATCTAAAAATTGAATAACCTCTCTCTAGAACATTTTCTCTCTCTAGGCTAAAATAGGGTAAAATAGGATCTTTCTTTTATTTTAGAGAGGGGAATAATTATACGATCAAAAGGGGAGGTTCTTACACCTGCACACCTCAAAAGCCAAAGGGAGGAATCTTACATCCTACCCCACTTAAAAAATGTGAGATGTCCTCATCTCGCAACATTAGAGGACAATTCATTTCCTTCCTCTAATTATCCAGTTGAATCCTAATTTCCAATTCATTCCTTCATCGGTGTACCTATGGCATCATTGGCAACCAGAACGCTCACCACCTGCTCACTCAGGGGCCTTTTCAATAGTTCTTAGCCCATAGTACCCGATAATATAATCACATAAAAATATCCAGATGGAAGCTCCATTGAAGATCAGCAAGATCAACCAACACATCCATATAAAAGAGCCATGGACTCATCCATTGAGGACCAGCAAGGTCAATCAACCAGATCCATGCCCGAATTTAGAAAACAACTCTTACTCCTTGTTCCAATATCTTCCCCGACGTACTTGTGGGTATCTTCGCCAACCCAGAGCCTGAGCACCGCGTATAGTCAACACCCTCTACGATCCTTTGCAGGTCACCTAGCCCTTCACTCATAGGCTGCTTCCTTGGTCCCTCATCCACTGTACCGGAAGCTCACCATTTATCAAACCGAGGCTGGTCAAGACCTCGGCTAACCTTGCTATGCGAGACGTCCTCCGTTGACTCTCCGTTAGCAGTTGCAACTTTAATAGATAGGTCTCCACGACCTCAATCACAAGACGGTCAAAATGCTTTTCCAACATTCTTGACATAAAACAGTAATTTAAAAACAGATTTCACATACAAATACAGTTCCAACAATATTTCCATCTTTTCTCATCTTACCACAATTTTATTTTCTTCATCGATCCCTATCACATCACATCATTCCCATATCAAATCACATCCAATCGCATCATCCACACATCAATCCACATCATCCATACATCCATCCACATTAACCACATCAATCCACATCATCTATACATCCATCCACATCATCCTCAATCCACATTATCCTTTCACATACACACATCCACATCCACTTCTATTCTTCACATACATCCACATCCATCCATCCATTCATTCATATTTATCTGATTCACATCACATCTATCCATCCATTCATTCACATTTATCTGATTCACATCACATCTATCCATCCAATCATTCACATTTATCTGATTTACATCACATCTATCCATCCAATCATTCACATCACATCTATCCGTCTAATCATTCATATTTATCTGATTCACATCACATCTATCCATCCAATCATTCACATCACATCTATCCATCCAATCATTCACATTTATCTGATTCACATCACATCTATCCATATATTCATTCACATTTATCTGATTCACATCACATCTATCCATCCATTCATTCACATTTATCTGATTCACATCACATCTATCCATCCATTCATTCATATTTATCTGATTCACATCACATCTATCCATTGATTCATTCACATTTATCTGATTCACATCACATCTATCCATCCATTCATTCACATTTATCTTATTCACATCACATCTATCCATCTATTCATTCACATTTATCTGATTCACATCACATCTATCCATCCATTCATTCACATTTATCTGATTCACATCACATCTATCCATCCATTCATTCACATTTATCAGATTCACATCACATCTATCCATCTATTCATTCACATTTATCTGATTCACATCACATCTATCCATCTATTCACATCACATTTATCTGATTCACATCACATCTATCCATCCATTCATTCTTTTATAAAAATAAACTTTAGTGGGAATAACACTTTTATAAAAATCCCTTTATATATCTATTTATGCATAAATTCAATTTTAAGAAAAATAACACTTTCAAATTAAAATAAAAATAAATTCCTTTATACATCTTTCTATGCATAAAATCAAAATTGATGAGAATAACTCTTTTGAATTAAAAAAAAATATTTATTCATCTTTCTATGCATAAAGTCAAAATTGATGAGAATAACTCTTTTGAAATAAAAATAAATTCTTTACGCATCTTTCTATGCATAAAATCAAAACTGATGAGAATAACTCTTTTGAAATAAAATTAAATTCTTTATGCATCTTTCTATGCATAAAATCAAAACTGATGAGAATAACTCTTTTGAAATAAAATTAAATTCTTTATGCATCTTTCTATGCATAAAATCAAAATTGATGACAGTAAGGCTTTTATAATAAAAAAATTCAACATGCATCTTTCTATGCATAGAATTTAATTTTAATAGAAATAATATTTTTATAATAAAAATATTTCTACTATGCATTTTTCTATGCATAGAATGAAAATAACACTTTTAGAATATTCAAACGATGGGGATTACTCTTTTTCAATAATAAACGATAAAACTTATTTCATAAAATTTAAGAAAATTTTAACATAACCTCCTTTGTATGGCTGACCATTTTTTAATTTTTCCTATTCTTAAGTTACTTAAAAATTATCCCCAAATGGTTTAAATCATTCTAAACTAATCAAATTTCACTTTTAAAAGAGAAACAATATGAAAAGTTTAATTCCAACAATTAGATTACTAATCTAGGATAAAGAAAGGCTGAATTTAAGAAGAAGAGAGGGGGAGAGCCTTTCCAACAAGGCATAGCATCATTTTACATTTTAAAAGAAAACAAAAATTAGAAAACCATTAAAAGGAATAAAAAAAAGTAGGATTTCTAACTTACATGAATTTCTGGGAGGTTTCCTTTGGCTTGATGGTTTGAGGGATCTACTCTTGTTTGCAACAAGAGTGGCCACCAATTCTTTAGAAGAGGGAATGGTCAAAAACTAATGAATTATTAATAAATTCATAATTTTTGACTCTAGGGAGAAGTAGAGTAACAGTGCATAAAACACTATTATCCATTTACAAAGGAGGAGGCTTCATTTATAGGAAAAAGTGAGCCTCTAATCAAGCAAACTGATTCTAGAATTTTCCAGATCAATTTGGTCAATTTTTGACCATTTTTAAGTCAGTTTAGTTTACTTTTTGGATCTAGTTGAAGCAGGAGAGAGGAGAGATGAAAATATCTCATTATTTGTGAGTTTAAAACTCAACCACACATGTAAAATAGGTGCCTCATTCATGAGGGGAATTCCCCCACACTGAGGTGTCAAAAATGCATCATTACTGTAAATATCTCTTGTTTTTTAACTAATATCCTTGTCCTTAGTCAACTCTTCATCTTATGTGAGTATTTACTCATTTTTGGGGGATTTTATTTATTTCTTCAATTTATCTCCTCTCTATATTTGGATTAATCTAATTGGCACCTCAGAACCTTAATCTAAAATTTTTCGAAAATCTGGACCCTTAGGATAAGGCCTTTTGAAAAGATTATAATTGATTTCTGATGCACCTACTGAAAATCTTTTTGAATTTATGTTTCGGTGGAATTTATTTTAATAAGAAGAGATATTTTTCCATCCAAAAATATCTAAAAATTGAATAATCTCTCTCTAGAAAATTTTCTCTCTCTAGACTAATACAGGGTAAAACAGGATCTTTCTTTTATTTCAGAGAGGGGAATAATTATAAAAACAGAAGGGGAGGTTCTTACACCTGCACACCTCAAAAGTCGGGGGAGGAATCTTATAGTAGAGGTAGGCGTGGGTAAAAAGAAATAAAAAATGTGATGTCTACATTAAATTATTTCATTTTTTAACTTCTCCCATTTTGAAATACGTACATGTAATCTATTTGGAAGGATTTAGAAGCTGAAAAGTCAAGTGGGCATTTAAGAGTGTCACATCTTAGATGCTTCACGTTTTTAGGTCAAATAGAATATTATTATTTTAGATTTGAGAATTTTGAGGACAGCTTTGGCTTATACGAAGCGGTAATCTTACCAGTTGTGTTAATAGAGGCCGTAAAAGAAAAACTTGTTAAGAATATAACAATTGAAATGAACACAATGATTTCAATAATCATATATTATGATGGCAGGAAAAACTCTGGGACTGAGAGTGAGAAAACCTACGACTCAATGTACAAGAGAGTGAAGGGAGATGATGGCTAAGGAAAGCTCACAACTAGAGAATACATACACTAAGGCGTGTCTCTCTCTTTGTGAGGGTGCTTATTTATACCCAAGCATACCTTGATGCCCAAGCTTGATGCCTTGAGGCCCAAGTCGAATGTCTTGTCATTCAAGCTAGATGCCTTGAGGCCCAAGCCCTGATGCCTTGCGGGTCAAGCCGGGTATTCTTTGTAAAGAGAAACTTTACAAGCACACTACCTTTATGTGCATATGGGTGTAGTCCGAAAAGTGTACCTTTCGGAGTGAGGTGTATGCTACCGACATGCGCAATAGATAGCATTATCATACTCTATTGACAAGCCTGATAGATAGCATTTTTATATTATGTTGTTGACAAAAAAGGTGCAACCACTCACCCAAGCCATGTAGGCTACGTTACATCAATTTTTGAACAATGTGCGTATAATGATTCCATCGATCCTTCGCGAGTCAGCACGTCAGCAACACAATTATTTATGCCTTTGACATGTTCACATTTGAACTTCCAGCACAGCAGGCAAACCATCCCGCCCACCGGAGAAGTCAACTGTTGCTGATTTTTTGCACATGTTCTGAAGAGAGAAATCCCATGAAATTATTGAGATGTGTCTTTAGTGTGAATTCCACAGGAAGAACAAACCGAAAATTCTCAAAATAATTTTTGGCAGATAGAAGTTCCTTGTGGATGGAAGGGTAATTTAATTGTGTATCATGAAATCTTCCTGCAGCATATCTGCAAATTTCTTCCTTCCCATCCTTCGATTCCGTGAGAATGCCGCCCCAATATTTGTCAAAGGCATCCGAATAGACTGTAAGATGTCCATCCGTGGTGGGGAGACGCATCTTTGGAAGAGAGAAATTTTTCTTTGATCTTCTTGACCGCTTTTGTTTGTTTGCTAGTCCATTCGGACTTGTGAGTCAAGAACTTTTAGAGAGGTTGCCGATCTGTGGAGAGGTTGAGGGGGTAGATCCAAGAGACATAGTTGAGACATCCAAGGAACCTTTGTAAGATTCCTCCTTCCAGCTTTTGAGGTGTACAGGTGTAAGAACCTTCCCTTTTGATCTTATAATTATTCCCCTCTCTGAAATAAAAGAAAGATCCGATTTTACCCTGTTTTGGCTTGGAGAGAGAGAAAATGTCTAGAGGGAGGTAATTCAAAATTGAGATATTTTTGGATATAAAAATCCTCCTAGTGTCTAAATTGGTTTCCCTTGAAATAGAAATTCAAAAAGAACTTTCCAATGTGCAATTGGAATTAATTAAAAATAGGTATAAAGGACCTTAGCCTAAGGGTCCAGATTTTCAAAAAAAATTAGATTATGGTCCAATTAAGGTTTCTATGGGCCAATAGGATCAATCCAAGTGTAGGGAGGAGATAAATTGAAGAATAAAAGAAAAACCCCCCAAAAATGAGTAAATAACCGAAGCAAACAAACTAAAAGTACATCCACTAGTTCTCAGGAAACCTCTAAACAAAACATGCGGGATAAAACTTTTACTTCCCAAGAAGTGCATAAGGAACATCAACCTCAACCTGAGCCTAGTGTTAAACAAGATGAGGCTAGTACGACTGAGGATAGCTCTGGGGGTTCTGTTTTTATGGATAAAGTGAATGAGACTCTAGATGCCATCATTGATGCTCATAGAAGTCGCATTGCAGCTTTATCTGAGCTACCCAAGAAGCTTCAAGAATACCCAAACCCTCGTGAGGAGAAGATCAATCTAGCTGTACATCAGCAACTCATTAGGGAAGCTCAGTCAATACTTGAGGGACCACCACCCCCGAGGACATAAGATGAAGAGTGGACTAAGGACCAAAGAAAAGAATTAAAAAACTGAATTTTGACACCTCAGTCTGGGGATCTCCCCTCATGAAGCAGGCATCTTTTTCTCATCATTACCCCCAATTTTTAATCAATAAAATGAGATATTTTCATCTCTTCTCTCTTGTATTTCAAAACTAGATCGAAAAAGTCCAAAATTGACCAAACTGATCTGGAAAAATCTAGAATCAGTTTGCTTGGTTAGAGGCTCACTTTTTTCTTTAAATAGAAGTCTACCCCTTTGTAAAAGCTTAATGGTGTTTATGCACTGTTACTCTACTCCTGTCCTCTCCCCTTGAGAGCCATCTATATTGAAATTTTTAATAATTCAATTGTTTTTGGCCTAATCCTCTCTAAAGTAAATTGGTGGCCACTATTGCTTCAAACAATAGTAGAACCCTCAATCCCTCAAGCCAAAGGAGAGCTTACAAGCTCCATGTAAGCTAATTTTCTACTTTGTTTACAAATTTTAATGAAAAATCTATGGTTTTCTTGATTTTTTATGTTTTGCAAATGATTGAATTAAATTCAAATGCTATGCCTTTGATGAAAAGGCCACCCCCTTCTCTTCTTTACATTCCATCCTTTCTTAATCCTAGAAAGATTAACTAATTGATTAATTAAACTCTTCTTATTGTTTACTCTCTTGAATTTAGAAAATTATGTAGATTAGAGTTCTATAATTCTAAATTGGGTTAATTAAGCTAAATAAAGAAAGATAAAAATGAGAAATGGTCAGCCATATAAAGGAGGTTATGGTAAAATTTTCTAAAATTTTGTGAAAAAAGAAAGTTTATTTTTATGTTATTTCAAAATAGTAATTTCTACCATTTTTGCATCTAAAATAAATATTCTAATTACTCCATGTACATATTCACCTATGAATATGCATGGATATCACTGATATTAATTATTAAATTTGATTCTATACATAGAAAGATGCATAAAGGAAATTTTTTTATTACAAAAGTGTTATTCTTATTAAATTTGATTCTATGCATAGAAAGATGTATAAAGAAAATTTTTTATTACAAAAGTGTTATTCTTATTAAATTTCATTCTATGCATAAAGAAAATTTCATTCTTTATGCATAGAAAGATGCATAAAGAAATTTTTTTTATTACAAAAGTGTTATTCTTATTAAATTTGATTCTATGCATAGAATGACCAGTTTAGAAAAATACACTCAAAACTCCGCCAAATCTGAAACTAAGTTTGAGACCCTTCAAATTGATCTGTGGATCAAGGTTATAGAATTCGAGGAATTCTGGTATAAAATTCAAAATTTTAATCAAGAAGTTTTGGGGATACTGATTCAAGAAATACTCCTTGTATTCAAAAGAAAATCAAACTGAAAACTTGTATAAAAACCCTGTTTTCTTAAAGGACTGTCTTATGCCAGAATGCTGGGAGGGAGAATTTAGTATATGTTTTTCTAAGGAAAGTTCGGTTGCAAATCAGCTGGCGAGGAGTGTTCAAAGGACGACTCACGCGGCAAAGCCTGCCCAACCTCAGTATGGTTGAAAATGGATGTGAATGTGTATGTGAAGAATGGATGTGGATATGTATGTGAAAGAATGGATGTGGATGTATGTGAAAGAATGGATGTGAATGTGTATGTGAAAGAATGGATGTGGATGTATGTGAAAGAATGGATGTGGATGTGTATGTGATGAAAATGGATGTGAATGTGTATGTGAAAAAATGGATGTGGATGTGTATGTGAAAGAATGGATGTGGATGTATGTGAAAGAATGGATGTGGATGTGTATGTGATGAAAATGGATGTGAATGTGTATGAGAAGAATGGATGTGAATGTGTATGTGAAGAATGGATATGGATGTGTAGTGAAAGAATGGATGTGGATGTATGTAAAAGAATGGATGTGGATGTGTATGTGAAAGAATGGATGTGGATGTGTATGTAAAAGAATGTGATGTGATGTAAAGAGATGTGATGTGACATGAATGTATGTGGATGTGAAGTGATAGATATGAATGTATGGATAGATGTGGATAGTCGACATGTGAATGATTGGATGCATGTGGATGAATGAGATGAGATGTGTATAAATGAGATATGATGTGGATAGATGTGATGTGATGTTATGTGGATAGAATGTATGTGATGGGATGGTGATGAGAATGAATGTGATGGATATGAATGAATGTGATGTGATGGATGTGAATGGATGGAGGTGATGTGATGTGAAATGGATAGATGTGAGTGAATGAGATGTGATGTGATGTGAATCGGGATGTGAATGGATGTGATGTGATGTGAAACGAAATAGATGTAAATGAATGAGATGTGATGTGAATGGATGAGATGTGAATTGGGATAGATGTGAATGAATGAGATGTGAGGTCAAATGGATGTGATGTGATGTGATGTGGATCGGGGTAGATATGAATGGATGAGATGTGAATGAATGGGTAGATGTGAATGAATGAATGTGATGTGATGAGATGTGGATATGGGTAGATGCGAGTGGATGAGATCTGATGAGAGGATAAATGAGGAAAGTGTTATTGGATGAGAATGATGTGATTGGATGAGAATGATGTGATTGGATGAGAATGGGAATATATATGAAATGGATGTGGATTAAATAATGTGAATTGATGTGGAACAATGTGAAAAGACGAGAGTTCGTTATAGAAACTGTATTTATGACCTATTTTTAAATGACTGTTTTATGTCAAGAATGTTGGGGAAGCATTTTGACCGTCTTGTGAATGAGGTCATGGAGACCTAAGTGATAATGTTGCAACAGCTGACGGAGAGTCAATGGATGACGTCTCGCGTAGCAAGGGTGGCCGAGGTCGTGAGACCAGCCTTGGTTCGATTTAAATGGTGAGCTTCCGATACGGTAGATGAGGGATCAAGGAAGCGGCCTATGAGTGAAGCACTAGGTGACTTGCGAAGGATCCTAGAGGGTGCTGACCATACGGTGCTCGAGCGCTCTTGTAAGATTCCTCCCCAGCCTCTCAGGATGTCCAGTATCTCCCCTGTAATCAATCCCCTCTTCAAAAATATAAAAGATCTTGTTTCTGCTTGTTTTGGCCTAGAGAGAAAATATTCTAGAGAGAGGTTATTCAGATTTTGAATATTTTTGGATAGAAAGATTTCTCATCTTATTAAAATAAATTCCCCTGAAATAGAAGTTCAAAAAGATTTCCAGAAGGTGCATTAGAAATCAAGTATAATCTGTTCAAGAGGCCTTACCCTAGGGGTCCAAAAAAATTTTAAATTAAGGTTTTGAGGAGCCAATTAGATTCATCCAAATGTGTGGAGAAGATAAATAGAAGAAATAAAGAAAATCCCTCCCAAAAATGAGTAAATGCCCACATAAGATGAAGAGTTGACTATGTACAAGGTTTATTAGTAAAAAAACTATGAGTATTACTAAAAAAATGAGATATTTTGGGTATAATGATTCCATTTTGACACATGTGTAAGGAAGGGAAATCCCTTTAAGGAGGCGCCTACTTCACATGCTTGAATGAATTTTAAACTCAAAAATAATGTGATATTTTTATCTCTCCTCTCTCTTGGATCAAACCGAATAAAAAAGGAACCAAACTAGGTCTAAATCTGGTCCAAATTCAACCAAACCGAATCTGGAAAATTTTAGAAATCAGTTAGTCTTGGTTAGAGCCTCCCTCTCTTATAAATAGAACCTGAGCCCTTTGTAAAAAAATAGGAGAATTATACTATGCCAGAATTATGCTCAAATAATGATAATTTTTACTATTCTCTAAAATTCTCTCCAAATTGAAGAAATTGGAGCTTCCTTCTTTCTTCAATCTCCATTGGTGGCTCCATCAGCATACCAAACCAATTGATTGGTTGGGGGCCTCTACTGTGATCAAAGAATCAAGCAATTTTGTAAGGTAAAGTATGAATTTTGATCTTTTTCCATAATTTCTCAATGTTTCTCTCTTCTCAATCCCTCTCAAGCTTGAGAAACTTAATTGGAATGGCTTTTTAATGCTATTGAAGTTAATTGATGAATGGCAGTAAAGGAAATGCATAAATTTCTATCTATGCTTAATTTTAATGGTTTTTATATAATTCCTCTTCCTCACTCAAAGAATGGTCATTCCCATGACCTATTCTCAATCCAAATGAAGCTTCTCATGAAGCTTTTCCCTAATCCAAGGATAGATTCTATACTTGTTTAATTGGAGGCCAAATTATTGATTTTTTAATGCTTTTAAGTTAGTTATTTCATGAAAATTTATGATTTAATCCATAATGGGTTAATGATCCAATTAGGGATCATTCTAATCATATCTATAATGTTAAAGTTCATTCCTTTAGAATAAATTAAGATTTATCAGTAATAGCAACGGAGCTATGGTAAAATTTTTGTAAAAACTACACATAAAACATTTTCATTCAAAGTATGAAAAGAGGACTTCCTACCATATTCTAGGAATTATCATCCTAGATTAATTGAAAGATTTTCATTGTAATCATGGAGAAATTTATTTTTATATTTATGCATAATTATTAAATTAAAAAAAGAGAAATTTTTAGTAATTAAATTTTATGTTAAAAGAGTAATCGCCATTACCTTGGGAATCCATGTATTCCATTGATTTAGAGAAAAGAATTGGAATGCTAAGATTATGTATAATTTATGTTTTAAAAAAAATAAAGAAAGACTTTAGTTAAATTTATCTTTTTGTATAGATAAATTTTTATGATGAAAGAGGAATTCCCACCATATTGGAATTCAAATATTTAAATAAGGAAAGTGTAATTCCTAGTGCAACGAAATTACTGGAGATTTAATTTAAATTTTAAGAGAATAATTTAATTAAATTCATCTTTTACTTAGATAAGTTTAATTGTTAAAAGAAGAATTCCCATTACATTTGCAATTCCATGATTGGATGAGAAAAGAGAATTTCTTATCATATTGGAATTATGGGATAATTCATTTAATTTCAAAGATAAAATTTTTAGATAAATTTATTTATCTATGAGAAATAATTAAAAGTTAAAAGAGTTATTCCCATTACATTTGGAATTCCATGATTGGATGAGAAAAGAGAATTTCTTATCATATTGGAATTATGGGATAATTCATTTAATTTTAAAGAAATTTTTAAAATTTATTTATCTATGAGAAAAGAGAAAAGAGAAAAGAGAATTTCTTATCATATTGGAATTATGGGATAATTCATTTAATTTCAAAGATGAAATTTTTAGATAAATTTATTTATCTATGAGAAATAATTAAAAGTTAAAAGAAGAATTCCCATTACATTTGGAATTCCATGATTAGATGAGAAAGTGGATGTGGATGTATGAATGTGGATGTGAAAATGGATGTATGAATGTAGAATATGGATATGGATGTATGAATGTGGAATGTGGATATGGATGTATGGATGTGGATGTAGATGTATGAATGTGGATGTGGATGTGGGTGTATGGATGTGGATGTGGATGTGGATGTATGAATGTGGATGTGGATGTGGATGTGGATATGGATGTGTATGTATAAATGCGGATGTGGAATTGGATGTACGAATGTGGATGTGTAGGTGGAATAATGAATGCAAATGTGTATGTGAAAGGATGTGACGTCGATATGAGTGAATGGATGAGATGTGATGATATGTGAATCAAGACGTGAATGAATGATATGGGATGTGAATGAATGATATGTGATGTGAATGAATCTCATGTGATGAGATGGAAAATGATGTGATTAGATGAGAATGGGTACACATATGAATTGAATGTGGAATAAGTAATGTGGAATGATGAGGGATAATGTGGAAAGATGAGAGTTCATTATAGAAACTCTATTTGTGAACTGTTTGTAAATGACTGTTTTATGTAAACAATGTTGGGGAAGCATTTTGACCGTCTTGTGAATAAGGTCGTGGAGACCTAACTCATAAAGTTGTAACAGCTGACGGAGAGTCAACGGAGGACGTCTCGCGTAGCAAGGTCGGCCGAGGTCTTGACCAGCCTCGGTTTGATTTAAATGGTGAGCTTCCGGTACGGTGGATGAGGGACCAAGGAAGCGGCCTATGAGTGAAGTGCTAGGTGACCTACGAAGGATCCTAGAGGGTGCTGACCATACCGTGCTCGGGCTTTGGGTCGCCGAAGATACCCACACGTGCATCGTGGAAGATATTGGAACAAGGAGTAAGAGTTGTTTTCTGAAACAACCGGGCATGGATCTGGTTGATTGACCTTGCTGGTCCTCAATACGGATGAGTCCATGGCTCTTTATATGGATCTGTTGGTTGATCTTGCTGATCTTCAACGGAGATTTCATCTTGATTTTTATAAGTGAATATATTGTCGGGTACTATGAGCTAGGGACTATCAAAAAGGCCCCTTAGTGAGCAGGTGGTGAGCGTTCTGGTTGCCAATGATGCCATAGATACTCCGATGAAGGAATGATTGGAAATTAAGATTCAACCGGATACATTGAAAGATTATGATCGGTGACACTATGGTTTCATTAAATGATTGCTTTAAAGATAGTTGAATCTGGAAAAAAGAAAATTTCATATTGGGTGTGTAAGTGGTGTGATTGGCGTTAAATTTGTTTGAAATTCCAGCTAGGGGGCCTGGGAACTCTTTTCCCTGGTACCCGAGACAAAACCTAACCAAACTCTTAATTGGATCCCTTCACTACAATGGTTGGGCGGTTGGCTAACCCATGGGACTGTAGGTTGGATTGATGGATCCCTAAATCGAGACTCAATTTCTATATAGTATGATAGATAAAGTAAATCCCAGACAAAAATTATTCTATGGGAAAGAATCAATGGCTGTGCCTCTCGACGATGAGGAAAAAAGCATTGGTCTCTATGATCCAAGTGCAATCTGTCCCTTGATCTGATTATGGAACTTACGAGTTCGGTCAGATCAGTTCAGTTAGTTAAGGCTTTTGACTATGCTAAAGGAAAGTTACCCTGGTGAAATCCCCGTGCTTTTCGGGCAAGGGAAGTTTTTCCGAGTTCGGTTTTGGAAGAACTGATGGTTTAGTCTCTTGTCTGGATATCCGTGTGGGCGAGGCCCCGAGTGTGGGACCCTATCCCACGTAAGAAGTGTTACTTCCGCTGCTAGCACCCCAGAATTTGTTGCGCAGTGGGGTTAGGGATCTTACAGCTCTGGGTCACTGAAGATACCCACTCGTGCGTCGGGGAAGATATTGGATCAAGGAGTAAGAGTTATTTTCTGAATTCAGGCATGGATCTGGTTGGTTGACCTTGCTGGTCCTCAACAGATGAGTCCATGGCTTTTTTTGATGGATCTGTTGGTTGATCTTGCTGATCTTCAACGGAGATTCCATTTTGATTTTTATAAGTGAATATATTATCGAGTACTATGAGCTAGGGACTATCGAAAAAAGGCCCCTGAGTGGACAGGTGGTGAGCGTTCTAGTTGCCAATGATGCCATAGGTACACCGATGAAGGAAAAAATTAGAAATTAGGATTCAACCGGATATTTTGAAGGATTATGATCAGTGATACTATAGTTGAATCTCTGAAAAAGGCAATTTCATATTGGGTGTGTAAGTGGTGTGACTAGTTTTAAGTTTGCATGAATATTGGGTGTGTAAGTGGTGTGACTAGTTTCAAGTTTGCATGAATATTCAGCTAGGGGGCCTGGAAACTCTTTTCCTTGGTACCTGGGACAAAACCTAACCAAATTCTTAAATGGATCCCATCACTACAGTGGTTGGGCAGTTGGCTCGAGGGGGAGGAAAGCAGATTGATTATTGGCGATCTCTGTTCTAATCCTTGGTCCTAGAATTATTTGATCGACAGAGCTACTGACCATCTTGATACTGGATTCAAAGGAATCGGCCAGTGCTTCTGTGCATTGAATTTGTAGTAGCTCCATTTTGGCCAGGAGCTCACCATTCTTTTCTAGTAGACAGTCGAGATCTTCTTACTGTTTGGCAAGTGCCTTTTTGTACTTTTCAAGTTCTTCTTTCAGCTGCATATTATCCTGGGCAGATCATTGATTATCCATTATGGCCTAGTTGTAGTAGTAGGTCACTTATCTTAGTTCTTTTGATTGTTCAGTCAATTTTGCTTTGAGTTTTGTCACTTCTTCCGTGTGGTGCTCTGGAATTTCCCTTTTGCCTTGACTGGCAGTCTGGGTGGGGATTCATCTCTGCTACAAGAAAATCCTTTGGTTATTTCTGCTACTTGTTGTAGGGTGAGATGATTCTTCTTCTTTTTAGAACGTTCCTCTTCCTTCGAGTCCTCTGATTGTTGGAGTAGTTCTTCAAGCTGTTTGTACTGTTGTTTTGAAGATTGGTTGTTGTAGAGGAATTCTTCTTCTTCATTATTGTAGTCGGTGTTTTCCAGTGGCGGTTATTATTATTTCCACCATGCTTGCACTGAGGGTGACCACTAGTGCTTCCCTGCTGGTACTCCTTTTACTTCCAATGTCCACCATTGTTTCCCTATTGATGCTCGATTTGCTTCTCTTTAAAGTTAAAATTAAATTTATGCATACATATCATAGTTATAACCATAATTATAAGCATTATTCTAAAATAACCATTCCTCATTTTTTAAAAATGTGAGCATAACCCTCTTTCAATTTAGAATGAGTTAATATGATTTGTCATACTCATAATCAAGCTAAAAAGAATTAACCATCATTTTTACTAGATTAAAAATCATGAAAATATCTAATCTCTTTCTCTAGCTTATCAAGCCTAGAGTTTTGATTAGGATAAAGAGATTATCATTGAGAATCATCCTTCTACCCAAGGATCTAACCATAAAGATGATTAATCTTTCCAAAAGAGAGATTTATTAACAAAAATACTATAATTAAGCATAAAAATTTGCATTAATCTAATTAAACATTATGAATCATTGGAGAGCTTGATTTCAAGAGAAAACCATTCCATTGAAAGCTTCTCAAGCTTTAGAGGGGTTGAGAAGAAGAAAATCATTGGAGAGAATTGAAAGAAAACCATTAAAATAGGTTTACCTTTGATTTGGGCTTGTTTCTTTGGCTAGAAGTGAGGCCCCAAAGCAATTCCTTGCCCACCAAGAGAGTAAGAGTAATCTCCAAGAGAGGATGGAGGAGAGAGAATCTCCAAAGCTCTCAAGAGAAGAGAAAAATTAGAGGGATAATAGAAATATGCTAATTTAGAGATATTATTGGCATGGTATTGCTCCCATATGAAAATACAAAGAAATGAGGGTCTATTTATAGGTGAGGGAGGCCACTAACCAAGTCCAACTGGGTTCTAGAGCCTTCGAGCTTCAGTTGACCCAATTCGGACAAGATTTGGATCAGTTTGGCTCCCTTTTTGATCCAGTTTGCACCAGGAGAGAGGAGAGATGAAATATCTTAAATTTTTTGAATTAAAAAATCCAATCAATGATGATGAAGAAGGTGCCTAGCTCAAGTGGGTTTCCCACCTTACTGAGGTGTCAAAATGCATCATTTCACCTAAATATCTCATTTTTTAACTAATATACCTTAGTTTTTAACTAATAAATCTTGTACTCAGTCAACTGTTCATCTTATGTGAGCATTTACTCATTTTTGGGCTATTTTCTTTTATTCATTGTATTTATCTCATCCCAAAACTTGGATTAATCCTATTGGCCCTCTGAAACTATATTTGGACATTAATCCAAAAATTTCTGCAAATGTGGACCCTTAGGCTAAGGTCCTTTATACACATATTCAATTAATTCCTAATGCACATTGGAAAGCTCATTTTGAACTTCTATTTCAAGGGAATTCATCTTAGACATTAGGAAAATTTTTGTATCTAAAAATATCTCAATTTTGAATTATCTCTCTCTAGACATTTTCTCTCTCTAGACCAAAACCGGGTAAAACAAGATCTTTTTCCATTTTTGAGGGGGGAATGATTACAAGAGACAGAAGGAGAGGTTCTTACAACTTTACATCTCAAAAGCTGGAGGGAGAAATCTTACAAGCAACAATAGTCTTTGAAAGCATCTTTGAAAGCATTACTGCCATCTTTTTGTTATCCTTCTCCAAACCCTGCATTTTGCAATGCCGTTTTGCATTGTCTACCTCGACAACATGCAGCGCATTTTCCATAACATGCATCGCATCTTGTAGACTCTGATTCTCTCTCCTTTTCACTTAGTGATTTTGTGAGCTCCTTAATCCTTGCAAAACTTCACCATTGTTTTGCCGTCGTACAATAGCTGGTATCTCTGTTAAGTTAAAAAAAATATTAAGTACTTCATGGTCCTCCTTTGGTACCTCAAATGCAGCAAGCCACCATATTTCATTCTCCAATTGCACACTAAAATATTTTGGATGTTTTGAATTGATGTTGGGATCGAACGCCCTATTCATTTAGTGTCAAGCTAACACGTTCAAGCTTTTGGCCCTTTAACGACTTCACTCTCATCAAGCTTCAAAACAAATTGAAGCTTACCTCTGCACTCTTTGATAGACATATAGATCTTTACCATTACTGCTTATAGCTTGCATACATTTAATACAAAGTTATTGTCTACATGCACTCTTTGATAGACATATAGATCTTTACCATTGCTGCTTATAGCTTGCATACATTTAATACAAAGTTATTGTCTACATGCAATTTGAAGGGAGCTTCCTTTGATCCAGACTTAAGCATCTGTGTATGTTCCAAATGTATTGGCTCACCAATTGTGTCTAAGACTTTTGCATTAAGATCTTTTTGTGCCTACTTTACATGGAGCGTGGACAGCACCTATCTCTTGTTAAGAACAGCCTTAACCCTTGCATCCAATTGCTTATAAATCGTAGCATAGGATTTGGAGCTAATCCCTACCTTGTCACATATGCCTTGAGCATCTGTAGTTGTAAAGGTATTGCTTACCTCCTTCAAGCGTACTCTTGCAACACCATCACCAATGGTTTTCAATTTGGGGTTTTCCAATGCATATTTCACCATACCTTTGCTTAAGACCTTTGAAATTGCATCATCAACCTCTTCACTTGGGTTGGAAAACATATTCTTCATGTTTGCACATTGTCCATAGAGCTGCCGATTATATTTCCCACTCCCTTTGGTCAACTCATGAAGTGGTTTGAGAAACCTCGCATGCTCATGTGCTTGTTTGGTTTTCATTGAGGGTCCAGCAATGTGAGACCCCTGCCGCCTCCGGGCACCGAAATCCAGGGAGCTAGCAGGCAGAAGTAGCACTTCTTGCATAAGGCAGAGTCTCCCACACGGGGCCTCACCCTCGAATGTCCACTCAAGAGACTAATCCCTCGGTTCATTCAAAATCGAACTCGGAAAAAACTTCCCTTGCCCAAAAAGCATAAGCGATTCCTCCAAGAGAATTATTCTAACATAGTCGAGGGCCTAAACTTCCCTTTTTGATTCCGACCCACCAAACCCACAGATCACATGGCCAAATCAAGGGAGGAACTTGCACTTGGATCATAGAGATCAACGCTTTTTTCCTCGTTAAAAGAGGCACAGTCGTTGATTCTTTTCCATAGAACAAGGATTATCCATGATTTACTTCAACTATTGTAAATTGAACAGAATTGAATTTTAATTATAGGGAGCCATCAGTGCAGCCCTTAACCCAAAGATCGACATGTTTTTTCCATGTATTTCTTTCTTGTTGCATTATCTCTGGTTGTTTTTTACTTGTTGCCGTTCTCTTGTCTAGCGGTGCGTACTCAGCATCCAATTGGAAGTGAGTGTATCTCTTCTTGTTTCGGCCTGCATCCTAAAATTAGCATTTGGACAAAACACAGCTATTAACCAAAAAATAGCTCTGGATAAAATACAACTATTAACAAAAAAAAGTAGCTTTTATACATTTGTATAACTCAAAAGTTTAACCAGAAATAATATTATTGAACACAACTTTAACCAGATATAACTTCAATACAATATAGAACTAAATCATAACTTGTAATCAAAATAACACACTTGTTTCACCCAAATAACACAGAAATAACATCATAAATGAGAAATAACATTATTGAACATAACATATAGGCTTCAATATATCTTAAAACTAAATCAAAACTATTAATCAACAATTATATTTCACACACTTGTTTCACTCAGAAAATCACTAATAAACAATCTAAATAACACAAAAATAACATCCTTAAACTCAACTATTATCTTCTATTTTACACATGACTAAATCACATTTAGAACAATAAGATGGTCAAAATAGAAAAGAAAACAAAATAACTCAGACAATATTAAACCATAATAAAACAACATAACAGATAACAAGATGGACATACCTCCATTGCTCTCTTGTTCTTTGATTCTTTTACTCTCTTGTTTCCAAAACTAAATCAATTCTATTAATCAACAATTATATTTCACACACTTGTTGCACTCAGAAAATCAGTAATAAACAACTATTATCTTCTATTTCACACATGACTAAATCACATTTAGAACAATAAGATGGTCAAAATAGAAAAGAAAACATAATAACTCAAACAAAATTAAACCATAACAAAACAACATAACAGATAACAAGATGGACATACCTCCATTGCTCTCTTGTTCTTTGATTCTTTTGTAGAGAGAAAGATGATTGAAGGGGAAGATGAATATGTGGTTCTAACTAAATGGCACCAAATAATCAACCTACCCTTCAATTTCTCTGTTAGAGAAGAGAAGAGACCCCATGATTGATCAAAATTGTTTGTAATTTGTTATGTGCATAGATCATATAGTTTACATGTCTTAGATAAAATATCAGCCCTATCTAAGGCCTATAGGGCCCTTTTTCGAAGGCTCATGTTGTGTAGAGGCCTTCTTTTTTTAATACTAGGTCTATACATGTCGGTCTATACATGTGAGCCTTTGGACAAGGGCCCTACAGACCTCTGATGGGGTTTATATTTTATCTAGGAGGTGTTCCATGATACTTATATGTACACATAAAATTAAAGCTCATTCTAGTAAGGAAAACTATTTTTAAAAATTAAAAAGTATCAAATTTATGTATTGAGCTAATTGAAGAAATATATAAATTTTCATCTATAAGTATGGAAGTAACCCTCATTTCACCTCATTTCTCTCTCTCACCTCCAAGAGCATGGCTCGCACCAAGCAAACTACTAGGAGATTTTGTCCCCCTAAGGTGGGATGTGGAGTACACCCCGTCCAACCACCACAGCAGCAACATCGCAAGCGTAGGTGGAAGCCTAGCACTGTGGTTCTCTGTGAGATTAGGAAATACCAAAAGATGGTGAACCTGCTCATACCAAAGCTCTCCTTCCAACGTGTGGTGCGAGAGATCATGCAAGATCTGCAAGACCGTCGTGATAGGAGGTTCTGGGTTCATGCAGCATCAAGCCCACTACCTACGCGGTGGACAGCCAAAGCTTTGGAGGCACTCCAAGAGGCTGCAAAGGCATACCCAGTGGACATTTTTGGTGACACGGTGTTTGCAGCTGTCCATGAAAAGAGGGTGACCATCAGTGAAAAGAATATGCAATTGGTGTGTGACGCATGTAACGCTAAAAAAATCCTTCAATCCGAGATCTTTAGTTTTATTTTTGTATATCTCACATGATTGTAATTCTCAAAAGCTATGTAAAGCTCGATGTATATTTTTTTAAAAAATAATCTCTTATCTTGTGTTGTAAATAGGTCTCTTTAATTTGAGTTTATATAATTTGCTGATTTATATGCATCTTCGAATGGATAAAATTTTTATTTGAGTTACGTGTGTAATTTGAATTTATTTGCTTGAGTTAACTAATAAAATACACTACAAGACATGTATCAAACAAGAAACTCTGCAACCCAGATTTCCTTTCATAGCATAATAAATTACATGGTCTTCAAAACATAATCATCAAAGTTACATAATCATCATAGTTATATCCTAGGATTCTTACTACTAGGCTCTCCAGACTCTGAAGTCGCCTTGATGGCTAGAATCAAAACATGGAACCCTTCAGGCTCTACCCGGATGACGGTGGGATCCTGTATCCCCACAACAACAATGCCAACAACAATGCCATGGGCCACCACAGAATGTAAAGGCCCTGAGCTTTGAGTTGAGAACAAGTAAAGTAACTTTGCACGTCAAAGTAGAGCAACTTTTTCCAAACTTGATTTAGTCGGAATAACTTTTAATGCATCACCCTTTGTAAGTGCATTAATCTTCAAAAAGTTCTCCGCATACCCCCCGGAGAGCAAGTATTGTGGAAGACTATCACATCATTGGCAAGTTTGCCAATGTACTCCTTGATTGCAGAGTCATGAACCCTTCCTTGGCCCCCAGATCTTCCACGCTGCCTCGATGCAAATTCATTCAAGATACACAATTTCCTGCAAAATAAAATTGATGTCAGCATCGATCATGCAATGCATGGGAGAGGATGATTTTTTTAAGAATGGCCCAAATTTGATATTTAGGGCCTCTAGGGCATGTAGACCCCATATGTATGATCCCATGCCCATCAGAGGCTGGGAAGTGCACTGTTCGAAGGCTCACATGGGAAGCCCTGATTTTTGCAAATTCAGGGCTTCCTACCACGAGCCTTCGAACAATACACTTCCCAAGCTCTGATGGGCATGGGATCATACATGTGGGGTCTACATGCCCTAGAGGTCCTAAATATCAAATATGGGGAGCAACTGGTAAAAATAAATACCTTTGCTACTTCATCAAGCTCCTTCTACAAGGGTGCCTCCAGATCTGCTCCTGGAATGGGTCTGCCATTGTCCGGTTGGACCACAGGTGTCGCATGTTGTGGTCGAGGTCCAAAGAGTTCATTCTGCAAGTGCTCGAACTCTTCATTTGTGATCTCATATTGAGGATCTGCATCCTCAATATGCTTCTGGATGGCAATGATAGTAGAGATATCATCTACACCACTTTCATCATATCGCCCTACCTCATCAACCTGTGGTAGGGCTTCTTGGTAATCAAAGTTGAGGAAATCATCACTGGCATCTCACACAAGTATACTATATAGTTCCTCCTCCCTCAAGTCCAAGATCTCCAACACATCCTGTATGTAAGATTCCTCCTCAGCCTGAATAATGAATAAGCTTTACTTCAATCCCCTGTAATCATTCCCTATTTTTGAATACAAGAAAATATTATTTTTTCTTGTTTTTTCTAGAGAGAAGAAAAATTCTAGAGAGTGGTAATTCAATATTGAGATATTTTTGGATAAACAAATTCTCCTAATATCAAAAATATGTTTCCTAAACAGAAATTTAAAATAAATTTTCCAAGAAGCATTAGGAATCAATTAAAAAATGATTTAAAAAACCTTAGCTTAAGGATCAAGATTTTCTAAAAATTTGGATTATAGTCCAATTAAGGTTCCTATGGGCCAGTAAGATTAATCCAAGTGTTGATATGAGATAAATCCAATGAATAAAAGAAAATACCCAAAAATGAGTAAATGCTCACATAAGATGAAGAGTTGACTGAGTACAAGGTTTATTAGTTAAAAACTATGAGATATTACTAAAAAAATGAGATTAAATTTGGTATAATGATACATTTTTCACACCTTGGTAAGGAGAGGGGGAGACTTTAAGGAGGCACCTATTTCACACATGTGGATGACTTTTTAATTCTAAAATATTAAGATATTTTTATCTCTCCTCTCTCCTGAATCAAACTAGATCAAAATGGGAGCTGAACTGGTCTGAGTCTTGTCCAAATGCAGCCAAACTGAACCTGAAAAATTCTAGAACTTATGTTGGACTCAGTTAGTGGCCTCCCTCACCTATAAATAGACCCTCATTCTTTTGTATTCTCATCTGTGAACTAGACCATGCCAGTATTACATTAAAATAAGCATATTTTCTATTATCTCCTAAAAATCCTCTAAAAATTTGGAGAGATTGGATCTTCACTCTCTCTTCAACCTTCCTTGGAGCTTTCCTCTCAACATACTAACCAATTGATTGCTTGGGGGCTTCCTCTAAGAATAGAGAAGCAAGCAAATCAAGAGGTAAGATGTGATTTTATGGTTTTTTCTCTAATATTCTCAATGTTTTCACTTCTCAACCCCTCTCAAGCTTAAGAAGTTTCAAATGAATGGTTTTTCAATGCAAATTAGGCTTTCTAAAGAATTTTAATGAATAATCACAAAAAGTTTACATTTATGCTTATTTAGGTTTTTTTTTTAAAGTATATCTCTCTCTCCCCCAAAGAATGGTCATTCCTATGACCAATTCTCTATTCAAATGATGCTTCTCATGGAGCAATTCTTAATTATAAAATCAAACTCTATGCTAGTTAAGCTAGAGGCTAAAGAAATAGATTTTTAATGCTTTTATGTTACATAAATTATGATGAACTTATGATTTAGATCCACAAATTGGATTTAGATCTATTGATAGTTAATCTATCATAATTGTATTACTAAGTTTTATTCTTTTCAAAGTTATTAAAAATTATCAGTAATAAAACGGAGCTATGGCAAAATTTTTAGAAATTAATACATAAGTCATTTTTATGTATAATGTAAAAAGAGGATTTCCTACAATATTCTAGGATTGGTCATCCTATGCTAAAAGAATAATTCTCATCACATCCATGGAAATTTAATTTTTGATATTTATGCATAAATATTTAAATAGAGAAAAAAAAGAAATTTTTAGTACATTCATTCGTATGAAAAAAGAGGAATTTTCATGATAATGGAGATCCATGTATTTCAATGGGGGAAAGAGAAAAATAGGTATATTAAAATAATAAATATTTTTATTTAAAATTAAAGAGAAATTTTAGATAAACTATTTTTATGCATGAATAAATTTAAATGATGAAAGAGGAATTTCCATCATATTTGGAATTCAATCATTTAAATGAGAAAAGTGAAATTCTTAGTATAATGGAATTAATGGATTTTTTTAATTTTAATAAAAAATTTAGTTAAATTTATCTTTTTGCATGAGAAAAAATTAAATGATAAAAGAAGAATTTCAATCGTATTTGGAATTCAATCATTTAAATAGTAAAAGTGAAATTCTCGGTATATTTAGAATATTGAATATTTTTAATTAATTTAAAGAGAAAATTTAGATAGATTTATTTTATGATAAAAGAGAAATTTCCATGACATTTGGATTGCACTCATTAAATGAGAAAAAGAGAAATTTGAAACTTATTCAAAAAAATGGATATTGGTATTTAGTTAAAAGAAGAATTTTTATGATATTTAAGTAAAAAAAGATTTGAATTAATTTTTTGTGTCAAAGGGGGATTTTCACCATAATTCCATCTAGGGAATAAAGGTTGAGAAATTAAATAGTAGAAAGAATATCTTTAGATATTTTATGTGGTTAAATCACCAAATTGGTATTTACCCAAAAATAGATTAAATGGAAGAAGAGTATTTTCATTAAAACCTAATATTCTCTAATAAAACCATTTCTTAATCTACTGTGGAAAAGAAAGAATGAAATTCACATAGTTGTTTATATGAGAAAATCCTTTTTAGAATTCAACCGAAAGAATGAATGAAATTCACATAGTTAGAATTTCCTTACGATTAGAAGTTCAGTAGTTGTTTATCTGAGAAAATCCTTGTTAGAATTCAACCGAATTCAACCGAATGATTTTGGTTAGACTACGAGAGGGATGGACAATAAACCTACTTGTTTATCTAAGAAAATCCTTGTTAGAATTCAACCAAATGATTTTGGTTAGACTACGAGAGGGACGGACAGTAAACCTACTTGTCCATCTCTCGATCTGAATCAAGCAGCAAAAACTTCGTGACCAATTTCAGTTCCTAAATACAAAGAATAGACTACCGTTGAATTAAACTAGTATTCCTTTGACCAAAATCACCAAGAATCTAGTTGGACAATCAGTCAAATGATGGGTAGATTACCTTGATAAGAGATCAAGGATTCTCATTATGAAACTGGGAATTAAGGAAAAAGGGGTTTTGTGGAACCAATCTCAAACTAGAAATTTTACTTGCATAGAACCTCCGTTTTTTATTTAAAGGATTGTTTTATGCCAGAATGCTTGGAGGAAGCATTTGGCATGTGTTTTACTAAGAGGAGGTTCGCTATAGCTGGCGGGGAGTCGTCGAGGGACGTTGCTCGGCGACAAAGCCTGCCGAGGTCTTGACTAGCCATCGTACAGTTAAAATGGTGTGCTTCCAGTACGATGGGCAAGGACTGACGAAGCGGTCCCTGAGTGAAGTGCTAGGACACCTAAGTAGGATCCTAGAGGGTTCTGACCAGGTGATGCGCACGGGCTCGCAGTTGCTAGGACACCCATGCATGCGTCGAGGAAGATTTGAATGGACTAAGAAGAATGACTTTTGTGAATAAAATTTTGATATTGGATCTTGTTGGTTGGCCAGCTGGTCTTCAACAAACAACGGAGAGTCCAGAGGACACATTTTATAATACAATGGACTCAGAATTTGAGAGGATGATGATCAGTAATATTACGATTTTCATTTAAGGATTATTTTAAAGACAGTCAAATCTGTTATAAATGGCAATTTCATATCGGGTGTGTACGTGGTATGCCTACTTTAAATTTTGCTTGAAAGCTGGCTAGGGGGCCTGGGAATTCTTTCCATCAGTACCCGGGCAAAACATAACCAAATCTTTATAAAGGAATCCCACCGATACAATGGTTGGGTGGTTGGCTAAGGATTCCTACGAAACAAGTAAGATATGATTAGTTACATTAGTTAGATTAAGTCCTGCGAAGACCCTTGTTCTGTGGGAGGGAATCAGCGGGACTGTGCCTCGTTAAAAGAGGAAAAAAGCGATGATTCTATGGACCAAGTGCAAGTCTCTTCTTTGATCTGACCATGTGACTTTAGGTTCGGTCGGATCTAGTTAAGACTTTGACTCATTAGATTAATTCCCCCGTTAGAAGATTTTCCCTAGAGGAATCACCCGTGCCTTCCAGGCGAGGGAAGTTTTTTTGGGTTTGCCAGACTAGTCTCTTGTTCGGACATCCGTGGGCGAGGCCTCGAGTGTGGATCCCCACCCCGTGCGAGAGGCTGACGCTGCTTCCGCGGGGCCAGCGACCTCGGAGGGGGCACAGCGAAGGGGGGGCGGGGGTCTCACAACTGGTATTAGAGCTTTGTTAAAAGCTAATAAGGAGAAATGAATTCTTATAAGAAAATTGTAAAAAAAAAAACACAGAAAGAGCATTTACATATTGTATTTTCATTCCTTAAGCTTCACTAATAATCAAAGAATTTGATTTTATAGATGGAAGTTCCACACTTATCTGGTGTTCCCGACCTCACCCAGTTACAAGACATGACTGCGTTCGCCTTCAAGCATCTCATCTCTTTCGCTACAACTTGAACAAGCTGAGCCAGACTCGTAGGCCATTTTGAGAATCTATATTTCCCTAATGACCTAGCGGAGAGATGGCAGCACAAGTGGCTTGCAGGGCAGTATGTCCATGCCACTTGTGACTAGCGCGTGCGATGCTGAGGCAGAATCTCTTGTTAACCATGATTTTGATGAGGCTAAAAGTGATACATGGTCTTATTTCATATCACTCAACGCCTCAAAAATTCAGACTTTGTGGAAAAATTCCCTGTTGTATAAGTGATTGTTTATGGACGAACTGATAAAGCAAAATCTGTTACCGGACATATGTCATAGGTCTCCAATAAGATCATTTATCTTGTTTAAGAAATTATTTTCTGAACCTCTTAAGTCTTAGGATCTTGTGGAGAATATCAAAATAAAAATTTAATAATGTATCATTTTTTGCACAGTCATGAGGCGAGGGAACCGTGGCCGTCAGCTAGACCCTCTCACTGTTGATAAAGAAGAGCTTGATCCCGACCTTCACAAGGCTCACAGAACTCAGCCAGGACTCTTCAAAGGAGAAGGGGAGAACCTGGGAGAGGCTATGGAGAAATGGGTGGAAGCTATGAAAGAGTATTTTGATGTCACGGGCTACAATGAGCGGAGCAAAATGGCTCTTGCCAGGCTGAAAATTGTGGAAACAACCAGGGTGGCATGGAGGAACCATTGTGACACCAACCATCTGGATAGAAATACCCAATCTTGGAATGATCTTAAAACCTAATTGAGGAAGAGATTTTGCCCCCCGGGTTTTTAGAAACCAAAATGAATGAATTCATAGAGCTAAATCAGGGGAGCAAAACTATCGAAGAATATCACCAGGCATTTGCTCTTCTCCTCAAGTATTCACCACCTCTAGACGAAGAGCAACTCATGGCCAAGTTCGTTTGGGGAATGAATAAACCCTTAGACACACTGGTCAAGAATGCCAAGTCAGTGTCCATGGTGGTAGAAGCTGTTAGAATGACGAAGGATTTCGCCAAAGCTTTCATCGTAAAAGTCCCTAGCTCCCTCATACTTCAAGAGATTCCAGACATCAGGAAGTTCTTCCAACCTTCCACCTCCAAAGAGACACCAAGGTCCCAACCAGAATCTGGAGATGGGAAGCTCCAGGAATGAAGGAAGACCTTTCCCTCAAAGTACTTTCTTAGGAACTCTGGCTCTCTCAAGAATGCAAAGGGAAGAGCTTTGAAGTGAGAACAAGTGCTTTGGATGTCAGGGGTTTGGGCACCAGCTCAAGGATTGCCCATCTCCTTCTGTGGGCCAAGGAAGCCAGGGTCCCAGAATTCAGAGATAGACTCCTTCATATCAATCCAATGAGGGACCCTCGCACCAAAATCAGGGTAAGCCTAGAAGAGTGCTAGCTCAGCCTGCAAAGCAATCTCCGAACTCCCTCCCAAAATAGGAATAACCTTAGAGAGAGAGATCCACCTCAGATTGTAGCAGCCAGAGCAGTCACCATAGTTGAGGAAGTAGAGGAAGAGAAAGGACAGATCTATGCAGCAATAGAGTATCAAGGGAATAACTGTCAATTCTCACTCCTCCAGACTCCAGTAGAGTACCAGAGTGAGAAATTCAAGCTTTTGATTGATTCAGGCAATACTCATTCTTTTATTCCCCAGGATGTTTGTGTAAATTAGTCCTAAATCAAAAATCAGGGAAACCTATACAAGTGGAATTGGCCAGTGGAAAGATTCTTTTCACACACCTTGAGACAAGCCTTATTCAGTTTAGCCTAGATGGGAACGTAACAGAGTGTCAGTTCAGAGTCCTACCCTTGGGAGTCTATGATGGAATCCTTGGAATGGATTGGCTCCATAAAAATCAAGCTGATATTCATTGTCACAAAGGAACCATCTCTTTCCTTGACCTTCACGACGGGAATAAAGTTCAAGGAACTAGAATTTACGGATCCCCAGTGCTACAATTAGTTAAGGCTTCCAAATTATTAAAAGGGCTCAAAAAGAGGCAAGCTATTTATGTCATTAAGATGAATCCAGTAGACATAAAATGCAAGGCTAAAGAACCAAAGTGGTTAAGTGAGTATGCAGATGCGTTTCTTGAAGAGCTGACTGAGATGCCTCCGTCTTGTGAAGTAGATCTCATGAGATTGAGTTAACCCCCCACCAGAGCTTAGCCAGTGGCTCAGCATGCATACAAAATGCGAGTCCCTGAAGCCATACAACTTAAGGAGCAATTAAGACAACTGTTAGAGCAAGGATTCGTCAGACCCAGTGTCTCACCTTGGGGTGCGTCCGCTCTTTCAAAAGAAGAAAGATGGAACGTTAAGACTTTGACTACAGAGGATTGAATCAATTACCGTAAAAATAGGTATCATATTCCTAGGATTGATGAACTTCTAGATCGGTTAAGTGGGACCCAAATGTTCACAAAGATAGATCTCAAATCCAGGTACTACTAGATCTCAAATCAAGGAGCAAGACATCCCAAAGACAGCATTCACAATACTTGCTATGGGCATTATGAGTTCACAATCATGCCGTTTGGATTGACTAATGCTTCGACGACATTTAATTGTCTTATGCAGGATATTCTCAGAGAATACTTGGATGATTTTGTTCTTGTCTTCTTTGATGATATTTTGGTATCCTCAAAGAATGCTGCAGATCATGAAGATCATGTGTGTGCGCAAGGTCTTAGAAATCCTAAGGAAACACCAACTCTTTGTAAAAAAGAGCAAGTGTTCTTTCTCTCTTGACCAGGTGGAATACTTGGGATTCATAGTATCAAAGGATGGGATTTCTCCTAACCCCACAAAGATGGGATTCATAGTATCAAAGGATGGGATTTCTCCTGACCCCACAAAGATGGGATTCACAGTATCAAAGGATGGGATTTCTCCTGACCGCGCAAAGATCCAAGCAGTCATAGAATGGCTAGAACCCAAGATGGTAAAAGAAGTCAGAGGATTCCTAGGATTAACCGGATGGTATAGGATATTTATACTAGGTATGCTCAGATAGCATCCCCTTTAACTAACCTTCTCAAGAAGAGTATACTTTTTCAGTGGACTGCAATGTGTCAGAGTGCCTTTGATAAAGGCTGAAGACAGCCTTAGTAACCAACCCTATCCTTAAGTTGCCAGATTTTACCAAAACCTTTGAGGTAGTTACTGATGCCAGTGGGTTTGCCTTAGGCGGTGCTCTTATGCGAGAAGGTCATGCAGTGGCCTATGAATCCAGAAAACTCAGAGCACATGAGAGAAATTATGCCATCCGTGACTTGGAGTTACTATGAGTAGTGTATGCTCTGAAGTTGTGGAGACATTATCTTTTGGGACAAAGGTTCACCTTGATGACAGATCATCAAAGTCTGAAGTGGATCTTCACCCAAAGGGATCTCAACATGTGTCAAAGGAGTTGAATTCAGACCTTGCAGGAATTTGATTTTGAAAATTAAGTATCGACCAGGGAAAGAAAATGTGGTGGCAAATGCACATCAACAAAAAAGCCTCCTTGCTTGCAATTTCAGTGGTGTCAAATCCATTGATTAGTGAAGCAAAGGAGAGAATCATGCAGGACAAATTCTTTGCCCCTATTGCTACCCTTTTGATGCAGGAACAAGACTCCTCAGGCAATGAGTCGAGTTATTGGGTATAAATTGGATGAAAGATGCATGTATTATAATAATCGGCTATGTATTCCCAATGATGAGGGAATAAAGGGAAGAATTCTGAGAGAAGCCCATGATAGATTGATAGCTAGACATCCAGGGTTTATAAAAACCTATATGTGTGTGAAGAAAAGCTTCTTCTAGGGGCAGGACTCAAAAAGGATATACTTGATCATGTGCGAAAATGTTTAATGTGTCAGAGAGTCAAGGCAAAGAGTCAAGATGCCATGGAAACTGCAGCCTCTAGACATTCCACAGATGAAGTGAGAATGTATCAATATGGACTTTGTCACTAGATTACCTTCAATACAATCAGGTTACAACTCCATTTTTGTGGTAGTTGTTGACAGGCTACCCATCTGATTCCAGTGAAAGAAACATACACTGCAGTGGATGTCGCCAGAGTTTTCCTTAAAGAGATCTTCAGATTTCATGGCTTACCCAAGAGGATAGTAAGTGACAGAGATCCCAAATTCACATCGAAATTCTGGACTGCATTCTTCGAAGCAGTGGGAACTTTCTTGGATCTCAGCACAGCCTATCACCCCAAAACAGATGGCCAGACTGAGAGAGTGAACCAGGTAATAGAAGATATCCTTCGATCATGCTGTGACGACAGGGAACCCAAGAAGTGGTTAAGCCATTTGCATCTGGTTGAATTTGCTTACAATGCTTCTTACCATCAAAGCATTGGGACGAGTCCTTTCAAAGCTTTATATGGGCAAGATTGCCTTACACCGTTGACTTGGTCTGCTGACCCATTGATC
>NC_141065.1:715000-755000 GCF_041138505.1 Cibotium barometz | reverse complement strand
CACTATAGACAGTATGCATTTCATTCTCATGTATCCAATGTCACTTAAAAGGTGTAATTGTAAATGCATTTCATTCTCATGTATCCAATGTCACTTAAAAGGTGTAATTGTAAGATTTTATATCAAATGAAAAGCAATTTCAAAATTTGTGTCACTTGATATTTGAAGGAAACTATCAAATTTTGGCCCTCGTCGCACATCATGTGCTTTTCGAAACTGTGGTGTTTGAAGTGGAGTATGATGGTGGGTAGAAGGTCCCTTTCCCAGTCATAGACATGGGTGGACATTGCAATAAAGTGGAGTATGATATACATAGATCATTTGTGGACGCTAACGATTAACATATTATTTGCTCTTTTAAATTGTGATCTACGACGTGGAGTATGACGTGTTAAAGATGCCCTTCCCAATGGTGTACATGAAAACACTTTGGAATTAGTGGAGTATGATCATATTACCTGCTCTTTCAGGAAACCTGTCCTTTTAGTCGAGTGCGGGCCGAGTCACGACTCACCGATCATGTGTGTCTGAAAGTTCGTGGAGGGCCCCTGCCCCGTGGTTGTGGATAATCGAGAATCGAGATGCCCGTGATTCGTTTATTTTTCCTCTTTGGTACCGTGGGTCCATGGTCAGTACATTTTGTTTTTTTTTAAGACAACAGCAGCGTGTCGCCATGCAAAAGTGGACAGTGGAATTTGAACTTTGAACCGTGTGAGCTTGACGACGACAATAGTTGGCAGCGTCTGGCAGCCACGTCCGGGACTTGGGCAAGGGTGCCCAGCCTGCTCAAGGAGTAGTTGCTTTTTCATGGGCGTGATTCACACGCCTTGAATTTGAAGGGCACCCCCCTTATTTTTTCTTTCTTTTTTAAGGGCTTTTCTTTCACTAGCTTTTCTTTATGAAGAGATTGGAAGGGCATATAACTAAATTTTTCAAAACCCTTCTCTTCCTTTGAAGGGTAATTGTCTTTTCACCCTTCATGTGAAGGTTTTGACCCTTTTGGAAGGGTACTCCAACCTTCAAATTCTAGCACTAGGCGTGAAGACCGTTTTTGAGCATTTTGGCCATAAAATATTTGTAAATTTTTAAAATTTTTGTCAAAAATTATACTAAAATACAAAAAAACTTCGTGCATTTCATAGAACCTGTTAATTTTGAAGGTCAAGGATACCGGAGTCAAGACTCTTCCAAAGTTCCACGGTCCACCCCAACAAGTGCTATTTTCATCGTCGTCATCACTTGAAAGTTGAGATAGTGCACAAGACTGCTAAGGTCATATATAGCTCGTGGTACCTTGGGGGCCACAAGTTGCTTATGGCAATAAACCATAAGCAATAGAGTGAGGCGATCCAAACTTTGGACTACCTTAACAAGTGTCCGCAGTACCATGCTTCCAGAGGTATAAGTTTGTAATATCAAACTTATGTTTGTAAATTGACATTCACGTCGTATAAGTTTATAATTTTTTGTTTATAAATTGATGTTGAGGTATAAGTTTGTAATACCAAACTTATATTTTTGAAGGACACTTACTTTTTAAGAATGTCCCAAGAAGGACACTTTAAATCTAGAACCTATCATTCAAAATTTACATGCCGACATACCCTCCCTGTCAAAAAACAAACTTGCTCGGGACTCTTCCAAAGTTCCATGATCCACTGAACATTAGACCCTCCCGTCTCAAAAAATCAACCTTGCTCAGGACTCTTCCAAAGTTCCATGGTCCACTGAATATTAGACATCAAAAATCAACCCTGCTCATGACTCTTCCAAAGTTCTACATTCTACCACCAACAAGTTTGATTTTGGATGGGCATTTTGGGTATTTTGGACGTAAAAAACTTGCAAAAATATTTCCTAGCCACCCATCTAAAATTACATGTAAATGGTGAAATACTTGCAAGTCTAATCTCTTTTCCAATAAAATTTGACAGGCAAGGGTGCTCGTTAAAAGGTAGCCCTGACCTCGGTGATAAAATGCATAGATTATCTAGCTTTGTAACTAAAATTTCCAAAAACAAAATTGAATCCTTAGGACTAGCATTGTGGAATTTGAATGTTGTAGTACCCTTCCAAGGGGGTCTAACCCTTCACATGAAGGGCTATTTTCTAAATAGCCTCCAAAAAAGCATCAAAGCTAAAAGTAGCCTTCAAGATAGAAGGACAAGGAGTTTTTTAGATTATCAAAAGAAGGATAATACATAAATTTTTCCTTCTATATGAAATCATATGACATAGAATATATATAACACAAAAAATACGTAAAAGCCTAAGGCCTAAGGTAATTTGGTAAACTTTAATCTTTGGGAATTGGAATTTGGCAATAGTAACTAGTAGCACTAGCAAATTTGTGGTTCTCTTTTGGCGTTTGGTGCCTTTTTGGAGTTTGGCACCTTTTCTTGGTTGGTAGCCTAGCTCGCTAAGCCTAACTTAGAGCTTTAAAAACACTCCCAATTTCCAAACATAGCAGTATTCATGCAACACACTTGAGCCTTGAAGCTTCTAGTCTTCTTGAGTTTAGAGTCGAATGTCTAGAGTCCGTTCACCCATCACACCCGTGCTTTCTATTGTGATTCCTCAATGCTATCCACATTACACATCCCCCGCCTACTCATTGCCTACACAGTTTACAAATTTGGAACAAACGTTATTAGTATACGAGAGAGAGAGAGAGAGAGATTTGAAAGTATTGTTTTGTAACAAAGATGTGCAACAATTTAAGTAATATTACATTAAACAACATTTTCAAATCTACTTACCTTTCACTTTGTGTCTTAGAGATTATAATAATAAAAATAACGTGTGGAAAGATTATAGTAATAAAAATAATAAAAATAACATGTGGAAAGATTATAATAATAAAAATAACGTGTGGAAAGATTATAGTAACAAAACTAATGACTCTTTGACAAGCCACACCTGCCAAGCGCTTTGACAAGTTGCATAGGTGACAATAGAGCTACTCAGTGTATGTGGTCACCTTCTTTTTCAGAGGCACTTGTAGATATTATAATAATCAAAATAATGACTCTTTGACAACCTACACCTAGCGAGCTCTTTGACAAGCTACACATATGATAGGAGAGCTATTGGGGAGAGTTGTTGGTGGGCGGCTGTGGAAGGTGCTAAAACGGAGAAGAAAATGGGATGTGGTCGTCTTGTTTTCAGAGGCACCACCAACTCAGTGCTCTTGTACAAGGAGAGAGGCTACTGCTGCAAACAACACCAATACACCAAAGAAATCTAATCATGGCGAGGTTTTGATGGTAATGAGTTTTGCTGCCTTTGGCAATAGCAGGTCATAGCATTGTGCAGCCCTGTTTATTCATGGTTGTCTCATCGTCCATGACCCCTAGTGGTTTGTGAGTAGAGTAATGGCTATGGAGGTGACAAGAGAACAAGGCAAGCAGACAACCGACCATAGCTATTTCTTAATAGTTGTCAAAGAGAAAAGTGAAAGAGATTCTTCGTTTTCTCCTTTAGAGCTAGCCCAGCCATAGCCATGGAGAAGGGAGGTGAGACAACCAATGTCATGGGGTCATCCAAAGAAGGATGTGAGGTAACTAAATTTGCATTCGATGCTTGGTGTGTCTATGTGGCAAGAGAATACATGATCACATGGCATAGCACAAGTGCATCAGTCATATGCACAGGGAAGTCAAATGAAAACAATCTTTGCTTATGAAGGTAGTACAACCATCCAAAAACAAGCTTTACTAATTAATGAATCATCAGCGGAACATAAGTAGGCTGTTTTAAGGAAAAAGTGTTTGAAAAATGGAACAAAAATCATTAAGAAATATGTTGATTAAATCATAGAATTTTAAGTGTAATGCAGATAATGTACCATGCCCCTTACTAATATGTGCTCGTCTTATATAAGGTAGAATACACTACCATGCTCTTCAGTATAGATCTCTTCTTACAAGTGGGATGGGAGGTAGTGCAAATGGCACAATATAACGTTGGCTAAGGCTTTTGTTGAAAGGAATCTACCGTTCCAACAAAGGAAAATGTAAGCAAACCACCATAATATAGATAACTTGGAGATGCGGTTTTATGAATTTGCCTTGTGCAATGCTACAAAATTGTTCTCACCCAAAAACTATCATAGAGATAAGGATATTCATCATTGAGAACAAGCAAAGGAATTCTTAAAGAGATTTAGTGACAAATTCAGAGTGGGATTAGTGCCTGTCATCATTGGTAAAAAAAAACAATCATGAGAGTTAGAACTGTTTAGATTTGTTTCCACATTATACGAGTCTTATCCATCAAATTGCGACTCGTTGATGCATGGCAACAATGCGGATCTAAAGCAGAATGGCAACAAATGTTTTCTACATTGTATAAGTTGTTGGCAAATTGTTGTGACATTACCAGCTAGCTTTGTTATTTGTGTGAGAGGCTTCTCTAAACAAAACATGATCAAAAGCATAGGTAGATGTTTGGCCTTGAAAATGCTTGACATGGCTATGTTCTTCTCACTTTCTCCTCCACATAACATGAAAGATGTTGATTGGGATGAGGTGTGGAAAAGTTTGAAAGAAGGAAGACCTCAAATGTTACATGAGCTGTAATGAAGATTCCCCTTCAAACGAAAAAAAAAAAACTCTCTTTATCATTTCCATATTGCTCAATCTTCAATTATGATTGTTTTAATTGCTTTGTGTTTAAAAAAATCAAATGCTATCTAAAATAATAAAAACATTGGAACGGCATGGGAAGGCCTGACACTGTTCCGCCCAGGACAAGTTACATAATACAAATCACTTTCAACGAAGTGGAGGGCGTGGGTCCAGACTCCAGATTCCATGGCACATGGTCCTCAAAGGAAAATATAGTAGTATACGTAGAGACGACGACACAGCGTTGCCAAAGCGTGTCGCTTTCTGTGGGCGGTGGTATCTGAGGTCTAAGAATTATAAAAGGCCCTCATCTGATCATCAGAAGAAGAAGATTGATGAAGTTGATAACTTACATACCACTTACAAGTTAGTACTGTACTGCTGCCCAGTGCCCTCCCTCTGCCCACCCTTGAGAAAGCAGAAAACCATGGCTCTCTCTGGTAGTACTACTACTCTGCTTTTACACCCCGCCAGGACCAACGTGCAGTTGTTGATTCATGATTTCTCCCGTAATGTTCCCTTCAATGGCAACTTTGGTAAGGTTGCCCATACTACCCCTCGCTTAGCAACGCGAGCCGTGATTAATACAGAGCTTGTAGGCACTGCGACTCATGCTCTTGGTAAGAAAGTTACGGTTGTAATTTCGCATAAAAGATTCAAAATTTCGAAATTTTTGTTATAAAACAAGTTAACCTATGCAAATCTTTTTCGGACGATATATATCAATGTGTTTGTTTATAATACCTTTATACTTTTACAGTACTGCTTTCAAGAATTCGAGTTTTATATATATATATATACGTACTACCAATATCAATCTTATCTTCTATGGAGTCCGTCTTTCTTATCCCAAAAAAAAAAGCTTTTTCAATCCCCCTCTTTTTATTAATATAGTTTATGCTTTTCGAAAAAAGGAAATGCCATCACACGCTTAAGCTCTCCAGTGTTTACGAAAAACATCTCTCTCACAAGTTTACAATTTCGCAACCTTTTTCTCGATTCGATTCGATTCGAGAGAGAGAGAAAGCACATCCATTGTTTGCAGGCTTTTGTGCATCTGCTAAATCTGCTAAACGTTTTGTTTTCGAGTGGAATTATTTTCAACAAGTTCTCTGTGGAAAATACACTATTATTTGCAAAAAGAAACTATTTCTTTCATAAACATTTTTAACCCCTCCATGTGTTTGAATATGTATTGAAAAGGTGGTGAGCAATTCTGGAAAAAGATACCCATGTTCTCCAATGTAGAAGCGGATGAGTTTCTGAGCTACCGTTGGCAGCTAAGCAACTCAATTCGAAGCAAGGATCAAGTAACCGACTTCCTTCAGAATGTCCTCCCTCACGACGATCAAAGCTTCCGAGATGATGTGCTAGCGGGCATCGATCGGGCCCCCATGAGCATTTCGCTAACACCATATGTATTATCGTGTATCGATTGGGCCAATGCCGCAACAGACCCCATCAGAATGCAGTTTCTTCCCTTGGACTCCACTCGGCAGCAAGACCATCCCATGGCCCTACTAGATACGTTATCAGAGGAAGTACTTACATTTACTCCCCTCACTACATCTAGAAGTGATCATGGTTCTTTGAGGGAAAAATGTTTTTTATTCTTCTTCTTTTTTTTTGTTGGGGGAAGATAAGTATATATATATATCAAAAAACATCTACACACTATCTTAAGGGGGCTTTTAAGTTATAGCCACCTCTCCATGTGGATTAAAAAAATAAACAATACTACACGTGGACACATAACTTGTGATTATTTTTTTGGTTTGAAAGACTTATTGTTGCTCTCTTGTTTTGCAATACTCATGTGGTCTTCAAATGTAGCTTCAAAGTCCGGTGCCCGGCCTTGTACATCGTTATCCAGATAAAGCTGTACTTGTGTCTACAACCGTGTGTCCAATATATTGCAGGTACCTTTTGTTTACCTTTAAGCCAATCATACACTAGGTTGTTTTTTTTGTGGTTTAAATCAATCAATCAATAAATTTAAATGGTTTATAAAATATTTGGAGGTACATAGGTAACAATAAGATTTCAAATGTTGAGTTAATAATAACACAATCTTTCGAGAAAAAGAGAGAAATAAACACAAGAGTGGTTGTGCGCAAAAGTTCTATACTAATTAGCTTTAGCGATTCGGATGCTTTTGTCTCAGATTTTGCTATAGAAGCTATGTCGTGGGTGCTGAAACCAACATGGTCCAAAAACAAACTTTTTCAAAGTCCAACCGTGAACGATGGAAACAGGCCTTTGAGTATCTCAGTACTCATCCCCAAATTGAAGACTTGACAATTTCTGGAGGCGATACGTTTTTCTTATCAACAGATGACATTGAGTACATCGGCACAACACTTTTATCTATGCCTCACATCCGTCGTTTCAGGTAAAACATTTGAAAATATGTCCGTGGCTGTTTCATTGCAAAAAAATATGTTTTGACGTATTCTAGTTTCTAAAATGAAACATGTATGTCTCAAATGTCCTAAACTTCATAGAATGGATAACCATAGGATACCTTTGTCTAAATTCCTAAAGGAATAATTTCAAGCTTCCTTTCTCAAAAATGAAAGCTTGTTCTCTACGAACAAGTATTATATATATATATATATATATATATATATATATACACATATATATATATATGTATGTATGTATGTATATATATGTGTGTGTGTGTGTGTGTGTGTATTGCGTGAGTTCTCATATTGCACATGATGTCCTAGCAGTTAAGCATGATAAATAACTTGGATAATTCATTAATTAAAAGTTTGAGTTCTTTCCCAAACTTAAGAAGAACATATTATGTGGGTTTAACTTCATAAGTGCCAACACACAAAGCATTAAACCATCAACTCTATCATGCACATAATAGATTGTGGCTGGCTATGGCATCCCTCATCATGTCATTGATTCATAAGAGTATACAAATACATGGATTATTGAACAAACTTGATGATTGAAAAATGTCCCCAAGAGAAAACATTGGTTTATAAATATTGCTAAAAAAACTTAGGGTTTGAAAAATTGACTTTCTCCATAATGGGGATTTTCAGTTGAATGGAGACTTCTGATCAACAACAACTATCCACCACCCCTAGGCCTTTATGTTGTTCAACCTACTCATATGTTATGAAAACACTTCACAATTAGATACACTTGTTTTTAAATATAGTATGGTATGAAATGGGCTAGAGATGGTGGATAGATAGCATCTCATTTGTTCATTTTGTAGGTTTGGGACACGAGGTTTCACAGCAGCACCCATGCGAGTATTAAATGACCATACATGGAGAAATGTCATTTGTAACTTGGTACAAAGGGGTAGAGAAATGGGTAAACATGTAGCCCTTCATCTACACTTTAATCATCCAAATGAAATATCTTGGATCACAGAACTTGCAGCTCTAAAGCTCTTCCAACTTGGGGTGACTTTAAGAAATCAAAGTGTCCTTTTACGAGGTGTCAATGACTCACTAGAGACAATGTCTACTCTCATAAAGAAGTTATCGTACAACAACATACACCCATACTATGTGTATCAAGGTGAGATGGTTAAAGGTACGTGATCTCTCTCTCTCTCTCTCTCTCTCTCTCTCTCTCTCTCTCTCTTCCCCGTCCCTATAATATACCAATAATTATATATAAATGACATAGTATCAACAAATGTGCACACTTGTTTCACCATGGTAAATAAATATATATAAGCAACATCAATGAATGTATACATGTGTTTAATCAGAGTAAATAAACGTCTAAGGCATGATGCCTTTTCTATTTTTCTACATTTTAGGAGTAGAGGATTTGCGGACACCTTTATCAACAATATTACACTTGGAAAAACAAGTACAAGGACTTACTGCAGGCTTCAATGTTCCGAAATTCATTTTGGATTTACCATTAGAAGGTGGAAAGCAACTTGTTAATCATTATGAGAGTTATGATCCGATAAAAGGTATAGCTACTTTTAGGTCCCCAGTGGGAAACACAAATGGCATACATACTTATTGCGACCCTCTTCATGCACTGTCTCCAAGTGTACAACAAGATTGGCTAAATGGTACCTTGCCATAAAAGGAGTGGGAGTAAAGCCAACAAAATCAAGATATCGTATCACAATCTTATTTTGTGTTTATTTCTAGAATAAAATAAATATTTTCAATAGCATATATCCCACATCGAAGAAATATTGTGTTAAAAAAATGCTACACTTAATTTTTGCAATGCATAGAAGTGCTAATATTTCTAAGTTGACATTAATAATATTACAACTACTCATGTATAACATAATGTGGTGGACCAAGATTTTTTTGCCTATACTTTGTACATGTGGGCAAGCACATGAGTTGTATGTGTGGTTTGGGTTTAAAGGATGAATTTAGATTTTCAAATTGTTCATTTATCAAAGTGGAGAAACTTCCATGTCCTCTAGTAATGCTAAATAAAGGAAATGTTCAAATCATGTTGAGATCATGTCTCTGAAGGTATTGGGTGCAATGACATGGATTCAAAATTTCTTAAGAATATTATGTTCAAATTGAGAATGACCAAACTATTTCTAATTCAAGAGTTCCATTGATTAATTAAAAATCAAACCAAAATGGGATTAGAAAAAAACTTGCCTTTGTTTTGGTGGTTTTATTTTAAGTGTGCTTCAACTACCTAGAAAACATTGTTCATTTTCACCTAATTTCCCTAAGCTTTTGTAATCATAGTTTTTTTGTTGGGTAGATTTAATGGTTGGTTACCATTATTAAACAATGATTTATGAGTATTCAAACAAAGCGACGCTGCAATCATGTTGAAATCTCAAACATTTCTACTTAAGCTCAAAATATCTAGTAACAATGGACATGAATAATACTCATTTTTTTAGCCCAATTTTTTTGTAAAGATATGAGTCACATATTGGAAAAGTGTGATGAATGTACTCTATTTGTAAGGCCTTGTATTATATAAGGAGTAGCCATTGTGGTGAGCACCCGAGCACATAGATGGTTAGGAGATAGCTTATGTAGACTTGGCACTCTATCAAGTAAGATTCATGCTTACATAGGCTATGTGACCATAGAAGTGAGTGCTAGACAAAAAAACTGAGGACATGCTACTCTCGAGTTGCAAGGCCCGTTTGAGGATCTAGATGGTCTTTGATGGCCTTGGGAGTTATCTAAAGTCCCTACTACTAGATACTTGACAATTTTATAACCTAATGTGGTCCCAATCATATGATATAGTCTACACTTACCTAGAAAACAGCACGGTTCATTTTTGGACTTAAAATAGATGTAATTTTCGTAAGGTTTTGTAACCATAGTTTTATTTTTGTTGGGTAGATTTAATGGTCAGTTGTTATCATCATTACTCAATGATTTATGAGTATTCTTACAAAGGGATGCTACAGTAAATCATATTAAAAATCTCACTCAAGCTTAAAATATCTATAAAAATGGACATGCATAATACTTAATTTTTTGGTCCCAACATTTTTATAAATAGATAGTCCAACCATCAAATTGGGACTTGCCATTAAAGGGAGGATTCTATGACTTAATTAATGTTAAAGGATGTACCACCCTAGGTGGATACGCAGATAAGTTTATTTTTCGAGGTTAAGCTAATTTGGGTTATTTTTTATTATATATTCTTCTCTACACAATGAAAATAACTAGTTATGCTTCTTCATCTTTGTCTTCAATTTTGGGATGAGAGGGAGTCGACCCCCTTTGTGCTCCCAATAAAAATCTCTTTATATGTGTGATATATTTAATTATCCTTAGGTTTCTTTAATTTTTAGGTTAAGATATATATATAATATTTAATTTTGAATAAAATATGCATGTTTTCAAAAATATGATAGTAAGAATAAATATTTTTAGTGTTCCTCAATTTTTGGGAAAAATGTGGTAGAATTATATTAAAAAAGCATGGTGGTTACAAAAAGCTTTTTATCCAAGAAGCTTAACTTTGGATCACACATAACTTGGGAAAAAAAACATGGGATAACATTCATATGCTTTCTTGTAACTTTATCAAGTCTAGAATATACGCGTTATTCCTGATATTTTGTAATACCGTGTCTTTTAAAAAAGAATCTCAATAAGCGTTTTAAAAAAGAATCTCAATAAGCTTCTCTGCCTGCAAAACTGACTCATTTGAAAGATTAGCCAGATTTATCTCCATGTTCTCTATTTGGAAGGTTTCCAGATCTTCAATCTTAGTCATGAATTTGATCTTTGTCTCCTTGTTGAGAGCTTCTCTCAACTGCACAAACAACGACCACCTCATCCCAGGCACTGAATCAGATTGTTTTCTCCGAAGCACACATAAATTTTTTATTATCTAGATCATCCTTAAATAAGCCACTTTGATCACCTTCCATAGATATGTTGACATAAACTTAGCCTCTCTAAGCAAATTTTGCCACACTTGGGCTGGGGAAATGATGATTAATAGAAAGTCAGGTAATGAAAAGATGGTTGATAGAAAGTCAGGTAATGAAAAGATGGTTGATAGAAACTCTTGACAGAAAGTCAAGAGTTTTTCTATTTCCTAGACATGCAATGAAAAGATGAGGAACGATTTCAGTCTCAACTCTACACCTGGGGCACCAACCATCACCTATGCCAATCCTTTGAGCTCTCTCTTGCATCCAGAGAGCCTTATTGGAGAATCAGCCAAAGGAGAAGAGAGATTTTGGGGGGAATGAAGTTAGGCCGAATGTTTGTAAATTTGAACTTCCATTGCCTTCTATCCCATGAAAGTTTCCATCTAGAGTTGATCTTAACACGTAGAGGGGTATCCATAACTTTATATATAGGGACTATGAGCATGTTGTCTCCTTTTAACAAAAAACAAAGCTCTGAAAAGGAAATCACATTTGATCTATATGAATGTAGCAAAGTTCCTATTCCATATGGATAGTATGCTAATGAGATGATCTAGGTCGTTCTCATTCATTCTAAAGGTTTCTCTCAGTTCAGTCAATCACTACAACAGAAAGAGGGGGTAGCGGCGCTTATAGTGTGTCTTTTATAAAGGGAATTGGAAAAGTGTCGGGGTGTAAACGTTGCTGTAAATGCCACTATAAGAGCCAGTGTTTTTTCGACGCTATAAAACAAAAACAAAAAAATATTTGGGACAGATTGGGATAGTATCCCCAATCTGTCCCATTATGTTTATGAAACCTATTATGTGTATAACATACATATCTACTAGAGGACTTAAAAAACATATCTATTATGTGTATAGTCTATGCATGCATAGAGCTTTATGCATAAACTTATGGATTGAGCTTTAATGCATAAGCTTAAAACTTGCATAAAGCTTAAACGCATTGAACTTTAATGCATAAGCTTAGGATTACATAAATCTTTATGCATAAGCTTAAAGTTTTATGCATGCATTAGCTCTATGCTTTATACATAAGCTTAGGCCTGCGTTAAGCTTTTACATGAAGCTTAGGTATATGCTTTATGCACTAAGCTTAGACATAGAGCCTTAATGCATAAAGCTTATACAATATAGAGCCTTATGCAAAGATCCTTAATGGATAAGCCTCATGCATAGAGCCTTAATGTATAAGGCTTAGGTATATGCTTTATGCACTACGCTTAGACATAGAGCCTTAATGCATAAAGCTTATAAAATATAGAGCCTCATGCAAAGATCCTTAATGGATAAGCCTCATGCATAGAGCCTTAATGTATAAGGCTCATGCATGCATAAGGCCTCATGGATAAGGCTTATACATGCATAAGGCCTAGAGGCGAAACATATGTAAGAAAAATAATCCTCGAAACCTGAAGGTGAAAAATTAAAAAGGAGCAAGGTCAAGAGGCTTACCTCCTATATGCTTGTGGAGAAGGCTTGTATACAGTTGATCTTCTTGGAGAAAAAACCCTAAAAATAACCACAAAAAGAAAAGTTTCCAACTATGCATTAAGCTTTATGCATAAGGTCATGCATAAAGCGTAATGAAGCTTATGCATGCAGTTTTATGCTTTATGCATAGAGCTTTAAGCTTAATTCTTTATGTATGCATTAGTTCTATGCTTTATGTATAAGCTTAGGCAAGCATAAATCTTTATGAATAAGCTTAGGCATGCATAGATCTTTATGCATAAGTTTAAAGTTTTATCCATGCATTAGATCTATGCTTTATGCATAATCTCAGGCATGCATAAGCTTAGGCATGCATAAATCTCTATGCATAAGTTTAAAGTTTTATCCATGCATTAGATCTATGGTTTATGAATAATCTTAGGCATGCATAAATCTTTTACATAAGTTTAAAGTTTTATCCATGCATTAGATCTATGCTTTATGCATAATCTCAGGCATGCATAAATCTTTATGCATAAGCTCAAGCATGCATAAGCTTAGGCATGCATAAATCTTTATGCATAAGTTTAAAGTTTTATCCATGCATTAGATCTATGCTTTATGCATAATCTTAGGCATGCATAAATCTTTTACACGAAGCTTAGGAATAATCTTTATGCACTAAGCTTAGGCATAGAGCCTTAATGCATAAGGATCATACATAGAGTCTCATGCAAAGAGCCTTAATGCATGAGCCTTAAGGCTCATGCATAAGGATCATACATAGAGCCTCATGCAAAGAGCCTTAATGCATGAGCCTCATGTATAAGCCTTATGCATAGAGCCTTAAATGGTATTGAAGATTCCATACATCTCCCTATGTTTCCATCCCCGTTTTTGACATCTTGCATACATATGACAACAAACTAGGAGGAATGTTATCCTTATATACCACTGAGAACTAGGTGGAATGTTATCCTTATAGACCATTGAGAAGTAGGTGAAATCCATGTGGAATGTTATCCTTACAAACCATTGAGAAGTAGGTGAAATCCAAGTGGAATGTTATCCTTACAGACCATTGAGAACTAGGTGGAATCCAAATGATACATTCTTGATTTAAATCTGAGATTACCCATTAAGATGAGCCTTTATTTGAACATGTTCTAAGCTTTCTAGAGACCTTTGAGAAGCTGGCTGACCTTAGGTTTGATTTGGATGTTGCTGGAGTATAGGGTTATAAAGAGGAGACCTCTCCATCTTGGATAGGCTTAAACAAAAAATTAAGAAAATTAACAATCATCTAGAGCTATGAAACAACTCAACCCAATCTTCCTTTGGGCTGGATAGACCGATCATCCATTTAGAGACCATCTTGTCTGCCCCATAGGACTCTTAGGTCTGGGAGACCCCAAGATACCTTCCTCCTTACGTAAAGTGCAGTACTACCATGAAAATTTTGGTAGCTTGAAGGTTTTTGAATCACCCCCCCTCCTAATAAGTTTCTACACAATGCTTTAAGGGGCTTTAGTTTAGCATTGGAGGGTCTCCAATAAGAAAAGAAAAAGATAGTGAGAGGGACCATTAGTTCTGTGCTTTATGTATAAGCTTAGGCAAGAATAGATCTTTATGAATAACCTTAGGCATGCATAAATCTTTATGCATAAGTTTAAAGTTTTATCCATGCATTAGATCTATGCTTTATGCATTGTTAATCCCATTTGGATTAACAACACGATCCTCAATTGAGGACATTCATAAGTGTCATGCAAAGGCACTATAAAGGTTATACATTATGAGATATTGGCCACCCAAGGCTTAGTTAGTAAGTTTTGGGCGCCCAAGTGTGAATAAGGGCCAATTGTATATAAGGCATTTTCTTATAATGAAAAGGACACAATCCCCTTTGTGCTCTTGAGAGTTCTCCCCTTGTGCTTTATGAGAGAGTGAGGAGTGAGAGCATTCTAGCATTGTTCCTCTTTCATGCTTGTGTGTTTATGCTTGTATGAGAGAGTGAGAGAGAGTGTGATTGGTCTATGTGATGGTGTGAGCGACTCCACGGTGATAGTGTGGAGGTGGAGCTTGGAGTTTGGAGCTTTACAAGCGAGCTTGGAGGCCTCAATGGACTCGAGATCAAAGCATTAGTAAGTACCCCACAACGGTTGTGTTCTATTGCTCATCCATTAGGTGAATGTGTAGAGTTCCCTCTTGGAGGTGAGGTAGCCCATAACATTTTTGGTGCCGCTGTCGAGGAAACAACTTTGTTTCTTCCATACTCTTTGAGTTTCAGCTCCCATTGCATAGTATTCATTATTGCCTTTACATTCTGGTAGTGCATTGTGTGGAAATGAAGAAATAAGGTGTGTGTGGTTAAGAAAAAAAGTTATAGTTTTGAAGCTGTGAATGTTGTGGAGAGTAGTTTAGGAAAGGATTCATTGGTTACTGTTGTTAAATTTGAAGTTAGCATCACAAAAAACACCAACGTGAAGACGCAGGTGTGGTGTTGTTTTCTTCTTTTTTTTAAAAAATTCATAAAAATCTAAAACATAAGGGACCATTGGTTGAGCCGGGAACCTGCATTTTACTCCTTAGCATTGGCACAATCTAATTTTCATCATTTGGATAAGTATTATGCACCCAAAACCACAAATTGCCAACAGCGAAAAATTCCACGTGAAAGTGCAAGAAAGTTGTTCACGTCGTGAACCATTTCCCTGCAGTTTCATGCCCCGCGAATCGCTCACGAAATCAGTGTCGAGATTTTTGCCAGAAATCACGAGATTACATTCCAAAAATAAAAACCCTTATCCTGACACATCTGACACGATGCAACCCCCAAAAATTGGATCACGTGAAAGTGCAGTAAATTTTCATGGCGTGAACCATTTTTAAAGCGGTTCACGACGTGAAACACTTACTGTTTCACGATGTGAAATAAATCCTGCTATTTCACATGAAAGAGAAATTGACGGATTGACAATACTAAGGCTGCGGTCAGGCTTCAGCTAGGGAAAGGAAATTTGACTAAACATAGGAATTTAACCCTAAGGAGGAAAATTGTCGAGCATGTGAAAGTGCAGGAACACCATTCACGACGTGAACCATTTTCTTGCAATTTCATGACGTGAACCGAGTCGTGCTGTTTCACACGACGAGAAACATTATCTGCTAATTTAAGCCTCCTGAACAGAGCGATAGAATCAGAAATTGAATCAATTTGGGTTGATTAATAGCTTATCAAATCATACATACATGCACTTAAGATCCAGAAAACTCATCGGAGACGATCTTATGCCTGACAATAGTACATCAAATCATCTAGGAACTTCCTACCAAAGAAGTGTGGGATCAGGACATTCCACAAGCACACACTTGACTGTTTTGAGAAACCTGACCACCGCAGAAACCAGTAGTGAAGAATCCATGAAAGAAGGGCTGAGATACACTGGGTTTAGGGAAGATAAACCACACTCCCCACCAACAAAGTCCAGTGGGATCATTGATATCGCCCGAGGATTTTTCGGTCTCCAAACTAGCCATGATGAAGAAGCGCAATCTGTGGGCATGGGTCCGTCAACTAGCGCTGGACTCGGTCCACGACAAGAAGTGCCATTCCAAGCGTTGAATTCTAGGCTGTCAAATACTTGCACCCCTCGAATTAGACAAGATATGGAAAGTGCAGCTAGGACGGGTCAAATATTCTTTCCCACCACTAAGGAGTTGGAATTGGACTTCCAACGAAGTGAGGTAGAACGACAACTTTGAGAATTGAGCTTAAGGAAACAAGAGCTTGATACTCGTAGGGCAAGAGCTGAGAGAAAGGAGACGGGAAGTGTTAAACCACTCCAATCACGAGGAAAAGAACCTGAAATTGCTACAAGTAGAAGTGATGGGGAGAAATTCCTAACTTGGAACCCATCAATGAGGAATTGAGAATGGAGGAAGGGATTACAACTAGAGAAGAAGAGGGTAACATAGCTAACTTGGCTGTAGAAGTAGAGGACCGACTCTACCAAGAAGGATATTGAGTTAATGATCAATCACCCTACATTCTTACAAGACATGGAGCTCTTAATTACACAAGGACGCATAGAGGCTACTATTGGTGGGGAATCCCACCAGGGTACCACAGCTGGACCAATCCATGAGCCCGAGATACCTAGAAGAGTTAATAGAGGTAGGGGACGAGGCCTAGAAAGGGGGGGGAGAAATTCCCCCCACCAGATACCTAGAAACGATCGAGCCATGGACCTTAATGTGGCCACAAGGGTAGACTTACTAAATATGGCAGCAAAGATGGGTAGGGGAATGGTCACTGGTCAGGGAACTAGGATCTACTCTAGAACCCCGACCTTCCCAGATGAAACCCCATATCATTTCAAAACTTGTCCAAAAGTTCTCTAGGGATGGGGATCCTATCCAACATGTAGAGATTTTTGAATCTACATGTAGAGATTTTTGAATCTACATGGGGATCCTATCCAACATGTAGAGATTTTTGAATCTACATGTGAAACTTGCGGACCGGTCAGTGACGTGACCATAATACATGCCTTCTCACTGACCTTAGAAGGAAAAGCTCATTAGTGGTTCAAAACCCTTAAGCCTGAGGACAAGGTTAAAGAATGTTTTTGTGCCTAGCTTTGCATGCAGTGGTGACAAATGGAGCCCTGTGGTACAACTACATAACATCAAACAAAAGGAAGATGAGTCAATGAGAGACTATGTCTCTCGCCTCTCCTGAAGCACTTAAATTCAAGACGCAAACTTCGAGAAAGGTTGATAGATAATCAATTGTTACCTTGTTTTAGGAGAGGGGTTAGAGACCATAAAATGCATGATTACCTGGTACTAGCCCGGCCAGCTACTCTTGATGCATGCTGCAAATTGGCAATCGAATATAAAGATAACATGTTAGAATTGCCACAACCCGAAGATGTTAAAACATTTGCAGCAACCACGAGTTCACGTGTTTTAAGTCACCAAGAAATTCGAACTCGAAGTAAGCAAGTCGCTGTGGATGAGCTCAGCAATGCCATATTAGAAAAATTAAAGGTCAGGGAAGGAAGAGAGAGGTCGGGGCATGGGCATAGTCACCTTCACACCTACAGGGAATTGGTGTGGTGCTCCATGGTGCAAACTAAATCATACCACCACTGAATGTCCACAATTAAGGGCAAGACCATTACTTCATTGTGCGCACTAGGTAAAATTGAAAAATCATGACAAATCAATGTGTAGATTTCCAAGGTTTCAAAATGTGGCAAAACTACCAGCAAATAGAGCCCCATTAGCTTTGCCAGCATCACCTATGCAGATCACTGCCACTACTTACTGGACAACCCAACTCTTCCTACTTACCTAGGGGGATGTTCCGGGTACAAAGACGCTTCATCCTTGCCACCACCAATTCTACCGCCACAACCACCATAGGCTAAGATCAATCAAGTAGTAATTGAAGAGCCATCAGAAGATGTTGAGTTGGTGCGAGAATTAGAACTTAGTGGGGAATACTATGAGGGCATGGGTGAGGTCACGTTAGAATACTATGTCCTACATAATAATACACCAGTACCTGTGTTTCAAACCACGGTACAGTGGAAGGGCAAGGAAATAACCTCAAATCTGAGAAGAGGACCTTTACAATTCTATGGCTCTGTGGGTGGGCCACATTGAATAGCTGGGTACCCAAACAAGAATATGAATCATACACACCAACCACAACAAGTGGCGACCATGTCCAATGACATGCCAGTGCTCACCTACACTAAATGTGGAATTGATCATTTGATCAAATATTGTCCCTATGTCGAGAGCAAGTGGTTTTGCTTCTACTGTAAATCAGGCCACCATACATACCATTAGTGCACAATCTGGGAAGATCACACCGCTCAATGTCCTAACACAAGCTCAAGCTCAATTAGGCGACAAGGGAAGAAACTGAGCGGATGCGACTATTTCCAGATCTGGTCTCGCAAGAGAAGAGTGAAGAAATTAAGAAAGGGAGATACACGGGTTACAATCCAAGACAGATCCAAGAAGATACAATTGATACCGGATCCACACAATCAAAGGAAGAAGGGGTCAAGGTATCAATATTGGAGGATTAGACTTGGGAAAGCAAGGAGAACAACCAGCAACTCCAAAGGGGGTTAGTGAATATCCCAATGCCGAATGAAGAAATAAGGAAGCTAGAAGATGCCAAGGCCTTAGTCGAAGAGTACTAACAACTTCATGAAACTAAGACAAGGGCCAGTGAGTAAGGGACACCATCTAGCCAGAGATGAACTACCTTGGAATAGGGTCTTGATGAACATGCCAACCCCAATTCCAGAGGGGACAGAAGAGGACTCCCAAACAAACACAATGTCTAGAATGTTTGAGGAAAATGAGTTGGGGGGATCCATCCATTCCTTCCCCATGGAAGAATATGAGACACCTATATGGAAAGAACCCTCTATATCCAAGGAACCCATGGATACAGGAAGCCTCGTACCGTACTATCCACACCTATCCAGACGCCCTTGCCAAATCTATCTAGATCCACATCACATCACATCACATTTATCCACATCACATCTCATCCATTCACATCTACCTAGACCCACATTCATCCACCTTACATCTCATCCATCCATTCACATTACATCACATCCATTCAGATATCATCATATCACATTCACATCCATTGACATCTCATCGCATCCATTGACATCTCATCACACCCATTCATATCCATCACACCCATTCACATCCATCACATTCATTGCATCCTCATCACATCACATACATTCCATCCACATATCCACATCTCATCACATCCACTCACATCTCCTCACATCACATTCATATCTTATCACATTCACATCCACATCCATTTACATCACATCAGATCTCATCCACATCTCATCACATCCACTCACATCTCCTCAAATCATATCACATTCACATCCACATCCATTTACATCACATCACATCTCATCCACATCTCATCACATTCACTCACAACTCCTCAAATCATATCACATTCACATCCACATCCATTTACATCACATCACATCTTATCACATTCACCCACATCTCCTCACATCTCATCTAATCACATATCGCATCCATTTACATCTCGTCACATTTATTTACATTCTGTCGGCTCTACATCACATCTTATCACATCCACTTTTAGTATTGTTTTCTACTTTCGATACCGATGGGACTTTTCTAAGTTTCTGCCAATTGCTTGGCCTAATTAAAGGTACTTTTTCTCGATGGATATTTTCATATTTTTTCTCAAATTTCTCAAGTGAAATATATTCAATATTCTTCTTTTGAGTAAAAGATTCATGGGATTTACAAAAATCAATTCTACCCATATTTTCCAATAAAATTAATAATACTCATAATTCCACTTTTGATAAATACTCATAATTTTAATTATGCCAAAAATTTCTCTTTTACCATTTAATTTCTTGGGTCTCAATTATCATGGGAATTCCTCTTTTTGCATAAAATAAATTGATAGTATGCATAAAGTATGATAAGCAATGTAAACATACTTTCCCACATGGAAAGCATATCAATGCAAGGCCATTGGTTATACATTGGGATGTATTGGGGGCCAACCAAAATTATAAGAATTGCAGGTATTATGTTACATTCATCTATGATCACACAAGGAAAAAGTGGGTTTATTTTATGAAGGATAAAAGTGAGGTGCTTTATTACTTGTAGAGATTTAAATCCTTGGTCAAGAAGGAAGAATATATGTAGATCAAATGTCTAAGATCAGATGGTGGGGAAGCTTAATTTTTCAATGAGTTTAGTGATTTCTTGAGAAAGTAAGGAATCAAGAAAAAGTTATGTGGTTACACTCCACAATAGAATGGTATTACATTAAGGAAAAATAGGAATATTGCAAAAGTGGCATGTGCCTTGATATCTAAAAAGAATATTTCTATGCACTTTCTAGATTCATCCCAAACCAAGTGGGATTTCAAGGGTAGGAAGTGTATCTTCTTGGGGTACATTATGGAGAAAGGGTTACTGACTATACATACAACCCAAAGGAAAATAAGATAATTGTCATCTTCTTGTGAGGTGGTGTTCAAGGAACATCTCATCAAGTTGAGGAGAATGCTCCATCTACACTATCCAGCTGCAAAACAAGAAAATAGCCTAGTAAACATAGCCTCATCAAGTAGACAATAGTACCTCCATAAGCAGTGGATCTTTTGTCATCATATGATGAAGAACAGAAGCATGTAAGACCACAAAAGAGGCCATATATTAAATGGGTTAAGTAGCTCTTGGATGGAAAATCTCCGCCGCTAGAGTGAGTCCTGACCTACCTACCCTTGGTTCCACGACTACTTGGCATGCCTGGGTGGCCTCTGTCGCTTGGATATATAAATTCCATTATCAAGCCCAAGGGTGTGGTTTATATCATACGAACCTCCATGGATTCCATTTCAAAAACTTAAATAGCATTGACTTCCCTCATTCTCATCACATAAGAAAATAAAACCAAGAAGGAAAAATCAAACAACAATGCAAGTATTCTATATTTTATACAATATGCTCATGCAAGATTCTTATAGGAAATTTCAAACATCATATAATCTAGAAAAGGAAAGCACCAAAATAGAATTGATTGCATTCATTCTTCTCATCACATAAGAGGATAAAGCCAAGAAGGAAAAATAAAACAATAACGTATGTATGCTATATGTTTTACAATAAGGATGTCCATCTGAGCTCGTTTATAACATTTAGTGCCTTTGCACAGATGTTTACATCATGTGAGGGTGTCAAGAAAAAAAAGTTAACATATCAAGTGAGAACCAATTTTTGGGGTGGGGATGGGATGTAAAGAGGACCTCTATAGACGATGCCATCAAATGTAAAGTAACAATGGCAGATGTTACATTTAGGTGAAATCAAAACATAAAGTTTTTTTGTGTTTGTAACAAATTGTATTAGGGTGACATCCATTAGTTTTTTGCATTGGTTGTTTTCATGACCAGGTATTTCATTGGGAGATAAACATTTTATTGGTTGTTTTCATCACGAGGTATTTCATTTTATGCATGCAATTTTGTACAGAAGATGGCGACTATGGAGAGGCGTATGGCAAAGCTTGGATCAAGACATCCTTGATGGCACTCACTCTTCCATCACAGATGTTGTAATCTAATCACAAGGTTGAGACCCATGAGTGGTCAATCTAGAAATCCATTGGCCATTTTCCTTTCTTAGACAAGAGATCCAAACAATGTGAAGTGATGCACTTAGGGATTTCTATTTTAAGTTAGATGGTAGGAAAATTGTAAGTAGGAGTGAAGCTTCCAAAACCTACTCTCTTTTTATCAAACCTACTCTCTTTCTATTTTAAGTTAGATGGTAGGAAAATTGTAAGTAGGAGTGAAGCTTCCAAAACCTACTCTCTTTTTATCAATCCATATATCCTAGAGGTTGTAGAATCACCTTGATATTGTAACCTTTTCATCTATAATAAAATTTTGAGAGTTATCTTTGGTCTATATGTTGTTGTATAAATGTTACTTCTTTCGTCTTTTTGCAATTTGTTTTTCTATTTGCTTCAATGCTAACCACCCATCTTGGGCATCCCTGCTCCTCTACCTTAAAAATGTATAAAATTTAACATTAAGCCATAACTGTTGAAATATACAAGTGAATAGGGTGTGTGTGGGAACAAGCTCTTGGATAGAGGCTCTAAAAGAGGAGATGTAATTGTGAAAGAACCTGTGAAAAGGTTAGAAGAATCTACTGGGAGAGAATAATGGGTAGCATGAGGGAATTTAGGAGTGTGGAGATATTCTAGGAGATAATCAGGGAAAAGAGAAGAGGTGGAGAGAATCAGGCAAAAGGTGGAGATATTTTGGGAGTGAATCATGGAGAAATCAATGGGATTAGATGCTTGATGTAAACTCTATAAATTGAGGCATAGCCCTAATGAGAATTTGCTGGTTTTTGAGTATCCATGCCTACATTAATCTATTTGCTAATTATTCACTAATTACGTCTTAATCATTTGCTAATCACTTTGTTAATCATGTTGATTCTAGTGTATGATCCACCATAGCTCATCATTATGCTCAAATTTTAACATGGTATCAGAGCCATGCCTAGAATCAACCAGATTTATGAGCCCATTAGTGAATTAATCAGGATTAGTAAGTAATTAGCAAAAAAATCAGTTTTTAGTGAGTTTTTCATCTTCCCCTTCACCCCCAGCCAGTGGAGGACTCTATTCTCCATGCACAGTCAACATTAGGCCTTGCCCTCTTAACACAAGCTAGCCAACACATCTAGCTACAAGCACATCAAACGGCGCAGCAAAACGCGAAAGCGTTGAGGAGAAATCGGCGTTTCTTTTAGCGCTGTTTTTTCTGAGTAAATTGCAGATCTACACTTCATCAGTTCAAATTGATTCAATTCCTCCTAGCCCAAGGGGTAATCAAGCATGCTCTACAAGCTGGTGAAGACAGAAATCAATTTCATCAAGTCTACAGAGAGATCCAAGCTCTTCATCAAATCTGCAGGTGACTTTGGTAAAACAGAGATTAAGCTTTCATTATTTGGTCAAATCTTGTGTTTCTTGGCTTAATCCTCTACTAGACTCATTGCTATTGATGCCTTTGAAAGCATTTGAGCTCATTTGAAGTGGAAGGCACCAGATCTGAGCTCCCCGCATACTCTGTTTTCTGCACACAAACTAGAGCATTAATTTGCTAATCAGTGATTAATTAGTGCTAATCACTGTACTTTGGTACAATTGAGGGTTCAAATTAACCATTAGGTATCTGATACAGATCCCTAAAGCTTCAGATTGCAAATCGGAGTTGGTTTGATACTCCAACCATCCCGTACAAATTGGTTACTCTCAATTTAATGTAATTTCTGGTGATTTTATGCTGATAAAGTTGTTGTAATCATCTATTAAACACCAGATTGAGTTGTAAAAGGATAGACACTGCCCTTGAATCTTGAATTTGGATCAAGAGGTAAGACCCCCTTCACATCACCATGAATTCAGCACAGGAAATAGCCAAATTTAATGGGGAACAGTTTTATACATGGCAAACAAAAACCATGTATTTGCTGATGAGGAAAAATCTGTGGGGATTAGTTGAAGGGAGAGATGAATGCCCAGAGAGAGGGGAAAATGAGTGGAAGAGTAGGAATGAAAAAGCATTGGGGCTTATTGCACTCAGTTTAAATGATGAGATCATTCATCATATCACAGGGATACAGTGGGCAAAAGATGCATGGGATGAACTCAATAAATTATTTGGTACACAAGCAAAAAATTCCAAGATAAATCTATTAATGCAATTCTACAAACTGGACATGAAGGAAAGTGAACCTTTAATCACACACTTGAACAAATATAAAAGCATTAAGCAACAGCTGGCAGCTATTGGCAAAAAGGTAGAAGATGATGAAGCATTAGCTGTACTTTTGAAGAGTGTGGACAAAGGAGATTATGAAAACATTGTAGCAACACTAAAAAATGTACCTGAACTGAAGATACACGAGATAGAAGCAGCTCTACTGGAGCAAGAGAGCAGAGGCAAAGAGAAGAAAGAGCTCGACTCAACAGCAGGAGAGGAAAAAGCATTCTTCACCCGAGGAGGATTCTCTCGAGGACGAGGACGAGGAAGAGGCAGAGTAGGAGGGAGGACCTTCACTTGCCACAAATGTGGAAAGCCAGGACACATGGTGAGAGACTGCTACAGCAAACCCAGTGAAGAAGGAACGACATCGGCAAACTTCATGGAGGCTCCAAGAGAAGTGGAGTCGGATCATCTTTTCTGAGAGAGAGAGAGAGAGAGCCCACAACCCAATGTAACCTGCCCCAACAAAGTAAAACCACCTCTGAGCCACCGATGATGTAGGCCAAGTGGTAGATGTATGTGTGAGCACTTTAGTCAAGGTCGCGGGCTATCAAGTAAGAGAGAAACTTGATACAGTGTCCAGGTGTGCTGAGATAACTTGAGGGGAGGAGTAGACACTGGTCGCGGACTGCCAAGTAAGGGGAGGCAAACTTGGTATAGGGTCTAGGTGTGCTAGGATTATTCACTTGAGGGGAGGTGTTGAAATATACAAGTGAATAGGGTGTGTGTGGGAACAAGCTCTTGGATAGAGGCTGTAAAAGAGGAGATGTAATTGTGAAAGAACCTGTGAAAAGGTTAGAAGAATCTACTGGGAGAGAATAATGGGTAGCATGACGGAATTTAGGAGTGTGGAGATATTCTGGGAGATAATCAGGGAAAAGAGAAGAGGTGGAGAGAATCAGGCAAAAGGTGGAGATATTTTGGGAGTGAATCATGGAGAAATCAATGGGATTAGATGCTTGATGTAAACTCTATAAATTGAGGCATAGCCCTAATGAGAATTTGCTGGTTTTTGAGTATCCATGCCTACATTAATCTATTTGCTAATTATTCACTAATTACATCTTAATCATTTGCTAATCACTTTGTTAATCATGTTGATTCTAGTGTATGATCCACCATAGCTCATCATTATGCTCAAATTTCAACAATAATAGGCTATTACTTACATACATGAATTTAAATTTTGCATATACGTACCATGGATAATGAAATGAACATTTCACATAAAGAAATTACCATGAAGCAAGTTTTCCTGGTGCTACCGACTAAATCATAGAGATGATCATTACAAAATGGAGATACAAAAATGCCTTATTAATGTCCGGTATGACAACATTCTGTACATGTCAAAAGTAGTTAATAAAAAGATCAATTCCTTCATACATTGTCAATTATATTTAATTTACACATTACATCAGAGGTGTGTTCTTAATATGCGAATTCTAGTTAACTCGATTGATGTAGAACATTATCGTTGGGTAGGGAAACCTTGCTCTTGCTGTGGGGGAGAATAAGCTTACTCTTGTTGTTGGGGAGAGTCACTAGCATGCTCTTACAGTGCTTGCTCTCCCGCCGAGGGGATGCAAAATCTCCAAGGTGGATCCACTCCTTGTTGTCGGTTGGTGTTTGTGGATATACTGATGCACAACACGGGCGGGGTCTTGGCCAGTGTGAGGGGGCACAAATGCATATGGCACATCAGGCTCTTATTGCTCAATATGTTTTATTAGAGTTTCAATTGTTGTGGCCCTAAATAGTCATACATCCAAATCCATATATTTTTCTAGTTGTAGATTCTACACATATGAAAAATTACATATGTTCTCTGAGAATGTACAAAGAAACTTAGATATCATTAGAAGAATAAGTTCATGCTTATATTTTCTATGGGCAGTCCAAACATTAAGTGCAACAGCAACATGGCATTGTAGATTGTATCCCACACAGCTAAAGCCATCATGTTGCCCCACGATACTCTACATCTAATGATCTCCTGAGTGAGGACCTCAATATTAACTTTCTAACAGATCTGCACACCATTTTTGAATTGTCAATACCAAGTTTTTTCCTCTCTCTCTCTCTCTCTCTCTCTCTCTCTCTCTCTCTCTCTCTCTCTCTCTCTCTCTCTCTCTCTCTCTCAGTAATATAAAAAACAATCGCATGGACTTACTACCTCACGTTGCCATGAAATCCCACGGTTGAATTAGAAAGATAACATCACTTCAACTCAGTATCTGTAACTATCAAACTCCAATGTGCACTACAAAAGTCAATAAACAATATAAGATGGTAAATCTAGTATCTATGTGAGAATACCAGAAGTACAATTTAGGTCATATGACACTCACTTTTCATTGTAGGATATTACAAAGATCTAGTCTTGGTCCAAAACTACATGCCTAAACCATGGCAATGTATCCACGTAGGAAACCTCCTCTAAAACCAAAGGCGAGAATATAAGAGAATCCAAAATATATACCTTGCGCTCAACTTCCCATGGGAGATTTGATAAAACAAGGCTGCACAGATAATTCGCATCGTATTACTTTGAGAAAACATAACACTTTAAATTAATGTTTAGGGCATGAACGTAGCAAACCTTAAAATATCCTAGCGTAACTCTGTCGTTGATATCCTTGTGCATTCTTAATAAAACATCAATCTCCTCCACATCCAAAAGGGAAGTATTGAGGAGTGTTTCGCATCGAGAACCTCACAAAACGAAGACAAATACCTCAAAGCCTCAACATTAGAATTATGTAATTCTATAGAGGCAACTTCTCTCCTTGCCCTTTCAATAATCTCCCTATTAGCCTCCCTATTTTTGGCTTCATTATTGGTCCTTTGTACATTGAGCCATGTGTCACATAAATGATTGACCTTTGTCTCTTCAATGATAGTAACTCTTTCCCTCAGGGGAGGGATCTCTAGGATACTTTTCATCTTTGTGTCAATGAGGTTAATTGGATCTAGAGTCTTGTCATACTCGGACCTAAGAAACCCTAGCAAGTACATGTCCTTTGACGACACTGTCACTCCGTGTGCATGGGCAACTAGAACGTAGCTATCCTAAAAATGCTAAATGAGCCAATTCTCATCAGCCTCCTGCAAGTAACCCAACGCTGAGCCATGCTAATACAAACTAGTGTGGTTCCTTTTGCAAATGGATATGACAAGGCACTCAAATGGGAGCTTTGTAAATTGTGCTCTTCATGTGCCTCTGAAACTTTTATAGTTCACATAAAACGAACCTATGCTGCTCATACCTCCAAGTCCTCATTGACTGAAGGCTAGATATACTTTCTCTCAGTGCAACTTTCTGACCTTTTTTAGGATCTTTTGTTGAGATGAGGAGGCCCTCACAGTCCTCTTTGTCTGCACCATCTATAACAAAATCAGATGGATGGCTCAAATGACTAACCAAGAAAAATTTTGGATAAAAATCACTACAACGGGATATGTAGACAACCAACACATTCAACAACCCATATATTGCATTGTATTGCATTGACAATCAAAGAAACTTCAACATGCAAAATAGGATCAAGCGACAAACAAGGAAAACATTTTGGATTACATTAACTACAACATAATAGGAATACTTACAACAAATTGAACCCCCCATATCGTGTTGTATTGAATTCACGATGAAGGAAACCACAACACACAAAATTGGCTCAAATGACCAATAAGGATATTTTTTTTATAAAAATCACTACAACGTGATATGGAAAAAACCAACACATTTAAACCCATACATCTCATTGTACTGCATGCACAATCAAAGGATTTCAAACATACAAAATAGGCTTAAATGATAAAAAAAGGGATAAAATTCACTACAACGTGATAGGAAGACATCCAACATATTGAATCCCCCATATTCCGTTGTGTTGAATTCACAATGAAGGAACGTACAATATGCAAAATTAGCTTAAATGACCAATAAGGACAAATTTTGGATAAAAACTCACTACAACACGATATGCAAACAAGCAACACATTCAAACCCATACATCTCGTTGTACTACATTCACTCACAATAAAAGAAACTCCAACTCGTAAAATAGGCTCAAATGAAAAACAAGGAAAATGTTTTAGATAAAATTTACTAAAACTTGATAAGAAGACATCCAACACATTGAAGCCAACATATCACATTGTATTGAATTCACAATCAAGGAGACTCTAAACATGTTAAACACCTAATTTACAAGTACGTGTACCAATCAATACAATGCAAGAAAAGAGCCCATAACTGCATTGCCCTCGCATTGTAGGTGATCGTGAGATATAGGAAGAGAGATATTGGAGTACTACATTTTTTGTTAGAGACGTCTCATGAGCCCATGCAAAAGAGGTGTGCCAAGGAAGAAGAAGACATGATGGAAGCTTACAAACATTGGATTGAGAAATAAAAACTTACTCATCATCAATAGAATGTTGTGAGGTGAAAACAAGAAGAAAGACCATACCTCTATAGCCCTTCACCTCCCAAACTTTGATACAACAAGTACAAAAAGGGGGCACCAACAACCAACATGAAACACCACACAGAGATACCTCAAAACTCTGTACTCCACAAGATAATCAAAGATCGCATACTTATCCACAATAATACAAAAAATTCCTCCTTCACAAATCAGCCGGCTTCACTCGGCTTCCTTCACTCCCTTCGCCAGCCCACAGCCCTTCTTTTGCATCCCAAAGGTGGCCACCCTCACACCAGCTGCCATCAGCCCAACAGCACCAGCCAGTCGCCAGTCACCTGTGCCAACACGACAAACCAAGGCACTCTATTTTACCTATATTCACCAAAATGGCTAGTAATCATTGTTTTATTTGGCTATTAAATATTTTAGTGATATGATAACATTATTAGTGATATGATAACATTATTAGTAATATTGGCAAAGATTCCCACTTGTGTTACATATACTGAAAACCTAAAACGTTATTCGGTTTTTAAGGGGCAGATGATGAATAAAAATATGGATTCTCAAAGGGATAATAACATATATTGTATTAAAACAATGAGGAATGAGTTAAAAATAAGAAGGGATATGTTGATGAGATGTGATGTGATGTAAATGGATGTGGATGTGAATGTGATATGATTTGAGGAGATGTGAGTGAATGTGATGAGATGTGGATAAGATGTGATGTGATGTAAATGGATGTGGATGTGAATGTGATATGATTTGAGGAGATGTGAGTGGATTTGATGAGATGTGGATGAGATGTGATGTGATGTAAATGGATGTGATATGATTTGAGGAGATGAGATGAGATGTGATATGATGTGAGGAGATGTGAGTGGATTTGATGAGATGTGATGTGATGTAAATGGATGTGGATGGGAATGTGATAAGATATGAATGTGATGTGAGGAGATGTGAGTGGATGTGATGAGATGTGGATGAGATGTAAATGGATGTGGATGTGAATGTGATAAGAGGAGATGTAAGTGGATGTGATGAGATGTGGATGAGATGTGATGTGATGTAAATGGATGTGGATGTGAATGTGATAAGAGGAGATGTGAGTGGATGTGATGAGATGTGATGAGATGTGGATGTGGATGTGAATGTGATGAGATGTGAATAGGGGTGATGTGATGTACATGGATGAGAATGAGATGTGAAGTGATAGATGTGCATGTGAATGAATGGATGGATGTGGGTAGATGTGAATGTGAATGAATGGATGGATGTGGATGAATGTGATGAGATGCGAATGGATGTGATAAGATATGGATAGATGTGGATGTGATGTAATGTACAAGACTGAATGAATAAGATGTGATATGAATAGATGTGGACCTGATGTAATGTGGATGGAATGAATGTGATGTGATATTATGGATAGAATGAATGTGATGTGATAAGGATAGATGTGGATGGAATGTATGTGATGTGATGTGATAAGGATAGATGTGGATGGAATGTATGTGATGTGATGAGGATGCAATGAATGTGATGGATGTGAATGGGTGTGATGGGTGTGATGGATATGAATGGGTGTGATGAGATGTCAATGGATGCGATGAGATGTCAATGGATGTGAATGTGATATGATGATATCTGAATGGATGTGATGTAATGTGAATGGATGGATGAGATGTAAGGTGGATGAATGTGGGTCTAGGTAGATGTGAATGGATGAGATGTGATGTGATGTAATGTGGATCTAGATAGATTTGGCAAGGGCATCTGGACAGGTGTGGATAGTACAGTCACGAGGCTTCTTGTATCCATGGGTTCCTTTGATATAGAGGGTTCTTCCCATATAGGTGTCTCGTATTCTTCCATGGGGAAGGAATGGATGGATCCCCCCAACTCATTTTCCTCAAACATTCTAGACATTGTGTTTGTTTTGGAGTCCTCTTCTGTCCCCTCTGGAATTGGGGTGCGGCATGTTCATCAAGACCCTATTCCAAGGTAGTTCATCTCTGTCTAGATGGTATCCCTTACTCATTGGCCCTTGTCTTAGTTTCATGAAGTTGTTAGTACTCTTCGACTAAGGCCTTGGCATCTTCTAGCTTCCTTATTTCTTCATTCGGCATTGGGATATTCACTAACCCCCTTTGGAGTTGCTGGTTGTTCTCCTTGCTTTCCCAAGTCTAATCCTCCAAGATTGATACCTTGACCCCTTCTTCCTTTGATTGTGTGGATCCTTGGATCCGTCTTGGATTGTAACCCGTGTATCTCCCTTTCTTAATTTCTTCACTCTTCTCCTGGACCAGATCTGGAAATAGTCGCATCCGCCCAGTTTCTTCCCTTGTCGCCTGATTGAGCTTGAGCTTGTGTTAGGACATTGAGCGGTGTGATCTTCCCAAATTGTACACTAATGGTATGTATGGTGGCCTGATTTGCAGTAGAAGAAAAACCACTTGCTCTCGATAGGGACAATCTTTGATCAAATGATCAATTCCACATTTAGTGCAGGTGAGCACTCGCATGTCATTGGACGTGGTCGCCACTTGTTGTGGTTGGTGTGTATGATTCATATTCTTGTTTGGGTACCCAGCTACTCAATGTGGCCCACCCACAGAGCCATAGAATTGTAAAGGTCCTCTTCTCAGATTTGAGTTTATTTCCTTGCCCTTCCACTGTACCGTGGTTTGAAACACAGGTACTAGCGTATTATTCTGTAGGACATAGTATTCTAGCGTGACCTCACCCATGCCCTCATAGTATTCCCCACTAAGTTCTAATTCTCACACCAGCTCAACATCTTCTGATGGCTCTTCAATCACTACTTGATTGATCTTAGCCTATGGTGGTTGTGGCGGTAGAACTGGTGGTGGCAAGCACGACGCGTCTTTGTACCCGGAACATCCCCCTAGGTAAGTAGGAAGAGTTGGGTTGTCCAGTAAGTAGTGGCAGTGATCTGCATAGGTGATGCTAGCAAAGCTAATGGGGCTCTATTTACTGGTAGTTTTGCCACATTTTGAAACCTTGGAAGTCTACACATTGATTTGTCATGATTTTTCAATTTTACACAGTGCACACAATGAAGTAATGGTCTTGCCCTTAATCGTGGACATTCAGTGGTGGTATGATTTAGTTTGCACCATGGAGCACCACACCAATTCCCTGTAGGGGTGAAGGTGACTATGCCCATGCCCCAACCTCTCTCTTCCTTCCCTGACCTTTAATTTTTCTAATATGGCATTGCTGAGCTCATCCACAGTCATATGTCCTACTTCGAGTTCGAATTTCTTGGTGACTTGAAACACGTGAAGTCGTGGTTGCTGCACATGTTTTAACATCTTCAGCGGGTTGTGGCAATTCTAACATGTTATCTTTATATTCGATTGCCAATTTGCAGCATGCATCAAGAGTAGCTGGCCGGGCTAGTACCAGGTAATCATGCATTTTATGGTCTCTAACCCCTCTCCTAAAACAAGGTAACAATTGATTATCTGTCAACCTTTCTCAAAGTTTGTGTCTTGAATTTAAGTGCTTCAGGAGAGGCGAGAGACATAGTCTCTCATTGACTCATCTTCCTTTTGTTTGATGTTATGTAGTTGTACCACAGGGCTCCATTTGTCACCACCATTGCGTGCAAAGCTAGGCACAAAAACATTCTTTAACCTTGTCCTCAGGCTTAAGGGTTTTGAACCACTAATGAGCTTTTCCTTCTAAGGTCAGTGATGAGAAGGCATGTATTATGGTCACGTCACTGACCGGTCCGCAAGTTTCACATGTAGATTCAAAAATCTCTACATGTGGGATACGATCCCCATCCCTAGAGAACTTTTGGACAAGTTTTGAAATGATATGGGGTTTCATCTGGGAAGGTCGGGGTTCTAGAGTAGATCCTAGTTCCCTGACCATTCCCCTACCCATCTTTGCTGCCATATTTAGTAAGTCTGCCCTTGTGGCCACATTAAGGTCCATGGCTCGATCGTTTCTAGGTCTCTGGGGGGGAATTGCTCCCCCCCTTTCTAGGCCTCATCCCCTACCTCTATTAACTCTTCTAGGTATCTCGGGTTCATGGATTGGTTCAGCTATGGTACCCGGTGGGATTCCCCACCAATAGTAGCCTCTATGCGTCCTTGTGTAATTAAGAGCTCCATGTCTTGTAAGAATGTAGGGTGATTGATCATTAACTCAATATCCTTCTTGGTAGAGTCGGTCCTCTACTTCTACAACCAAGTTAGCTATGTTACCCTCTTCTTCTCTAGATGTATCCCTTCCTCCATTCTCGATTCCTCATTGATGGGTTCCAAGTTAGGAATTTCTCCCCATCACTTCTACCTGTAGCAATTTCAAGTTCTTTTCCTCGTGATTGGAGTGGTTTAACACTTCTCGTCTCCTTTCTCTCAGCTCTTGCCCTACGAGTATCAAGCTCTTGTTTCCTTAAGCTCAATTCTCGAAGTTGTCGTTCTACCTCACTTCGTTGGAAGTCCAATTCCACCTCCTTGGTGGTGGGAAAGAATTTGACCCCTCCTAGCTACACTTTCCATATCTCATCTAATTCGAGGGGTGCAAGTATTTGACAGCCTAGAATTCAACACTTGGAATGGCACTTCTTGTCGTGGACCGAGTCCATCGCTAGTTGACAAACCCATGCCCGCAGATTGCGCTTCTTCATCATGACTAGTTTGGAGACTGAAAAATCCTCGGGCGATATCAATGATCCCACTGGACTTTGTTGGTGGGGAGTGTGGTTTTTCTTCCCTAAACCCAGTGTATCTCAGCCCTTCTTTCATGGATTCTTCACTACTGCTTTCTGATTGAGGAACACTAAAAATATTTATTCTTACTATCATATTTTTGAAAACATGCATATTTTATTCAAAATTAAATATTATATATATATATATATCTTAACCTAGAAATTAAAGAAACCTAAGGATAATTAAATATATCACACATATAAAGAGATCTTTATTGGGAGCACAAAGGGGGTCGACTCCCTCTCATCCCAAAATTGAAGACAAAGATGAAGAAGCATAACTAGTTATTTTCATTGTGTAGAGAAGAATATATAATAAAAAATAACCCAAATTAGCTTAACCTCGAAAAATAAACTTATCTGCGTATCCACATAGGGTGGTACACCTTTAATATTAATTAAGTCATAGAATCCTCCCTTTAATGGCAAGTCCCAATTTGATGGTTGCACTATCTATTTATAAAAATGTTGGGACCAAAAAAATTAAGTATTATGCATGTCCATTTTTATAGATATTTTAAGCTTGAGTGAGATTTTTAAGCTTGAGTGAGATTTTTAATATGATTTATTGTAGCATCCCTTTGTAAGAATACTCATAAATCATTGAGTAATGATGATAACAAACTGACCATTAAATCTACCCAACAAAAATAAAACTATGGTTACAAAACCTTAGGAAAATTACATCTATTTTTTAAGTCCAAAAATGAACCGTGGTGTTTTCTAGGTAAGTGTAGACTATATCATCTGATTGGGACCACATTAGGCTATAAAATTGTCAAGTATCTAGTAGTAGGGACTTTAGATAACTCCCAAGGCCATCAAAGACCATCTAGATCCTCAAATGGGCCTTGCAACTCGAGAGTAGTATGTCCTCAATTTTTTTGTCTAGCACTCACTTCTATGGTCACATAGCCTATATAAGCATGAATCTTACTTGCTAGAGTGCCAACTCTACATAAGCTATCTTCTAACCATCTACGTGCTCGGGTGCTCACCACAATGGCTACTCCTTATATAATACGAGGCCTTACAAAATAGAGTACATTCATCACCCGTATTGTAACAACACGAGTGTGGAGCATTGAGTAAATACTTTTCCAATATGTGACTCATATCTTTACAAAAAAATTGGGCTAAAAAAATGAGTATTATTCATGTCCATTGTTACTAGATATTTTGAGCTTAAGTAGAAATGTTTGAGATTTCAACATGATTGCAGCGTCGCTTTGTTTGAATACTCATAAATCATTGTTTAATAATGGTAACCAGCCATTAAATCTACCCAACAAAAAAACTATGATTACAAAAGCTTAGGGAAATTAGGTGAAAATGAACAATGTTTTCTAGGTAGTTGAAGCACACTTAAAATAAAACCACCAAAACAAAGGCAAGTTTTTTTCTAATCCCATTTTGGTTTGATTTTTAATTAATCAATGGAACTCTTGAATTAGAAATAGTTTGGTCATTCTCAATTTGAACATAATATTCTTAAGAAATTTTGAATCCATGTCATTGCACCCAATACCTTCAGAGACATGATCTCAACATGATTTGAACATTTCCTTTATTTAGCATTACTAGAGGACATGGAAGTTTCTCCACTTTGATAAATGAACAATTTGAAAATCTAAATTCATCCTTTAAACCCAAACCACACATACAACTCATGTGCTTGCCCACATGTACAAAGTATAGGCAAAAAAATCTTGGTCCACCACATTATGTTATACATGAGTAGTTGTAATATTATTAATGTCAACTTAGAAATATTAGCACTTCTATGCATTGCAAAAATTAAGTGTAGCATTTTTTTAACACAATATTTCTTCGATGTGGGATATATGCTATTGAAAATATTTATTTTATTCTAGAAATAAACACAAAATAAGATTGTGATACGATATCTTGATTTTGTTGGCTTTACTCCCACTCCTTTTATGGCAAGGTACCATTTAGCCAATCTTGTTGTACACTTGGAGACAGTGCATGATGAAGAGGGTCGCAATAAGTATGTATGCCATTTGTGTTTCCCACTGGGGACCTAAAAGTAGCTATACCTTTAATTGGATAATAACTCTCATAATGATTAACAAGTTGCTTTCCACCTTCTAATGATAAATCCAAAATGAATTTCGGAACATTGAAGCCTGCAGTAAGTCCTTGTACTTGTTTTTCCAAGTGTAATATTGTTGATAAAGGTGTCCGCAAATCCTCTACTCCTAAAATGTAGAAAAATAAAAAAGGCATCATGCCTTAGAAGTTTATTTACTCTAATTAAACACATGTATACATTCATTGATGTTGCTTATATATATTTATTTACCATGGTGAAACAGGTGTGCACATTTGTTGATAGTATGTCATTTATATATAATTATTGGTATATTATAGGGGCGAGGAAGAGAGAGAGAGAGAGAGAGAGAGATCACGTACCTTTAACCATCTCACCTTGATACACATAGTATGGGTGTATGTTGTTGTACGATAACTTCTTTATGAGAGTAGACATTGTCTCTAGTGAGTCATTGACACCTCGTAAAAGGACACTTTGATTTCTTAAAGTCACCCCAAGTTGGAAGAGCTTTAGAGCTGCAAGTTCTTGAAAAGATGCAGGGGGGAAGAGAGCTTGAGCTCTTGCAAGCACACACACACACTCACAAAACCCTAATAGAGAACACACAAGGTGAGAGGCTGAAAATCTTCTTCTTCTTCACTCAACACTCAACACACCATATACAAGAATAAGAGTACACATAATATGAAAGGTACTCAACCAAATACATACACGGGTTCTCTATAGTGTGAACCTGACTAAATGAGCTGGCGCTATAACTATGCCAGTCTCTAGAATGGCTGTCACACAGCCTGTCATCCCACTGGCCGCATATCACCCAAGATCTCACAAACCATGCCAGTGGTGTAAGTATGGGGCCTATCCCCCAGGCGGGTCATCAGTGTCCACCGCCTCACTAGACGAGCTCGATATCTCAACACTCCCCCTCGAGCTCAACTCCATCTCATGTACACCAAGCGAAGCCCTGAATCTGCGGAGCTTCTCTGTACCCAATGCTTTGGTGAAGATGTCAGCTACCTGATCCTCTGTGCTGCCATAAACAAGGTCAAGGTCTCCTGCCAAGACCTTCTCTCTGACGAAATGGTAGTGAACCTCTATGTGCTTCGTACGAGCATGAAAGACTGGGTTCCTAGCCAACTGTATATTGCTAATGTTGTCACAGAAAATGACAACTTGTCTATCCACTGATAGACCCAAATTTGCAAGTAGCTTCCTCAACCAAGCTACCTCACATGTTGCCATAGCAGCTCCTCTGTACTCGGCCTCTGTACTGGATAGAGCAACTGTAGGCTGCTTCTTGCAGCTCCAAGTCACAGCAGCACTCCCCAAAGAAAACATGAATCCACTAGTAGATCTCCTATCTGAGATACTACCAGCCCAATCAGCATCTGTGTACCCATGTACACATATCTCTATCCCAGTCTCATAGAATAGTCCACAATGCAAAGTAGACTTCACATACCTCAGTATGCGTCTCACTGCAGATATGTGTACCCATGTACACATATCTCTATCCCAGTCTCATAGAATAGTCCACAATGCAAAGTAGATTTCACATACCTCAGTATGCGTCTCACTGCATCCAAATGCGGTTTCCGTGGAACCTACATAAACTGACTCGCCAACCCGACAGCATACCTCAAATCTGGTCTGGTGATCGTCATGTAGATCAAACTTCCTACTATGCTCCTGTACATAGTAGGATCCTCCAAGATCTCTCCGGAATCTGCACTCAACTTGCCATTCTGATCCAATGGCATAGAAATAGGCTTACAGCCTGTCATACCATACTTGGACAACATGTCCAAGCTATACTGTCTCTGCAGTAATCCAATACCATGTGGTGACCTAATCACCTCAATGCCCAAGAAATATATGAGCTCCCCCAGATCCTTCATCTCAAACTTATGTCTTAGCAAGATCTTTACATCAAAGATCTCTACATCATGGTCCCCCGTAATGATCAAGTCATCTACATGGATGACAACAAGCACAACTCCTCTATCACCATGTCTCACATACAATGAGAAATCTGCATTGGCTACATGAAAGCAAATAGTGACAAGATATTCAGAAATCTTGTCAAACCATGCTCTTGGTGCTTGTTTTAAGCCATACAAGGCTTTCTTCAACCTGCAAACATGCTCGGGGTGACCCACATCCTCATAACCAGGTGGCTGCAACATATACACCTCTTCTTGCAAATCCCCATGCAAGAATGCATTCTTTATATCCATCTGATGTAAAGACCATTGCTTTGACGCAGCCACTGCTATCACAACTCTCACCGTTGCCATCTTGGCAACTTGGCTGAAAGTTTCCTCATAATCAATCCCATATGTCTGCGCATATCCTTTGGCTACCAATCTAGCCTTGTACCTGTTTATGCTTCCATCACTGTTATGTTTAACTTTGTACACCCACTTGCATCCAATGGCTTTCTTGCCTTCAGGCAATTGCACTAAATGCCAAGTTTCATTTCTATATAGTGCATCCATCTCCTCATCCATGGCTTTCTCCCAATACACATTTCCAACAGCCTCATCAATGCATGTGGGCTCAACAACCTGCACAACCTTTGCCATATATGCATAGTGATGTGCCACATAACCATCATGAGTAAACCTCTGCACAGGGTTCTTTAGTCTCCCAGATCTTCGCAGCTTTTCATTCATGGCTTCCATAGCCTTCTTTACACCAGGTGTTCTCATAGCTGGGATCCCAAGCTCCTCATCAAGGCTCATATCTGAGCCACTAGACTCTCCATCAACATGAGAATGCCCTGCAGAAATGTCAGGCATACCAAGGGTCTCAACCACTTTCTCTTTTCCTTTACATGATGTAGTAATCACATTTGCAAGACTGGTATTATGACGCAGCCTGCCACTCCATGGTCTATCAACAGACCCACTAGATGAGGACTCTCCTGGTCCACTCAAAGACTGTGATTGCTTACCTGCATTCTGTGCAACCACACTTCCACTCACATCAGCCCCAAGAGCTTCTTTTTCAGCAGCTTATCTCATCAAAAACAACATCCCTGCATACCCTCAACTCACGTGTAGCAGGGTTATAACACCTGTATCCCTTTTACTCAAGGGAATATCCAATAAACACACATTTTTCAGCTTTCGGATCCAGCTTAGTTCTCAGCTCATCTGGCACATGCACATATGCAATGCATCCAAAGACTTTCAGATGAGACAAATCTGGTTTTCTGCCAGTAAACCTCTCCTCTGGAGTTACATCATGTATGGCTGCAGTTGGAGTCCTGTTCATGATGTATACTGCTGTAGAAACAGCCTCAGCCCAATAGCTATGCGGCATATTTTTCTCTTCCATCAATGCCCGCGCAATCTCAGCAATGTGCCTGTTTTTCCGCTCACCAACTCCATTTTGCTATGGAGTGTATCTGCATGTAAACTATCTCCGAATACCATTCTTCTTCAAAAATTCAGAGAACTCATTGGAGAAGTATTCTCCCCCTCCATCTGACCTTAGGTACTTGACATATTTTCCTGTTTGCTTTTCAACCAAAACTCTGAAATTCTGAAAGTGAGTGAACACCTCACTCTTCTCTTTCATGAAATATTATGTGCATGATAGAGTTGATGGTTTAATGCTTTGTGTGTTGGCACTTATGCAGTTAAACCCACATAATATGTTCTTCTTAAGTTTGGGAAAGAACTCAAACTTTTAATTAATGAATTATCCAAGTTATTTATCACGCTTAACTGCTGGGACATCATGTGCAATATGAGAACACACGCAATATATATATATACACACACACACACACACACACACACATATATATACACATACATACATACATACATACATACATACATATATATATAATACTTGTTCGTAGAGAACAAGCTTTCATTTTTGAGAAAGGAAGCTTGAAATTATTCCTTTAGGAATTTAGACAAAGGTATCCTATGGTTATCCATTCTATGAAGTTTAGGAGATTTGAGACATACATGTTTCATTTTAGAAACTAGAATACGACAAAACATATTTTTTTGCAATGAAACAGCCACGGACATATTTTCAAATGTTTTACCTGAAACGACGGATGTGAGGCATAGATAAAAGTGTTGTGCCGATATACTCAATGTCATTTGTTGATAAGAAAAAACGTATCACCTCCAGAAATTGTCAAGTCTTCAATTTGGGGATGAGCACTGAGATACTCAAAGGCCTGTTTCCATCGTTCACGATTGGACTTTGAAAAAGTTTGTTTTTGGACCATGTTGGTTTCAGCACCCAGGACATAGCTTCTATAGCAAAATCTGAGACAAAAGCATCCGAATCGCTAAAGCTAATTAGTATAGAACCTTTGTATGTTTATTGGAGGTGACAACAATGAAGGAAATTTGTCTTGTCGAAGACACTAGCAAGGTGTGTGTTGATTCTAGTTGACTCTTATTGTGAATCTGCTGTGGTTGCCTGGCATACAATTTCTTCTTAAGTTTTTTTGTGAATTTTCATGTATCATGAACTTGTTGTTTTTATCTCGTTGTTTTAATATTTTTACAAATTTGAGTGAAGCCCTGGAATACTTTGGGAAGCTTCAATTTATAAACAAAAAATTACAAACTTATACGACGTGAATGTCAATTTACAAACATAAGTTTGATATTACAAACTTATACCTCTGGAAGCATGGTACTGCGGACACTTGTTAAGGTAGTCCAAAGTTTGGATCGCCTCACTCTATTGCTTATGGTTTATTGCCATAAGCAACTTGTGGCCCCCAAGGTACCACGAGCTATATATGACCTTAGCAGTCTTGTGCACTATCTCAACTTTCAAGTGATGACGACGATGAAAATAGCACTTGTTGGGGTGGACCGTGG